>NC_090736.1:144559613-144697113 GCF_036898095.1 Palaemon carinicauda | reverse complement strand
CACGACAAAATTGGCGTGAACTAGTCGTGAACGATGCGCGAACTGGAGTGAACGCGTCGTGAACAGTGCGGGACGATGCGGGAGGATGCTTGCCAGTGCATGGCAATTAAATCAATGGATTTATCCCAACTGAGGGACGATGCGGGAGGATGCGTGCCAGTGCATGGCAATTAAATCAATGGATTTATCCCGACTTCCTCATAATCATCAAAGAAAAAATCTGTATAATGATAATATATTCTTTTACCTCTCCCCTTTCCTTATTTAATTGAGAGAGAGAGAGAGAGAGAGAGAGAGAGAGAGAGAGAGAGAGAGAGAGAGAGAGAGAGAGAGAGAGAGAGAGAGAATTATTGATTTTATAGCACAAAAAGGGGACAGAAGTTCTTTAATCCTTTCATGAGCAGGTATAATACTTGAGAGAGATATATTTTCTTCATTTTGCTTGTGGTTTATTGAATGTGTATACACACACAAACATATATATATATATATATATATATATATATATATATATATATATATATACTGTATATATATATATATATATATATATATATATATATATATATATATATATATAAATATATATATATATATATATGTATATATATAGATATAGATATATATAAATATATATATATAAATATATATATATATATATATATATATATATATATATATATATATATATATATATATATATATATATAATAAACAAACAGGAAAAGTTACAAAACTGAAAAAAAGTTTACAACTGCCATTTAAATAAGGGCGACTAAAGAAATTTACCCTGGCGAAAGACTTCAATGCTCACAGGGCACCTAACCAACCTAATATTTTTAGAGATAATATCTCTTCTGCCTCAGTTTCAATGATATTAGTTCACAAACGATACAACAAAACTAATGAATGGAATAGTCATCTTTCAATTAAATTCTAAGATAATGTAAAGTGGGTTCCAAATATCTGATCAGCATATAACTGCCATAAAATACTATTTTTTCAGTAAATTATAAAGCTTAGAAATTATTCAAACCAGTTAATTACCTATAATAATAATTAAATAATAAAATATATACTAAATAGAAGTATAATTGTTACAAATATCTATAAAGATATTAATCAAAGATTAGCACAAGAATACGCTTTTGAACAAAAAATCATGTAGGAAGCCCCGTCTTTATATATGATGTGGCCAAGTCGTGAACTGGAGTGAACGATGCGTGAACGATGCGGAAAGATGAGTGAACGTGCCGTGAACTTGTCGTCAACTAGTCCTGCCAATTCGTGTCATGTCCTGAACGTGGCGTGAACTTGTCGTGAACTATGCTTGAACGTGTCGTGAACTTGTCGTGAACAGTGCGGGAACCTCCCAGTGCGTGCCAGAAATGCGTGCAAGTGTCAGGGGGCCTTTACCCACTCACATTGAAGATCAAGAATGAGACTTATGACAGGAGACGAAAGAAGCCATGCTAACCTTACACTTCGCACTTCAAGCGAGTGTTGGTAAAGCAATGGAAATATAGTTTTCTTTAGGTTAAGCCGTAGGACTCATTGTTCCATACAACACAGGTTACTCGATACATCAATTGCCAAGAAGAAAATGACAGAGGGCATTGTTTGATATAATTTATCATATCAATTTCACCAGAGAGAGTAGCTTGAATTCCTTAGAAGGTAGACTTCTAAAAGATGTTTCATATAAGGGCATTGACATCGGCCATTTGATAAATTTTGAAATCATATATATATATATATATATATATATATATATATATATATATATATATATATATATATATATGTGTGTGTGTGTGTGTGTGTGTGTGTTCATACCTACATAAGGTTTATTATATTTCAATCTATAGTTTTATATATTTATTTACGTTAAAAGTACCAGTACCTATTTTTGTTACTTAAAAGGTATGTGACAAATATCATTGTGACTTTGTCACTGGAATTATACCAGACTTCAATTAATGAACCAGTCAACCTTACTTTGAGAAATCCATTGACATTGTCTACATGCCAAGCTGATATACTCGTATCAAAGTATTCATTAGCTTTGCTTTTCCCAAATAATGTTATCACCAATTGCTGGAAACCATAGATTTATGAGGGATGAAAAAAAAAACTAGAAATGGACACTTATACATTTTACTCATCATCACTATCAAGGAAAAAAATTGTTTTCTATTTCTCCTAATGTTTTTATTTCATTTTTTTATTTTATTTTATTTTTTAGTCGCAAATCTAAAATTTGTAGGAGTCCCAGTAGAATATCTCTCAGTGCGATTCCACACCCCTGTTTTAAACCTCTTCTATTGTTTGATAATTTGTATTAACTGTACCAACCGTGTGTCACACAATTGTACATAATTATTTTGTATATATTATGCTTGTATCTGCGCTCTTCCCTCGCACTAAAAAGAACCTGAATGATCACGTGTCCGGTTTTGCTCTGTAATATTGTCTGTCTCTCGAACATGTTATGTCCTGTTGCCTTGAGGTTTTGTATATAAAGGAGAGTGTTCCTTAATAAACAACTCAGTTGATTGCATCCTGCCCTTGAGTTCACAACCTTCTCTCGGCCCGTCACATAACCATCTAATCATTATCTACCACCATAAAACATTTTATTGCTCTTCCGGATCATTTTATATGTGCAGTACACAGTCTTTCCTAACAGGGATTTACTCGGTAGCCTAATAACAATGGGAATGAAGGAAAGAAGGCAAGAAGGAAGGGGGGGGGGGGGGCGTTACTAGGATAGATATAGGTGTAAACACCGAAGGAGGGTTGGGGGAACCTCTGCGTCACAGTTACGTGATTAAGTACCACTTCTTCGAAACGCTCTGAAGGAAGGGAAGAAGTTCTTCTTTTTTCTTAGAGTAAACGGGTTAATTAAGCACACCTGTCAATTCGTTGTACCACCAAAAAATTAGGCCAATGTTTGAAACATTCATTGCTGTAGTTTCATGGAAATTCATGAGCCGGCTTGTTAGATATTTGGGAAAAAACACTATTAGACGGCCTCTGGAAACGATAGTATATATATATATATATATATATATATATATATATATATATATATATATATATAAATATATATAGTCAAGCAATAGATTGCTTGACATTAATACCAGAATGAATAAATAACTTAGATTCACATATTATATATATATATATATATAATATATATATATATATATATATATATATATATATATATACAGTATATATATATACAGTATATATATATATATATATATATATATATATATATATTATACACAGTGTTTGCCTAAGAATATTATACCTAGAAAATAATGACGTCTTTTAAAAGATAAAATTTTTTCTATCATTATCTATTACTTGGTTCATTAATGTCTTTAGGAAGTTTCGTCCTTTGAGATTTACTTAGGATTCCGTTAGACCCAACTTGTGAAAGTTTAAATGCTCAGTTTGCCCCTCCTCGCCTTACTGTTATATGTGACTTGAAGTTCGCACTTCTGATTTTATAATGCTTATTAAGTCTATAGGCCTAGAAATGAAATAAAGTAAGTACATTATACTACACAGAGACTGTGGAGAAATTTCACAAATCTTAATGGCCAGATAGACACCCTTTATAAGTTACAAGATTTGATGCAAATATTTATTGTTGCTACCTGACGTATCCCCATGCCCTAGTATGTTATAAAGCCATGACTACAGAGCATTATTATTATTATTATTATTATTATTATTATTATTATTATTGTAGAATCTGCACATTATAGCTGTGGGTTGATATGTCTGACACTATTATAGAATTCCGTTCATAAAGTAAAATTAAATAGAGGTACAATTAATTATAGTTTTAATAGCGAATATAACCCACCACCTGGCTTATTTACTTATTTATTTATCATTGTTTTTTCTCCCTGAATAAACCCTAAGAGTGATTAGACCTCTACTGTATAGGAAACGTTGACTATAACCTGAGATTTGGCTTATAATGATTTATTGCAAGTTTAGAAACCACGACCCTATCTAACATTTGCTTTATACACAAAACGATTTAAGCAAAATCAAATAATAACTTTGAATTCATAACCCAAATGCATAAATTGTTATCAGTAGACAACAGGACTAAGCTTAAATTAAATTATTTTCCCTCTTGACGACCTCTTTCCCACTCAGTTCCAGTAGTCACGGTGTTCATAGGGATTCGGTCTACATTAACGTAATTCTATTTTTTTTTCTGAAATATTATTGTAGCACGATTGTTTTAACGATCTAATATTTTTTCAATAATAAATTTCTTTTATAACAGTTCACCAACTTTGTTTCATACATACACATGTTTACAAAGTGAAATATAAGATTTATTACTAAGTGACGAGTTATGGTCAACGCTTGTCAAATGCAAAAATAAATAAGTATCACCAGTCTGGCTACATACTGGACACGGGAATCCCCCTCCCCACCCCTGTATTAGTAAAGGAAGAAAAGAATAAGAAAGAAGAGAGAGAGAGAGAGAGAGAGAGAGAGAGAGAGAGAGAGAGAGAGAGAGAGAGAGAGAGAGAGGAGAATTCAACAACAGACCAAAGAAAGCCTGTTGCTGTTTTGCTGGATAACCGGGGGACGTCAGTGACAGGATACTCTCTTTCTATCCTGCCTGTCTCGGAACCCCAAACCGAGAGGTAGTCCTGAATCGGAAGACACCCAAGAGGAAGGATCCTCAACGGAGTCGATTTCTTAGGGCTTGACCCGACCCAGGACTCTCGGAAAACCCGAGTCTCTTTACTTTAGGTTATCCAGGACGATACAGACATCACTGCCATTACTTGTCGAAAAATATTTTCCATTTAAGAAGACTCAAACATTTTATGCAAAGTTTATAGATTTGTTGATAAATTCATAATTTCTTATAAAGGTTGATAATTAAGAATTTAATTGCCTTTAATGATAATCATCATTATAGCTATTTATGAATTTTAGATATTTTTTTTCAGCAAATAAATCAGTATTTTGATAGACAAGGAGAGGCACCCGATGAGATGCTACTGCTACGGAGTTATTTGGTACTGTCTGTGATGGCAAGATTTGACATTGGAACCCTCTCTGGTTAGAGCTCATTTTAGATTTGCCTAATTTTTGAGTCAACATATGAATCTCTCGATTAACTTTTAAAGGCCAAGACTGAATAACAATATTTTTATTTGAATATGATCTGAAGAAAAAGTAGTTTATTTGTAAAATCATTGATTAAAACTTTTGTGTTAATGTACTGTACAAAAGATTAAAAGAATATAACTACAGTAGAAAGAGAGAGTTGACTCAAGCGGCCAACCCTGCTATGAAATGGGAGTAATGAGGTCGAAAGCAGACAGTTGCTTGAGTAGTTAAGCCAATCTATAGTCTATGCTTTGCAATGAGAGCATAGCTGATAGGAACCTTGTTTTCAATTATGGCTTAGAAATACTTTATTAGGAGGCAGCGGATTCTCTGGTTTGTTGCAAGAAGTCTATAAGGATTCAAACATTATTATCTACAAGAACAATATCATGTCGGTCTTTCAGTGATGGGAAATTTTGTCTGATCACTGTGTCACTGAGATGTGCTTTAAAGATAATAGACTTTTCACCCTCAAATTCAATACTTCATATTTGTTAGGCCTGTAAATATTTTCATTCCCTAACTTGAATATCCAGCGTAGAATATCCATCGAAAAGTCACAAATAATATCCAAGATTTCACTATAACTGTTTGTTCGTAATTATGTCGGTCTAAAGTCCAAACAATATCAGTAGACCATGTTTGATACAATTCTTTGGGAACTTCAATTTTACAGAATGTGAAGTGTGAAGTAGAAGAGATGACGAATGAAGAAGTATTGATTGAAAAGCTCAAGATAGAGACCACTGGTGAAATGTAACTGGGGTCCTCAGTGTCAATGGGCGTAGGAGATGATGATATTATATATAATGAATTTTAATTCAACTCTTTAAAAAATAAAAATATTAAAACTGGTCATTTTAATTCATGAAAAGTAACTTCAGTAAACTATTTTCTCTTACATATTTTTTTTTCTCAGAATCTGAAGTTGTCTAAATTTAGGGGAAATTGCGTAATCGTTTGTACACTAAAAAATATCATATTTGTTACCACTGAAGAAACACAGGAGGATTATAAATGCTAGATTTTAGAATACATGCACAGAAGGTGTAATGTCATATAGGCCTACTTTGCAATGCTTTAAACATGTAGATGCAGAAGCTGTAATGTCAGATATGCCTACAATGTAACGCTTAAAACTTATAAATGCAGAATCTGTAATGTCAGATAGGTCTACAATGCAACGCTCAAAATATATTGATGCAGAAGCTGTAATATCAGATAGGCCTACAATGCAACGCTTAAAACCTATAGATTCTGAAGTTGTAATGTCATATAGGCCTAGAATTCAACGCTTAAAACATACTGATGCAAAAGCTGTAATGTCAGATAGGCCTACAATGCAACTCTTAAAGAATATTGATATGGAACCCATAACTCTATTTTTCTCTCTTTCCTCGGATGTTCTAATGGTATTTCTTCTAAAAATTATTATTTTGCATTATTGCTTTTTTTCTTAATTTGAGAAAGAGAGATGAAGAGAACTGTCCTTAATCACTATATTCTTTTATATTTATGACATAGGCGAGAGAGAGAGAGAGAGAGAGAGAGAGAGAGAGAGAGAGAGAGAGAGAGAGAGAGAGAGAGAGAGAGAGAGAGCATGCCTTCACCTAAATGAAAACTTATTATGCAGCAATTGTAAATTAAGCTAATCTGCCTTTAGGAGATATGATTATTTTGACTGAGACTAAAAGAATAATGGCATCTCGTCCGTCCGGGACTTTGACGCCACGAAGAAAACCGCCATCACTTCTCATTGACTTTCTTTCATCATAACTTGGGTCATTTTTCGCAGGTCATTGATAAAGCCAAGGTCTTTGGTAAGGTCTACAGATCTTGGTTAAGTAAAGCCTTTATGTTTGATACAGGAGGATCATCGGTCCCGTGATGGTTGAGAAGGCTCTAGAGGTGGTGCTTTTCCTTTTCTATCCTCACTTACTATGCTGCAACCCCTGTTGGAAATAATGATAATAATAATGACAGGAAAAGTGAAAAATCAAAATTGAAATCTCGTCAACGTAGCCTAATCCTTTGTTCAAAAGAGTTGAAAACATTTAAAAGGAAAACATGACGAGGCTTTTATGCTTTGATATCGTCGCATTTGAAGAATCCTCTCCAACCAAACGAGGTGGCAAGAAAAGACTCAGTCCTACGAATACGTTGGGCGGTTGATGCTTAACTGAATATTGTACAAACTCGCTTTTTAAGCCATTTTCTAGTCTTTCTTAATAGTTGTGACGCTCTTCCTTATTTCTCCATCTGTGGCTTTGATCTAACTGATTTTATTCTTTAATTAGCGTATTTAAATTGTCTATAGATTCTTGAAACACTTGGGATTACCTCTGCTCCTCTCACTCACAGCAACTTAACTTGCACAGAAGCAAATGACCTCCTCGATTTCAGCGACAAAATTGCTTATACAATTAGTTATACCATATAGAAATAATTAAATCGCATAATAAATATATATTATTTCTATAAAAGTATAATTCCCATTAATTTCGGAATATAATAGAAAAATTGATGGTTTTATAATTAAAAAATCACATAGATATTCAGAATATCGATATATTAAGAAATTATTTTTATGGGTATTGAGCGTGCAGTTTTGCCCACTACATTTTGTGTTCTCTGTTGTTAATTTCATTTATTTTTGGTATCAACTAATATCATTAATTTTCATTATCAATAGAAGCTACGTAACATTTATAGCCTATAACAAATACAGTGGTCCAAGGCCTCTCTCCAAGACTTTATCTTTTTCTTCTTTTTTTTTTTTACCACAAACAAGTCTTTCTTGATGGAAATTTAAGCGTAATGTTATTATTTCATTTTACCCTGAATTATGGTTTTCCAACCATTACTTTTTCACGGCCGTCTTCTGCAATTAAACACATATCCACTCATGTATCTCATTCTCTCCACGTTCCATAATCTTCTGTAGTACTTCCTTTGCACAGGTCACAAATTTCATCTCTCCATTTCCTCCTGAAATTTGCCTTTATTTAGAGCAGGTTTATCCTTGTTGTCATTTATAGATAGAATTTCTAAACTTCCTTTATTGGAAAGAAACTTTGATTGGGCTATTTATTAGAATATGTACATGTGGATGGAAGCCTAGATGAAATGAGAGTATAATTATAATCTAGTTGTTCCAACCTTTTCTAATTCTCGACAATAATCGACGTATTCGGATATATATATATATATATATATATATATATATATATATATATATATATATATATATATATATATATATATATATATATATATATAGGTGTGTGGATGACACCCGTATTTCTTTTATATTGCTAAGCGAGAAGGGTATTTTATTTTGAAAACATCAGAACTGAACCCTGATTCACTTACTTTACTTTAAGGACTGCTTTTCTGGTCTATAGACTCTATACCAGCAGGGGAACCCTACTCACTACAAGACCTTCACAGTCATTTTATCATGTATATGATGAAATGACTGTGAAGGTCCATTTTATCATGTACATTCCAAGCATTCAGCATTTCCAATGCATATTTCTCGTTTATATTTCAATAATACAGAGTTGCTCTGTTGATTTTTGTCAATATAGGACATTCATTCGTTAATATTGTTCTTTTGACAATTTGTCTTCATAAGGTATACCCTCAGTTTTTCTCGATTTCTGGTAACATTTCTGGTAAAACCTATTTATTTATATAACATTGAAAAGGAACATTTTGAGTGGTAAATGGTCCTTTCACATCAATTTTCAAGGGTGAGCATATGTAGTTCTGGTACCCAGAGTTTACTGGTCGAAATTATTGCCCGATTTTGTGAAATTAGGCCTAAATATCTGAACTGGTGCCAGGTTTCACAGTGTTCATCCTGACTCGTGATAAAATTCAAGGGTACATTTTTCCTCACGGGAATAACCTCCCCCCCACCATATATTAGTGGAGAGAGAGAGAGAGAGAGAGAGAGAGAGAGAGAGAGAGAGAGAGAGATTTCAACAACAGACCAAAGAAAGCCTGTTACTGTTTTGCTGGATAACCGGGGGATGTCAGTGACAGGATACTCTCTTTCTATCCTGCCTGTCTCGGAACCCCAAACCGAGAGGTAGTCCTGAATCGGAAGACACCCAAGAGGAAAGGATCCTCAACGGAGATCGATTTCTTAGGGCTTGACCCGACCCAGGACTCTCGGAAAACCCGAGTCTCTTTACTTTAGGTTATCCAGGACGATACAGACATCACTGCCATTACTTGTCGGAAAATATTCTCCATTTAAGAAGATTCAAACATTTTATGCAAAGTTTATAGATTTGTTGATAAATTCATAATTTTTTATAAAGTTTGATAATTAAGAATTTAGTTGCCTTTCATAATAATCATCATTATAGCTTTTTATGAATTTTAAATATTTCTTTAGCAAATAAATCAGTTTTTTGATGGCCAATGGTAGGCACCCATTGATACTATTGCGAAGGTTATTGGGTACTGTCAGATCCCTCGCTGGATAAAGCACATTTTCGAGTCAACACAATATGAATCTTTTTGTTAACTTTTAAAGGACAAAACTGAATAACACTATTTCTATTTAAATATGATTTTAAAATAAATAGTTTACTTCTAAAATCATTGATAAAACTTTGGTGTTAATGTAAAGTACAAAAGAGGAAAATCAAATAAATAGAATCAGAGAGTTTACTGGGGCGGCTGACCCTGTTATACAATGGGGATAATGAGGTCGAAAGAAGCAGACAGTTACTTGAATAGCTAAACTCTTCTATAGTCGATGCTTTGCAATGAGACTATAGCTGTTAGGAACCTTGTTTTCAATTATGGCTCAGCAATAGCTTATTAGGAAGCAGCGGGTTCTCTGGTGTGTTGCAATAAGTCTTAAACGATTAAAACATATTTACAAGAACAATATCAAGTCGACCTTTCAGGGGTCGGAAGTTTAGTCTGAACACTGTGTCACTGAGATGTGCTTTAAAGATAAAAGTCTTTTCACCCTCAACTTCAATACTCCATATTTGTTAGGCTTATAAACATTTCCATTCCTTAACTTGAATATCCAGCCTAGAATATCCATCGAACAGTCACAAATAATTTCCAAGATTTCACTATAACTATTGTTTGTTCGTAATTATGACTGTCTAAAGTCCAAACAATATCAGTAGACCATGTTTGATACAGTTCTTTGGAAACTTCAATTTTATATAATGTGATGTATGAAGTAGGAGATGATGAATGGAGAAGTATTGATTTAAAAGCTCAAGATAGAGACGGCTGGCGAAATATAACCGGTGCCTTACAATAGGCCTAGGAAAAGATGATGACCATATATATAATGAATTTTAATTCAAACTCTTTAAAATATAAAAATAATAAAACTGGTCAGTTTAATTCATGAAAAGTAACTCATCAAAATAGTTTCTCTTAATTATTTTTCCCTCTGAATCTGAAGTTGTCTGAATTTCTGGGAAATTGCGTAATCGTTTGTACACTGAAATAGATCATATTTGCTGCTACTGAAGAAACGCAAGAGGGATATAAATGCTTGATTTTAGATTACTGCACAAAATCAACGATGTGCCGGTATTGTCAGGTAAGCCTACAATGCAACGCTCTATATCTGTAGAAGCTGCAATGTCATATAGGCCTACTATGCAACGCTTAAAACATGTAAATGCAGAAACTATAATGTCAGCTATGCCTACAATGCAACGCTTAAAACATGTAGATGCAGAAGCTGTAAAGTCATACAGGCCAACAATGCAACTGTGACGTGGTGAGAGAAGGTTGTGAACTCAAAGGCAAGTTGAAAACAAGTGAGTTAGTTTATTAAAGAACACTCTCCTGTATATACAAAATCTCAAAGCAACAAGAATTTTCATGTTCAAATATTGACACTGTTACAGAGGAAAAAGCAGACATGATTTTTCAGGTTCTTTTTAGTGGGAGGGGAGAGCGAAGATACAAGCATAATATATACAAAATTAATTATGTACGATTGTGTGACACACGGTTGGTACACAACGTTTAAAGCATATTGATGTATTGTAGAACGTGTACCGACTTTTCGTCCGATGTCACTTCGTCCGACGACACTTCGTCCACGTCATTTTGTCCAATGTCTTTTCGTCCGGTGGACTTTTGGTCCAACGACATATGGTCCAATTTTAAAAGAAAAAAACCTTACCTTAGCCAATCTATAGCCAAACTCAAAAGTAGAGGAGTGAAAATAACTATCTACGAAAGTAAAATTAAACGGAAGTGTCTGACGGTATAAAAAAAAAAAAAGAAAAGAAAAAATAATGCTCAACAAAACTACGCTTTGCAGGATAATAACTTTTAAGCGTAGCTGATTATTTTAGTATTAAAGGTAAGAAGTATAAAAACTTACATCTGAAGTGAAAATAAAAAAAAAAGAAGTTGATAATTCTCATAGTAACACATGTAAAATAATGAATGATTAAAAAAAAAAAAAAAAGAATTAGAATGATTGTGTGAATGTGAAGGCGCGCTGAACACCGCTGCCATTTCTCACACATCCAGTGTTCTTTTCCAAGCTTTGTATTAGTCGAATGAAATTCGTAGAAATAATTACTTTCACCTACTAAGTTTCTTTTCTTCTCCGCTGATTGTATGAACTTTGCTATTTTGGGATGGGCAGATTCAGAAACTGAAGTATTAAACTTGCAGCACACAAACACTATACATATATATATATATATATATATATATATATATATATATATATATATATATATATATATATATATATATATATATATAAAGGGAGAGAGAGAGAGAGAGAGAGAGAGAGAGAGAGAGAGAGAGAGAGAGAGAGAGAGAAAACGTTAAGTTGGACCAAATGTCGTAGGACCAAAAGTCCACCGGACGAAAAGACATTGGACAAAAAGACGTGGACGAAGTGTCGTCGGACGAAGTGACATCGGACAAAAAGACCACCCACCATTGTAGAAGCCATGACTCCGTTTTCTCTCTTTCCTCGGATGTTCGAATGGTATTTCTTTTAAAAATTACTAATTTCATTACCTTTTTTTCTTATTTTGTGAAAGAGAGATAAAGAGATCTGTCCTTGATCACTTTATTCAAATTTAAGGCTTTGAAGAGAGAGAGAGAGAGAGAGAGAGAGAGAGAGAGAGAGAGAGAGAGAGAGAGAGAGAGAGAGAGAGAGAGAGAGAGAATATGCTTTCACCTAAATGAAAACTTACTATGCAGCAAATGTAAATTAAGATAATCTGCCTTTAAGAGATGAGATATGATTATTTTGTCAGAGACTAAATAAAAAATGGCATATTGTCCTTCCGTGACTTTGACGTCACGAATAAAACGGCCATCACTTCACGGTGACTTTCTTTCATCATAATTTGGGTCATTTTTCGTAGCTCATTGATAAAGTCAAGGTGTTTATTAAGGTCTATAGATGTAGGTTAAGTAAAGGTTTTATGTTTGATAAAGGAGGATAATTGGTCTCGTGATGGTTGAAGAGGCTCTAGAGGTGGTGCTTTTGCTTTTCTATCTTTACTTAATCGGCTGCAACCTCATTTATTATTATTATTATTATTATTATTATTATTATTATTAAGGAATCTGAGAATTACGACGCCATACATTCTGAAATTTATTTCCATCACCAACAAATACCAACGGTTCAAACATCTGTGTTCATAATCATGTTCCTGGATAAAAGAAAGTAAAACAATAAAGAGCAAGCTGTACATAGATATTGTAAATAAATAAAATCTAAGTTAGAATGGGAAAAGGCATATATGAATAGCAGAGTCAATTTCTAAAAAATCTAAAAAAAGCAACAACTTAACCAAGAAATTTCTAGTTTTCCTTTGAAAATTGCCTAATTATGCCTTTTCCCATTCTAACTTAGATTTTGTTTGTTTACAATATTTATGTTGTACCAACCGTGGGTCACACGATCGTACATAGTTCATTTTGTGTATATATTATGCTTGTATGTTCGCTCTCCCCTTGCACTAAAAAGAACCTGAAAAAACATGTCTGTTTTTCTCATCGGTAACGGTGTTGATTTTGAACAGGAAATTTCCTGTTGCCTTGTTCTATAATAAACTCACACAGCTGCTTTCTTCCTATCTTTGAGTCACAACCTTCTCTCGTCCCGTCACATTGGAGACCCCGGAGTGACATCTCGCTTATCCCGTCTTCCACCCCCCCCTCGCCCCTCCATCGTTGGTACTATGGTGGACTCTACAGAAGTTGGCGCTGCCGCTGCCCCATTGAATCTTTCATCATTCGCCAGCGGAGAGGCGTTTGCTTGGTTTCAGCGCGCAGAAGTCCAGTTTTGCATGAAGGGCGTGACTCGCTCAACCACCAAAGCAGATTATGTTCTCGCGGCGATACCCGAGGACACCTTCCCGGAAATATCCGACTGGCTTTGTGAACAAGGAGACACCCCAATAGCTTATGACGCCCTCAAAACATACCTTCTGCAGCAGTACTCGCTGTCGCCAGCCGCCCGTATAGCAAAGCTTTTTCAGCTCTCAACAACCGTTGGGGGACCAAAGGGCTTCGCTCGCCCTCGGGGAAATGATCAGTATCGCTCGCCTGCAACCTGCCGCGCACGGCTCTCCTCGTGATGTGAACCTACTTCGTGCTCTTTGGGTAAGCCCTTTACCCAAACCTGTATGCGCTGGCATACCCGATGTCGATAGTTTACCCATAAAGGACTTAATGACCAAAGCTGACGCCCTTATGGACAGCCACTTCATGACCTTCAAAACCTCCATCAACGCCTCCACTAGTGACGAAGAGGACACCTATTCAACTTCAACCGAATCTGACGTAAAAGCCGTAGTACACACACGCCTATGAATGCCGTAGGACACACACGCCTATGAATGCCGTAGGACACACACGCCTATGAATACCGTAGGCTATGAATGCCGTAGGACACACACGCCTATGAATGCCGTAGTCCTATGAATGCTGTAGGACACGCCTATGAATGCCATAGGACACACACGCCTATGAATGCCGTAGGACACACAAGCCTATGAATGCCGTAGGACACACACGCCTATGAATGCCGTAGGCCTATGAATGCTGTAGGACACGCCTATGAATGCCATAGGACACACACGCCTATGAATGCCGTAGGACACATGCCTACCCCGTGATGAGCCGGAGCAGCAGCAAAGCCACCCATCATCCACCACTCTCTCGCGCCCCAACAAAAGACTTCTACAGCCACTCACTGCCGCTAATCGGCGCAGTTTTTGCTACTACCACTCCAGATTCAGGGCGCCCTATTTAACATGTATAGTATGTCATTTTTAGTGGGGGAGCCATATACCAACCGTGTGTCACACGATCGTACATAGTTCATTTTGTGTATATATTATCCTTGTATCTTTGCTCTCCTCTCGCACTAAAAAGAACCTGAAAAAACATGTCTGTTTTTATCATCGGTAACGGTGTTGATTTTGAACAGGAAATTTCCTGTTGCCTTGAGCTTTTGTATATAAACTCACTCAGCTGCTTTCCTGTCTTTGAGTCACAACCTTCTCTTGGCCCGTCACAATGTACAGATTGCTCTTTATTATTTTACTTTCTTCTATTCAGGAACATGGTTATGAACACAGAGGTGTCTGAAACGTCGTTATTTGTTGGTGATGGAAATAGATTTAAGAATGTTTGTCGTTGTGTAATACTCCAGTTCCTTATTAAACTGGGGTTCTCTTCCACCCGCTCAGTATCGGATATTATTATTATTATTATTATTATTATTGTTATTATTATTTGGTAAGGTATAATCCCAGTTGGAAAAAATGATAATGATAATGACGGGGAAAGTGAAAAATAAAAAATGAAATCTCGTCGATGTAGCCTAATCCTTGGCTCAAAAGAGTTGAAAACATTTAAAAGGAAAACATGGCGAGGTTTTTATGCTTTGATATAGGAGCATTTGAAGAATCTTCTTCAACCGAACTTTGTGACAAAAAAACACTCAGTCCTACGAATACGTTAGGCAGTTGATGCTTAGCTGAATGTTGTACAAACTCGCTTATTAAGCCATTTT
Organism: Palaemon carinicauda; assembly: GCF_036898095.1. Classification (NCBI taxonomy): domain Eukaryota; kingdom Metazoa; phylum Arthropoda; class Malacostraca; order Decapoda; family Palaemonidae; genus Palaemon; species Palaemon carinicauda. The sequence goes on along the minus strand of NC_090736.1, from coordinate 144,681,887 downwards.
CTAATCTTTCTTTCTAGTTGTGACGCTCTTCCTTATTTCTCCATCTGTGGCTTTGACCTAACTTATTTTATTCTTTAATTACCGTATTTTAATTGTCTATAGATACTTTAAATACTTGGGATTACCTCTACTCCTTTCTCCTTTCTCAGAGCAACTTTCACAGAAGCAAATTATCTCCTCGATATCAGGGACAAAATTGCTTATACAATTAGTTATCCCATATAGAAATAATTAAATTGCATAATAAATATATATTATTTCTATAAAAGTATAATTCACATTAATTTCAGAATATAATTTAATTATTAATGGTTTTATAATTGAAAAAATCACATAGATATTTAGAATATCGATATATTATGAAATTACTTTTATGGATATTGAGTATGCAGTTTCACATAATATGCCACTTGCGATTCCTTTCCTAACATTTATTTTTGGTACCGACCATTTTCATTCATAATAGAAGCTCCGCAATATTCATAGACTATAACAAATATAACGGTCTAAGACCTTTTTTCCAAGACTTTATTGTTATCTTTGACCATAAACAACTGTCTTTCTTTATGGAAGTTCAAGAGTAATTTTATTGTTTCAATTTACCCTGAATTCGGTTGTGATGAAATCAGCTGTGGCAACCTATTATGCTTTTCCAACCATTACTTTTTTCAGGGCCGTCTTCTGCAATTATACGACATATCCACTCGTGTATCTCATTCTCTCTACGTTCCATGATCTCCTGTAGTACTTCCTTTGCACAGGTCACAAATTTCATCTCTCCATATCCTCCTGAAATTTGCTTTTATTTAGAGCAGGTTTATCCTTGCTGTCATTTATAGATAGAATTTTTAAAATTCCTTTATTGGAAAGAAACTTTGATTGGGCTATTTGTAAGAATATGTATACCTTTCCTCGGCCACTCATGAAATAAATCATTCGATCTCTTTTAAAAGGAGTTCCTAAAGTTCTCTTAGTATTTATACAAAAATGAACTAGTTCAAAGGTCATTGTAACCAGGGAACCGACACTTCGCTCCCGGCAGCAAAACATCTGCATAGATAAGCGCGTACAAATGTAAATAAATAGATAAATAAATAACTTGCTTTCAGGGCTCATACGTAACCCGTAGGCTTTTTCTGCACAAGTATCCCATACCATCTAGTTTCTAGGTAAATTAATCTGAGAAGTCACTACCCAGAAATACTCTTCGTCTGTTTCAGTGCCGTAAATAGTTTGCGGTCGTCAACACAACAACTGCATAAATTACTAAGTATTTAAATAGGACAGGACCTGCTCCTTTTGCGAAAGCATTACGTCAGCTTTACGATTCAATTACGAAAGCATCGCGTCAGCTTTGCGATCCAATTACGGAAGCATCGCGTCACTACCTGTTTATGGTGTGTTGCGTCAGAATATTCTAAAGGTTAGATCAAATTCTTTTGATATAAATTCTCAGGTAATGATCAAAATAGCCGGCCGCGTTTGTGTTCAATATTTCGCAATACGTCCTTTAGCTGCTGCTCGTATGATGTACCAGGAAACTGAGCGAGAATATAGTTGCCATATTTTTATGATATTTTGCGAACAGAATGCGGCCTCTGTTGAGGAACTTTATATGTCCTCTTTAGGTTACGATGGATTCACATCATATTAGATTAGACACACACACATACACACACACACACATATATATATATATATATATATATATATATATATATATATATATATATATATATATATATATATATATATACATTTATATGTATATATATGCATATACAGTATATGTGTGTGTGAATATATATATATATATATATATATATATATATATATATATATATATATATATATATATATACATATATATACATATATATATATATATATATATATATATATATATATATATATATATATATATATATATATATGTATATATATATGTATATATATATGTATATATATATATATGCAGTATATATATACATATATATATATACATATATATGTGTATGTAAATATGTATGTATATATGTAAATAATACTTATATATATATATATATATATACATATTTATATATATGTATATATATGTAAACATAGATGGATACACACACATACGTATATGTATATGTGTGTATATATATATATATATATATATATATGTGTGTGTGTGTATATAAATCATATATAGGGCTATATATAAATGTTTATGTTTATATATTCTTATCACTTTATATAGCCTATATGCATTTCGCTGTATGCACCTACACTAAACCGAATGTATCGCGACTATATATATATATATATATATATATATATATATATATATATATATATATATATATATATATATATATATATATTATATATATATGTTTTATATATATATATTGTATATATATATTATATATATATATATATATATATATATATATATATATATATATATATATATATATATATATTACGTTTCCAAAATCTTTGTAATCTACCACGATATATTCCGAAGCCAATTCATTCAGCTTCGATCTTTTCAAATATTCAGTAAAGTCACAGGAGCTTCAGTCGTACCTCAGACAAAAAAAAAAAAAAAAAGATGAAAAATAAAATGAAATAAACTAAATTCCAAAATGATTTTGGATTTTGGTTACTGGTAAACGCGTGAAGGTTTTACAACATGTTGCTCTTGTCATTGTACCGACGAAAAAAAAAAATTTCTGCATTGACTTTTGCTTTTGGTAAGCATGCACAGCACTGTTTATTCTTTAGATAGGAAATCAGCTCTTGCCGAACTGTATTATTTTTTTTTTTTTTTGTGCTTAACTTATGCTGAAGTTGCAATAGATTTGATCAAGCAAACCTCCTTTGAATTATATTAGTATTTGCTAAACGTATGCTGGAATTGCTATGGGTTTGGTCAAAGGAGTGCAAAAAAGCAATGTAAAAACCTATTTTTTTTTTTTTTTTTTTTTTTTTGCTAAACTTATGCTGAAGTTGCAATAGATTTGATCAAGCAAACCCCTTTTGAATTGTATTAGTTTTTGCTAAACTTATGCTGGAATTGCTATGAGTTTGGTCGAAAGAGTGTAAAAAAGCAATGTAAAAATTTATTCTTTTTTTTTGTGCTAAACTTATTCTGAAGTTACAATAGATTTGATCAAGCAAACAGCTTTTGAATTGTATTAGATTTTGCTAAACGTATGCGGGAATTGCTATGGGTTTGGTCGAAAGAGTGCAAAAAAGCAATGTAAAAATTTATTCTTTTTTTTGTGCTAAACTTATTCTGAAGTTACAATAGATTTGATCAAGCAAACAGCTTTTGAATTGTATTAGATTTTGCTAAACGTATGCGGGAATTGCTATGGGTTTGGTCGAAAGAGTGCAAAAAAGCAATGTAAAAATTTATTCTTTTTTTTTGTGCTAAACTTATTCTGAAGTTACAATAGATTTGATCAAGCAAACAGCTTTTGAATTGTATTAGATTTTGCTAAACGTATGCGGGAATTGCTATGGGTTTGGTCGAAAGAGTGCAAAAAAGCAATGTAAAAATTTATTCTTTTTTTTGTGCTAAACTTATTCTGAAGTTACAATAGATTTGATCAAGCAAACAGCTTTCGAATTGTATTAGATTTTGCTAAACGTATGCTGGAATTGCTATGGGTTTGGTCGAAAGAGTGCAAAAAAGCAATGTAAAAATCTTTTTTTTTTTCTTGCTAAACCTATACTGGAGTTGCAGTAGATTTGGTCAAAAGAGTCCAAAAAAGATCTAAAAATCTTATTTTTTGCTAAACTTAAGATGAAGTTGCCAATAGATTTGGTCAAGAAATCAACTCTAGTTGAACTGTAATCTTATTTTTTTTCTTTCTTTTTTAATTTATACTTGAGTTGCCACAGATTTAGTCAAAGTAGTGCAAAAAACCAGAAATCTAAAAGACCAGACATTGTTTTGTTATTATTTTTACTTTTTTAACGCATATGCCATTTTTGCATCAGCTTTGATTATACCAGTATTAAAAAAAAAAAAAAAAGCTTTTGCGTACTGGAGTGTATTTTTATTTCCTGAAGACATCACCTCTGATCTTCACCAAGACAAAACTCCTGATCTAAAGAAAAACCTTGACTTTTTGGCGTTAACGAAAATTTAATCATCCTTGCGTCAAAAAAAAAATAAAAAAATAAAGAAAATCTTGACTTTTTAAGACATGCATTAGAAAACATTTGATCATCCCTTCAAAAAGAAATTAAACTAACCTTTTTTTTTTTTTAAAGTAAAACCCTTACGTTTCTCCAGCCAAATCTTTTTGCCCGAAAGCTATTTTTATGGCAAGTTCCAAAAGGAAATGTTTACAATTTTGTCTTCGAGAGAGTACCCGATAATTGAATGCTCCTTTCTTTTTGGAGAGAGAGAGAGAGAGAGAGAGAGAGAGAGAGAGAGAGAGAGAGAGAGAGAGAGAGAGAGAGAGAGAGAGAGAGAGAGAGAGAGAGAGAGAGAGTCCTGGAACCATCCTCCTTTCTTTTATTACTGTATTCAACTTGGCGATCAATGTATTTTCAACAACAGTGATTCCTCTGTCTTCTTGTATTCCTCTTCATTTCTTCTATTCCTTTCTTTTATTCTATTTTCTTTCATTGTTCTTTTCAACTTTTTTGGGCATTTTAAGTTGTTTGCTAGTTACATTACACTATATATTCTAGGAGTTTCTGTTATATTAATAGATACCTATTAATTATTTTGTAATATTTTTTTTTCGATTATCTATTGTATTTAATTTATATTCTCAATCTTCTTTTATTCATTTACTGGTTCTTATGATTATTTCCCTTTATTCTTTCAACATAATTTTGCCTTTTTTTTTTTTTTTCCTTATAAGTTCTCAGTTTCTCTCTTCGAAAGGTATATGAAGGTAATAATTTAAATTTTTGATATGTATTTTATGATTTTTAAGGCTAGTTTCCTCGACTGAATTATAATTTTTTCATTGATTTATTTGATATTTGTTTAATGATATCTTGTAATATATTTATGTATATATATATATATATATATATATATATATATATATATATATATATATATATATGTGTGTGTGTGTGTGTGTGTGTGTAATCGTGTGTGTGGGTATACCAGTATCAATATGTGTTTTGAGTGTAGAAACGGCACATAGCATTATTGAAATAAAATATATGGTAACCTTCTGGCGAAGCTAATGAGCATTACTTCAATGAAAATTAATTAAAAAGAAATATGATGCGTATGTAGAAAATATAAAAAAAAAAGCGATAATCAAAATAACGACGTGATTGAAGCTTTTCGGAATATAAATGCTGTTCGGAATATAAATGCTACGCCTAAAAAAAAAAAAAAAAAAAAAAAAAAAAAAAAAAAAAAAAAAAAAAAAACACCCCAGACGTTTCCCCCCTGAAGAAAAAAATAACTTTCCTCATTTATATACATTGGAACACCTTAGAGAAAACTAGACCCCCCTACCCCAGGCCCCCTCCCCCCCCCCCCCCTTCCTTCCCCCTCCCCCTGGGCCTTTCCTCTTTGGCCCAAGATGAATGGCAGCAAGGAAAACTTTCCCCAATGAGTGGTCCTTGACTATGGAACAGGTGGTTATTCAACGAGATTTTAGGTGTAAAAATAAAATAATTCTAAAGATTTTAAAACGAACGAGCGATCAAGATGGATAATTTCGTTTTTCGTCTTTCGGTTTACCAAGAAATATTGGTGCCGCGATTTTCGGAAGAAGTTTGGTGGTTATATATATATATATATATATATATATATATATATATATATATATATATATATATATATATATATATATATATATACATATATATATATATATATATATATATATATATATATATATATATGTAAGCCATATATACTAATACATTAAAGTCTGGATTCTCTTAAAGACCTCGGGATCAGAGCCCCAGGTGAAATCACTCAAAGACTATAGTATCTGACCGGCCGGGTTTCGAACCCTGGTCCTGGATACTTGTATGACATTGACCATATCACTTAGCCCCGATGAAAGATTTCGCCTGGGGCTCTGATTCCGAGGTCGTTAAGAGAATCCAGACTTTAATGTATTGATATATATGTGGCTTAATAGAAATATGGAAAACACGTTTAAATGTGCAAATTTATCATATATATATATATATATATATATATATATATATATATATATATATTTATATATATATATATATATATATATATATATATATATATATATATATATATATATATATATATATATATATATATATATATATAATGAATTTTGAAAATTTAGACGTGTTTTTTCATATTCAAATAAGCCATATATTTTTGATACATTAATGTCTAGATTCTCTTACCGACCTCGGGATCAGACCCCCAGGCGGAACCACACAAAGATAATAGCTTCTGACCGGCTGGGAATCGATCCCTGGTCCATGAAACTTGTAACAACCGTGACATAGCACTTGGCCAAGTGCTTTGTCACTGTTGTTACAAGTTTCCTGGACCAGTGTTAGACTCCCAGACGGTCAAAAGCTATTATCTTTGAGTGGTTCCGCCTGGGCTCTAGTCCATAAGTCGGTAAGAGAACCCAGACATTAATGTATCAAACATTTACTGTACGTAAATTTGTTATTTTGTACGTAATGAAATTGCCACTTTGAGTTTTGTTGTATCTTTTCATTTCCAGTTTGTATCCGTTATCAGAGAGAGAGAGAGAGAGAGAGAGAGAGAGAGAGAGAGAGAGAGAGAGCGAGAGAGAGAGACACCCCTAACAGCAAAGACCAGAATAAAGCAGACTCGAAGAAGGAGATATAATCGGTCCGTGTCATTTCCGTCTCCTGATATTTGAATTTACTGCATCTCGGCCTCCACAGCACAAACTGTATTTACCGCGCCAGTATCCACAACGCAAATGGCACTTGCCGGGAAGTGCCATCGGTCGCCGCTAGGGGGATTTTCGGTTATATTTCTTAGAAATAGTTGCCGGCGAAACCGAATCCCATTTGATGCTGGGTTTTTATCTCACGAGTTATGATTGGCTCTTTTACAGGCGCCGATGGGAACATTGGTTTTGGCTTAAGTTTTCGAAGTAAACAATATAGTCTTTCTTTCTCCGTTTCTTCTGTTCCTCTCTCTCTCTCTCTCTCTCTCTCTCTCTCTCTCTCTCTCTCTCTCTCTCTCTCTCTCTCTCTCTCTCTCATATATATATTATAAATACATATATCTATCTATCTATCTATCTATATACATATATATATATATATATATATATATATATATATATATATATATATATATATGTATGTATGTATGTATATGAGTGTCTGATTATTTTTTTCCATTATTTATCTCATATACAAAACTAAAATCTCTCTCTCTCTCTCTCTCTCTCTCTCTCTCTCTCTCTCTGCGTCGATTACCAATGATCTTTTGACGCTATAATAGCTTATCTAATATCAAGCTAAACACCTCCATAGTAAAAAAAAAAAAAAAGGTAAAATATTAAATTTTTAAAATACCTTCATGCATAAAATCACGTCGACGAACCCCATGGAAAGGGGGGGGGGGGTGGGGGTTGAGGGTTCGGGGGGGGGGTGTAAGTACACCCCAGGAAAAAGAAATAAAAGATTGATTGGTTGCAACAGAAAGCATTAGCAATTCCATTAGATTTTATGTTTTCACTTTGATTACATCAGGGCAAAATGCATTAGCCATCTCTCTCTCTCTCTCTCTCTCTCTCTCTCTCTCTCTCTCTCTCTCTCTCTCTCTCTCTCTCTCTCAAATGAAAATGAAAGATTTTCACGATTTCATATGAAGGGAATTCGTCATTTCTCAATCAAAGGGAGATTGGTTGATGCTGATTTCATTCTTTTCAAAGATGAGCATTGATGTACACAGATGTATATTGTATGTATCGTAGTATGTAGAGTGTACGCCATTTAAAGTTCACTATGAAGTTGGTGTATTTAGGCATATTTATCGTTTCATTATTATTATTATTATTATTATTATTATTATTATTATTATTATTATTATTAGCTGCTAAGCTACAACCCAAGTTGGAAAAGAAGGATGCTTTAAGCCCAGCGGCCCCAACAGGGAAAATAGCCCAATAGGGAAAGGAAACAAGGGAAAATAAAATATTTTAAGAAGAGCAACAACATTGAAATAAATATTTCCTAAATAAACTATACAGACATTAACATAACAAGAGGAAGGGAAATAAGATAGATTAGTGTGCCCGAGTGTACCCTTAAGGAAGAGAACTCTAACCCAAGACAGCGGGAGGCCATGATACAGAGGCTATGACACTACCCAAGACTAGAGAACAATGGTTTGATTTTGGAGTGACCTTCTCCTAGAAGAGCTGCTTACCATTACTAAAGAGTCTCTTCTACCCTTACCAAGAGGAAAGTAGCCACTGAACAATTATAGTGCAGTAGTTAACCCCTTGGGTGAAGAATAATTGTTTGATAATCTCAGTGTTGTCAGGTGTATGAGGACAGAGGAGAATTTGTAAAGAATAGGCTGACGATTCAGTGCATGTGTAGGCAAAGGGAAAGAACCGTAACCAGAGCATTGTTCAGCTGGCAGTTCAAGAGTGCTAAAAGCGATAATTCTATTTTTAACTATATATTTTTTTGGAGTATAGCTTTATGTTGAATCCTTAGGCACACATTTCCCGCAAAGAATTGCACCCTCTCACACCCTTACTTCGCGATGAGTAACCAAACAGTGTAGGGAGAGATGGCAGAGGTGGTGAGCGTGGCTATACGCAAGAACTCTCCGAGCAGTAAGGTTGTGGCTGGGTGTACTTCCTCAGTACGAGGTGTAACAGGGATTACTATGTTCAACTGGACATAGTTTGAAAAGCAGCTATACACCAAGCATTTTTTTTACTGAGGTGAATTTACACTGAATCGTAGGGGAGCCCTTTTAGCTCGGAAAAGTTTTCTTAATAGCTGACTGGTTAGTGTTTGTCCAACTAATCAGCTATTAGGAAACTTCTCGGAGCTAAAAGGGCACCCATGTTACAACTTGCTTGTAAACATTTTGTGAGAGGTGAAATAGGCAACATGTAATATCTGAACTATGAAATATATCTAATAAACTATTGATGGCCGCTTTTTCAAAATCCATCATCACAGTGGCTGGTTCGACAAAATGCAAAAGTTCTTTTATGGTAGTAAATAGGCTATTGTAAGCATCTTGTGTCTTATTTGGCAGTAAGGCGAACATTCTCGGAACACTAATGTCGTTGTCTTGAATATGTAAAGTGTACAGTTGATAATAAATAATTGGGCTACACTTAAACTTTCCATCTACTGCCCAATTTTTAACTATTTTGATGTCACTAATTGCAGAGTCAGTTGCAAATATCAAAATTCTTTCAGTATCATCTTCACCACTGTCAAACTGTAGCCACTTCAAACCATTATCAAGGTAACAATACTGATCAGGAATTAAATAACCATGGCGATCCTTATTAGTTTTGTGTTTATCATATATATAGTTTACATCATCCACTAATTTCTTTCCATTTTTAGTTGAAGCAATTAGACGAGGCATGGGTGATACAATAATATATATATATATATATATATATATATATATATATATATATATATATATATATATACATATATATATATATATATATATATATATATATATATTGTATATATATATATATATATATATATATATATATTATATATATATGTATATATATATATATATATATATATATATATATATATATATATATATATATATATATATATTTATATGTATGTATGTATCCGCAAATGCAGCAGCCGTAGTTGATAGCTAAGCGTTAGTAGTAGACTGAGAGTGATATATACATACATTTTCAGGTTCTGATCAATGTTTATATAGTTAAAAAGAATATTTAGACAACCAATTACAAGACAGTGGCAATTATTTAAACAACCAAATACAAGAACTTTATGGCAATTATTTAAACAACCAATTACAAAAACAGTATGGCAATCATTTAAACAACCACTTGCAAGAATAGTATGTCACTTAATATGAACTCCAATATATTCGCGTACACACATATATATAGTGATATCGAAATGACCGGTAACAAAAAATCCTAGTCACATAATGTCCAGTAGCGAAATGTCCGGTATCAAACTGTCCGGTCACCCTAGTTGTGACGCTCTTCCTTTCTTCCCCATCTGTGGCTTTGACCTAACTGATTTTATTCTTTAATTAGCGTATTTAAACTGTCTATAGATACTTGAAACACTTGGGATTACCTCTGCTCCTTTCTTGTTGCTGCTCCTCTCACTCCGAGCAACTTACACCGAAGCAAATTATCTCCTCGATTTCATAGACAAAAATGCTTATACAATTAGTTATTCCAGATAGAAATAATTAAATTGCATAATAAATGTATAATATTTCTATAAAAGTATAATTCACATTAATTTCTGAATTTCTATAATTTTGTTTGTTTTATAGTAAAAAAAAAATTACATAGATATTTAGAATATCGATATATTAGGAAATTATTTTGATGGGTATTGTGCGTGCAGATTTGCACAATATGGTCACTGACAGTATTGTCATTTACAGTATTTTTGGTATCAACCATTATCACTATTAATAAATGATACGTTTTATGCATAACCTAAAATAATTCTATGGTCCTAGACCTTTTCCAAGAATTTGTTGTTTACTTTGACCGTAAACAACTGTCTTTCTTGATGAAAGTTTAAGAGTAATTCTATTGTTCCATTTTATTATTATTATTATTATTATTATTATTATTATTATTATTATTACTTGCTAAGCTACAACCCTAGTTGGAAAAGCAGGATGCTATAGGCCCAGAGGCCCCAACAGGGAAAATAGCTCAGTGAGGAAAGGAAAAAAGGAAAATAAAATATTTCAGGAAGAGTAACAACATTAAAATAAATATTTCCTGTATAAACTATAAAAACTTTAACAAAACAATAGGAAAAGAAATAAGATAGAAGAGTGTGCTTGAGTGTACCCTCAAGCAAGAGAACTCTAAACCAAGGCAGTGGAAGACCATGGTACAGAGGTTATGGCACTACCCAAGACTAGAGAACAATGGTTTGATTTTGGAGTGTCCTTCTCCTAGAAGAGCTGCTTACCATAGCTAAAGAGTCTCTTCTACCCTTACCAAGAGGAAAGTGGCCACTGAGCAATTACAGTGCAGTAACCCCTTGAGTGAAGAAGAATTATTTGGTAATCTGTGTTGTCAGGTGTATGAGGACAGAGGAGAATATGTAAAGAATAGGCCAGACTATTCAGTGTGTATGTAGGCAAAGGGAAAATGAACCGTAACCAGAGAGAAGGATCCAATGTAGTACTGTCTGGCCAGTCAAAAGACCCCATAACTCTCTAGCGGTAGTATCTCAACGGGTGGCTGGTGCCTTGGCCAACCTACTACCCCGAATTCGGTTGTGATGAAGTTAGTTATGGCAACCTAATTTGCTTTTCCAACCATTCCCTTGTTTCATGGCCGTCTTCTGAACTTGTACATCATATCCACTTTTGTAACTCGTTCTCTCCACGTTCCAAAATGTTCTATATTACTTTCTTTGCACAGGTCACAAACATCATCTCTGCATTTTCTCCTGATATTTGCTTTTATTTTGAGAAAGTTTTTCCTTGCTCTCATTATCAGAGATAAATTTGAAAGTAATATATTGGAAAGAAACTTGGGTTGGGCTATTTGTCAGGTTGTGCGCATGTGGATGGAAGCCTAGATGAAATGAAAGCATACAATCCAGTAGTTCTAGCCTTTACTAGTTCTTGACAAAGTCTATATATATATATATATATATATATATATATATATATATATATATATATATATATATATATATATATATATATATATATATATATATCTACTATAGTTTCCAGAAGCCGTGTAATAGTGTTTTTTTTTTTTTTTTTTTTTTTAAATAACTCCATAAATAACTGATGGATTTCCATGATATCAAAGCAGGGAGCGCTTCATACAATGGCCTAATTTTGGGAAATACTGTGCATTGCCAATTACGTTTCATTAACTTTTTTATTTAAGAAAATGAGGCTAAAGCCAGTCTTAGCCACCCACACATTCGCAAAAGTGATGACGTTCCTCAGCGACGTTGTTATAACGTTTCTTCCCCTGTACCTCCCATCCCCAGAATTGTTAAACGCCTGTTAAACTCCATAGATAATTGTCATATGACCTACCCCAAGCAATACGAAATTCTTTGTCAGTAAAAGTTCAGCATACCTGACAATGTGATTCGTGACTTTAGACTTTACCTAAACGCAAGACCAACGTTTTATATCTTACCCACTCACTTACATTGAAGATCAAGAATGAGACTTATGACAGGAGACGAAAGAAGCCATGCTAACCCTACACTTCGTACTTCAAGCGAGTGTTGGTAAAGCAATAGAAATATAGTTTTCTTTAGGTTAAGCCGTAGGACTCATTCTTCCATACAACACAGGTTACTCGATATATCAATTGCCAGGAAGAAAATGACAGAGAGCATTGTTTGATATAATTTATCATATCAATTTCACCAAAGAGAGTAGCTTGAATTCCTTAGAAGGTAGACTTCTAAAAGATGTTTCATATAAGGGCATTGACATCGGCCATTTGATAAATTTTGAAATCATATTTATATATATATATATATATATATATATATATATATATATATATATGTGTGTGTGTGTGTGTGTGTGTGTGTGTGTGTGTGTTCATACATACATAAGATTTAATATATTTCAATCTATAGTTTTATATATTTATTTACGTAATAAGTACCAGTACCTATTTTTGTTACTTAAAAGGTATGTGACAAATATCATTGCGACTTTGTGACTGGAATTATACCAGACTTCAATTAATGAACCAATCAACCTTACTTTGAGAAATCCATTGACATTGTCTACATGCCAAGCTGATATACTCCTATCAAAGTATTCATTAGCTTTGCTTTTCCCAAATAATGTTATCACCGATTGCTGGAAACCATAGATTTATGAGGGATGAAAAAAAAAAACCAAGAAATGGACACTTATACATTTTACTCATCATCACTCTCAAGGAAAAAATTGTTTTCTATTTCTACTAATTTTTTTATTTAATTTTTTATTTTATTTTAATTTTTAGTCGCAAATCTAAAATTTGTAGGAGTCCCAGTAGAATATCTCTCAGTGTGATTCCACACCCCTGTTTTAAACCTCTTCTATTATGTTTGATAATTTATGTTAACCATCTAATCATTATCTACCACCATAAAACATTTTATTGCTCTTCCGGCTCATTTTATATGTGCAGTACACAGTCTTTCCTAACAGGGATTTACTCGGTAGCTTAATAACAATGGGAATGAAGGAAAAAAGGCAAGAAGGAAGGGGGGGGGGAGGAGTACTAGGATAGCCATAGGTGTAAACACCGAAGGAGGGTTGGGGGAACCTCTGCGTCACAGTTACGTGATTAAGAAACACTTCTTCGAAATGCTCTGAAGGAAGGGAAGAAGTTCCTCTTTTTTCTAAGAGTGAACGGGTTAGTTAAGCACATCTGTCAATTCGTTGTACCACCAAATATTAGGCCAATGTTTGAAACATTCATTGCTGTAGTTTCATGGAAATTCATGAGTCGGTTTGATAGATATTTTGGAAATACACTATTACACGGCCTCTGGAAACGATAGTATATATATATATATATATATATATATATATATATATATATATATATATATATATATATATATAGTCAAGCAATAGATTGCTTGACATTAATACCAGAATGAATGAATAACTTTGATTCACACATTATATATATATATATATATATATATATATATATATATATATATATATATATATATATATATATATATATATATATATATATATACATATATGCATATATACAGTATATATATAATATATTTATATATATATATATATATATATATATATATATATATATATATATATATATATATATATATATATACAGTGTTTGCCTAAGTTTTTGCCTAAGAATATTATACCTAGAAAATAATGACGTCTTTTAAAAGATAATTTTTTTTTCTATCATTATCTATTACTTGGTTCATTAATGTCTTTAGGAAGTTTCGTCCTTTGAGATTTACTTAGGATTCCATTAGACCCAACTTGTGAAGGTTTAAATGCTCAGTTTGCCCCTCCTCGCCTTACTCTTATATGTGACTTGAAGTTCGCACTTCTGATTTTATAATTCTTATTAAGTCTATAGGCCTAGAAATGAAATAAAGTAAGTACAGTATACTACACAGAGACTGTGGAGAAATTTCACAAATCCTACTTAATGGCCAGATAGACACCCTTTATAAGTTACAAGATTTGATGCAAATATTTATTGTTGCTACCTGACGTATCCCCATGCCCTAGTATGTTATAAAGCCATGACTACAGAGCATTATTATTATTATTATTATTATTATTATTATTATTATTATTATTATTATTATTGTAGAATCTGCACATTATAGCTGTGGGTTAATATGTCTGACCCTATTATAGACTTCCGTTCATAAAGTAAAATTAAATCGAGGTACAATTGATTATAGTTTTAATAGCGAATATAACCCACCACCTGGCTTATTTACTTATTTATTTATCATCATTTTTTCTCCCTGAATAAACCCCAAGAGAGATTAGACCTATACTGTATAGGAAACGTTGACTATAACCTGAGATTTGGCTTATAATGATTTATTGCAAGTTTAGAAACCACGACCCTATCTAACATTTGCTTTATACACGAAACGACTTAAGCAAAATCAAATAATAACTTTGAATTCATAACCCAAATGCATAAATTGTTATTAGTAGACAACAGGACTAAGCTTAAATTATTTTCCCTCTTGACGACCTCTTCCCCACTCAGTTCCAGTAGTCACGGTGTTCATAGGGATTCGGTCTACATTAACGTAATATAATTCTATTTTTTTCTGAAATATTATTGTAGCACGATTGTTTTAACGATCTAATATTTTTTCAATAATAAAATTGTTTATAACAGTTCCCCAACTTTGTTTCATACATATACATGTTTACAAAGTGAAATATAAGATTTATTACTAAGTGACGAGTTATGGACAACGCTTGTCAAATGCAAAAATAAATAAGTATCACCAGTCTGGCTACATACTGGACACGGGAATCCCCCTCCCCACCCCCTGTATTAGTAAAGGAAGAAAAGAATAAGAAAGAAGAGAGAGCCTTACCTTACCTTATTGCCTTATTTTTTGTTTGGGTTCCCCCAGGTCCCTCAGTGTGAGGCACCTCGTATATCCACCAGAGAGTTGCTAATACATCTTCCAGTGTATTTTGCATCTTCCAGTCTTGGATGGTCTGGGATGCATCTTAGGTATTTATCGAGCTTATTTTTAAACGCATCTACGCTCACTCCTGATATGTTTCTTAGATGAGCTGGCAGCACATTAAATAGTCGCTGCATTATCGATGCTGGTGCGTTGTGGATTAATGTCCTGTGCGCCTTTCTCAGTTTACCTGGAATGCTTTTTGGCACTATTAATCTACCTCGGCTTGCTCTTTCTGATACTTTAAGCTCCATGATGTTTTCAGCAATTCCTTCTATTTGCTTCCATGCTTGTATTATCATGTAGCGTTCTCTTCTCCTTTCTAGACTGTATAGTTTTAAAAATTGCAGTCTTTCCCAGTAATCATGGTCCTTAACTTCTTCTATTCTAGCAGTATAGGACCTTTGTACACTCTCTATTTGCGCAATATCCTTTTGGTAGTGTGGGTACCATATCACATTGCAGTACTCGAGTGTACTACGCACATAAGTTTTGTAAAGCATAATCATGTGTTCAGCTTTTCTTGTTTTAAAGTGTCTGAATAACATTCCCATTTTTGCTTTACATTTAGCCAACAGTGTTGCTATTTGGTCGTTGCATAACATATTCCTATTTAAAATTACACCAAGGTCTTTAATTGCTTCCTTGTTTGTGATTGTCTCATTATTAGGTCCCTTGTATGCATACACCATTCCTTCTCTGTTTCCATAATTTATTGATTCAAATTTATCGGAGTTAAATACCATCCTATTTATCTCCGCCCATTCATATATTTTGTTTAGATCTCTTTGTAGTGAGTTCCTATCTTCATCACAAGTAATTTCTCTACTTATTCTTGTGTCATCGGCGAAACTTCTCACTACGGAGTTTTCAACATCACAGTCTATGTCTGAGATCATAATAACAAATAGCAGTGCAGCTAATACCGTACCTTGGGGCACACCAGATATTACCTGGGCCTCATCTGATTTCTCGTCATTTGCAACCACTATCTGTTTTCTGTTTTGCAGGAATTCTTTTACCCATTTTCCTATCTTTCCCACAATATTATGCTTTCTCATTTTTTTCTCCAATATGTTATGGTCTACCTTGTCAAAGGCTTTTGCAAAATCTAGATAGATCACATCTGTGTCTTTTTCATATATCATATTATTGTATATGTTTTCATAGTGAGCTATCAGTTGGGTCTGTGTACTTTTTCCAGGTACGAAACCGTGTTGACCCATATTAAACAAATTATTTTTGACCAAATGGTTCATTATTTTCTTTTTTATTACCCTCTCATACACTTTCATAATATGTGATGTTAGACTAACAGGTCTATAATTGCTTGCCTCTAGTCTTGATCCACTTTTGAAGATAGGGGTTATATAAGCTAATTTATGTTTAACATATATCTCGCTCATATCTATACTCTGTCTTAGCAGTATTGCAAGTGGCTTCGCGATAGTGTTTGCAGTTTTTTTTAACAAAATCGCTGGAACTCCATCTGGTCCGGCTGCCGATCCATTTTTAATTTCGTTTATAGCCGTGACAATATCTGCTTCATCAATATCTATATCCGTTAGATATTCAACATTTTCTTCTCTCATTTCTGTTTCATTATTCTCATTCGCAATTCTTGGCGTGAACTCACTCTTATATTTTTCTGCTAATATGTTGCATATTTCCTTTTTTTCATTCGTTAGCCGTCCTTCAATTCTTAGAGGGCCTATTTCTATTCTCCTTTTATTCATCTTTTTTGCATAGGAGTAAAGTACTTTGGGGTTTCTTTTTATATTTTGAAGTGTCCTTTCTTCTAAGTCCCTTTTTTCATTTTCTTTCGACTGTATAATCTTTTGTTCTGCATTTTCTATCTTACATTTTATTTCCCTCATTTTCCACACATTTTTTTCTTTTGCAAGATTTTTCTTCCACTTTTTAATTTTCTGAAATAAGATCCTTCTGTCTCTTGGTATGCACGTCTTTTGTTTATTGTTTTTTTTCGGTACATATTTTTCTACAATTTTCTCCAGTATTTTGTACAGTATATCCGTATTTACCTGTATATTATCACTTATAAATACATTTTTCCATTCTTTATCCAGTTCTTCATTTATTTCTGACCATTTTATATTCTTACTGTAAAAGTTATATTTTCCATATCCTTCCCAAAGAGAGAGAGAGAGAGAGAGAGAGAGAGAGAGAGAGAGAGAGAGAGAGAGAGAGAGAGAGAGAAAAGGGGAGAATTCAACAACAGACCAAAGAAAGCCTGTTGCTGTTTTGCTGGATAACCCGGGGACGTCAGTGACAGGATACTCTCTTTCTATCCTGCCTGTCTCGGAACCCCAAACCGAGAGGTAGTCCTGAATCGGAAGACACCCAAGAGGAAGGATCCTCAACGGAGTCGATTTCTTAGGGCTTGACCCGACCCAGGACTCTCGGAAAACCCGAGTCTCTTTACTTTAGGTTATCCAGGACGATTCACTCATCACTGCCATTACTGGTCAAAAAATATTTTCCATTTAAGAAGACTCAAACATTTTATGCAAAGTTTATAGATTTGTAGATAAATTCATAATTTCTTATAAAGGTTGATAATTAAGAATTTAATTGCCTTTAATGATAATCATCATTATAGCTATTTATGAATTTTAGATATATTTTTTTTAGCAAATAAATCAGTATTTTGATAGACAAGGAGAGGCACCCGATGAGATGCTACTGCTACGGAGTTATTTGGTACTGTCTGTGATGGCAAGATTTGACATTGGAACCCTCTCTGGTTAGAGCTCATTTTAGATTTGCCTAATTTTTGAGTCAACATATGAATCTCTCGATTAACTTTTAAAGGCCAAGACTGAATAACAATATTTTTATTTGAATATGATCTGAAGAAAAAATAGTTTATTTGTAAAATCATTGATTAAAACTTTTGTGTTAATGTACTGTACAAAAGATTAAAAGAATATAACTACAGTAGAAAGAGAGAGTTGACTCAAGCGGCCGACCCTGCTATGAAATGGGAGTAATGAGGTCGAAAGCAAATAGTTGCTTGAGTAGTTAAGCCAATCTATAGTCTATGCTTTGCAATGAGAGCATAGCTGTTAGGAACCTTGTTTTCAATTATGGCTTAGAAATACTTTATTAGGAGGCAGCGGGTTCTCTGGTTTGTTGCAGGAAGTCTATAAGGATTAAAACATTATTATCTACAAGAACAATATCATGTCGGTCTTTCAGTGATGGGAAATTTTGTCTGAACAGTGTGTCACTGAGATGTGCTTTAAAGATAATAGACTTTTCACCCTCAACTTCAATACTTCATATTTGTTAGGCTTGTAAATATTTTTATTCCCTAACTTGAATATACAGCGTAGAATATCCATCGAAAAGTCACAAATAATATCCAAGATTTCACTATAACTGTTTGTTCGTAATGATGTCGGTCTAAAGTCCAAAAAATATCAGTAGACCATGTTTGATACAATTCTTTGGGAACTTCAATTTTACAGAATGTGAAGTGTGAAGTAGAAGAGGAGATGACGAATGAAGAAGTATTGATTGAAAAGCTCAAGATAGAGACCACTGGTGAAATGTAACCGGGGTCCTCAGCGTCAATGGGCGTAGGAGATGATGATATTATATATGATGAATTTTAATTCAACTCTTTAAAATATAAAAATATTAAAACTGGTCATTTTAATTCATGAAAAGTAACTTCAGTAAAATATTTTCTCTTACATATTTTTTTTTCTCAGAATCTGAAGTTGTCTAAATTTAGGGGAAATTGCGTAATCGTTTGTGCACTAAAAAAAATCATATTTGTTACCACTGAAGAAACACAGGAGGAATATAAATGCTGGATTTTAGAATACATGCACAAAAGCAACGATTTTCCGGCTGATTGTAATATCACTTAGGCCTATAATGCAACGCTCTATAGATGCAGAAGCTGTAATGTCATATAGGCCTACTTTGCAATGCTTTAAACATGTAGATGCAGAAGCTGTAAAGTCAGAAAGGTCTACAATGCAACGCTCAAAATATATTGATGCAGAAGCTGTAATATCAGATAGGCCTACAATGCAACGCTTAAAACCTATAGATTCTGAAGCTGTAATGTCAGATAGGCCTAGAATTCAACGCTTAAAACATACTGATGCAAAAGCTGTAATGTCAGATAGGCCTACAATGCAACTCTTGAAGAATATTGATGTAGAACCCATGACTATTTTTCTCTCTTTCCTCGGATGTTCTAATGGTATTTCTTCTAAAAATTATTATTTTGCATTATTGAGAGAGAGAGAGAGAGAGAGAGAGAGAGAGAGAGAGAGAGAGAGAGAGAGAGCATGCCTTCACCTAAATGAAAACTTTCTATGCAGCAATTGTAAATCAAGATAATCTGCCTTTAGGAGATATGATTATTTTGACTGAGACTAAAAGAATAATGGCATCTCGTTCGTCCGGGACTTTGACGCCACGAAGAAAACCGCCATCACTTCTCATTGACTTTCTTTCATCATAACTTGGGCAATTTTTCGCAGGTCATTGATAAAGCCAAGGTCTTTGGTAAGGTCTACAGATCTTGGTTAAGTAAAGCCTTTATGTTTGATACAGGAGGATCACCGGTCCCGTGATGGTTGAGGAGGCTCTAGAGGTGGTGCTTTTCCTTTTCTATCCTCACTTACTATGCTGCAACCCCTGTTGGAAATAATGATAATAATAATGACAGGAAAAGTGAAAAATCAAAATTGAAATCTCGTCAACGTAGCCTAATCCTTTGTTCAAAAGAGTTGAAAACATTTAAAAGGAAAACATGACGAGGCATTTATGCTTTGATATCGTCGCATTTGAAGAATCCTCTTCAACCAAACGAGGTGGCAAGGAAAGATTCCTTATTTCTCCATCTGTGGCTTTGATCTAACTGATTTTATTCTTTAATTAGCGTATTTAAATTGTCTACAGATACTTGAAACATTTGGGATTACCTCTGCTTTTTTCTTGTTGCTGCTCCTCTCACTCCGAAGCAAATTATCTCCTTCGTTTTCAGCGACAAAATTGCTTATACAATTAGTTATACCATATAGAAATAATTAAATCGCATAATAAATATATATTATTTCTATAAAAGTATAATTCCCATTAATTTCGGAATATAATAGAAAAATTTATGGTTTTATAATTAAAAAATCACATAGATATTCAGAATATCGATATATTAAGAAATTATTTTTATGGGTATTGAGCGTGCAGTTTCGCCCAATACTCTTTGTGTTTTATTGCATATTTCATTTATTTTTGGTATCAACTAATATCATTAATTTTCATTATCAATAGAAGCTACGTAACATTTATAGCCTATAACAAAGACAGTGGTCCAAGGCCTCTCTCCAAGACTTTATCCTTTTTTTTTTCTTTTTTTTTTTACCATAAACAAGTCTTTCTTGATGGAAATTTAAGCGTAATGTTATTATTTCATTGTACCCTGAATTATGCTTTTCCAACCATTACGTTTTCACGGCCGTCTTCTGCAATTAAACACGTATCCACTCATTTCATTCTCTCCACGTTCCATAATCTTCTGTATTACTTTCTTTGCACAGGTCACAAATTTTATCTCTCCATTTCCTCCTGAAATATGCTTTTATTTAGAGCAGGTTTATCCTTGTTGTCATTTATAGATAGAATTTCTAAACTTCCTTTTTGGAAAGAAACTTTGATTGGGCTATTTATTAGAATATGTACATGTGGATGGAAGCCTAGATGAAATGAGAGTATAATTATAACCTAGTTGTTCCAACCTTTTCTAATTCTCGACATAATCGACGTATTCGTATATATATATATATATATATATATATATATATATATATATATATATATATATATATATATATATATATAGGTGTGTGGATGCAACCCGTATTTATTTTATATTGCTAAGCGAGAAGGGTATTTTATTTTGAGAACCTCAGAACTGAACCCTTATTCACCTACTTTACTTTAAGGACTGCTTTTCTGGTCTTGAACAGCAGGGGAACCCTACTCACTACAGGACCTTCACAGTCATTTTATCATGTATATGATAAAATGACTGTGAAGGTCCATTTTATCATGTACATTCCAAGCATTCAGCATTTCGAATGCATATTTCTCGTTTATATTTCAATAATACAGAGTTTCTCTGTTGATTTTTGTCAATATAGGACATTCATTCGTTAATATTGTTCTTTTGACAATTTGTCTTCATAAGGTATACCCTCAGTTTTTTCGATTTCTGGTAACATTTTTGGGGATTTATGGCCTAATATAGCGCATAAAACTTATTTATTTATATAACATTGAAAAGGAACATTTTGAGTGGTAAATGGTCCTTTCACATCAATTTTCAAGGGAGATATGAGCATATGTAGTTCTGGTACCTAGAGTTTACTGGTCGAAATTATCGCCCGATTTTGTGAAATTAGGCCTAAATATCTGAATTGGTGCCAGGTTTCACAATGTTCATCCTGACTCGTGATAAAATTCAAGGGTACATTTTTACTCACGGGAATAACCCCCCCCCCCCCCCACCATATATTAGGAGAGAGAGAGAGAGAGAGAGAGAGAGAGAGAGAGAGAGAGAGAGAGAGAGAGAGAGGAGAATTCAACACCAGACCAAAGAAAGCCTGTTGCTGTTTTGCTGGATAACCGGGGGACGTCAGTGACAGGATACTCTCTCTCTATCCTGCCTGTCTCGGAACCCCAAACCGAGAGGTAGTCCTGAATCGGAAGACACCCAAGAGGAAGGATCCTCAACGGAGTCGATTTCTTAGGGCTTGACCCGACCCAGGACTCTCGGAAAACCCGAGTCTCTTTACTTTAGGTTATCCAGGACGATACAGACATCACTGCCATTACTTGCCGGAAAATATTCTCTATTTAAGAAGACTCAAACATTTTATGCAAAGTTTATAGATTTGTTGATAAATTCATAATTTTTTATAAAGTTTGATAATTAAGAATTTAGTTGCCTTTCATAGTAAACATCATTATATCTTTTTATGAATTTTAAATATTTTTTTTTAGCAAATAAATCAGTTTTTTGATGGCCAAGGGTAGGCACCCGCTGCTACTATTAGGCCGTGGGGCATGCTAACAAAAGATGCCTAAATAATGAGTTTGATTGACCCTCCTTGCAACTACCTGAAAACACTTGTTCTAATGTAATTTTGGGGTGCTCTTTCCAAAAATGCAATGTTCTCCTCTGTAAAGTTGCACATTAACCCACTACAGACGAAATACATTAACCTATGAAATTCACATTTTCTCCACTGGGAGGAATGTTTTTTTCACAATTTCTGTCCATGGTTTACCAAAAAGGATATCTTAAAAGAAAGACTATGATATTAAGATAAGTATACAATTATATAGACATTCTATTTTTTTACAAATTACATAATAAAGTTTTAAAAAATGAGTCTTCTTCTCTATCAGGGAATATGCCTAATGCTGATACAGTTTCCGTTTGTGCTAGATAAAGTGTTTTTTTTTTTTCATTTAAAGTAACTTTTTGTAAAAGACATTTTTCTAAAAATCAAAATTGTTAGTAATGTCAGTTTCAGTCCATGCTCATGCTCAACCTCATGCTAAAAATCGTGCCTGATTATAATCATTTTCAACTTACTCATTACTCGCCTTCCTCGTTAATGTCATCATTAGAATCGGTGTCTTGTATCAGGCTATCTTCATCAGTTGATGTATTCTCACAGTTTGTGCAGTGGCACAAATCTGAACATTTCAGGTTGTTTGCACGGCAAGAACAGTTCCCTTGATTACATCCTGATTCCGGCAGGAACAAGAAATACTTTTCAGAATTGACTCTGGTGCAATTGGCAGTGTTCCACACTATTTTCAAACAGTTCTGTTCCATTTTCCATCCATTTCCCACAGGATTTGGAGCTTCCATATTTGTTTGAAGACAACGTCTATGTATTGCAGCTTGGTAGTTGGCCCGTTTAATGTGATTCTCCAATGAGTCAAGATTTGATGGCAGTGCAGTGTCTGTCCTGTAACAAAAGCGGAATATCTCGTACCTCGCTTCATTCACAGAAACAGGACTTTTATAGATAGTTTTGACTAAGGAAAATTCCTTATATTAAGTTTCCTATTTTTTTTTTAAGTTGCATTAATTTTCCATTTTTTTTTCAAAATGTTTTGAAAGCATACTTTAGGAAAGACTTTCATTTTGATATATTCTTTCTAATAATGCACTATTAAGAGTTGGAAGACCCAAGCCTACATGGCTGACGAATATGAAGCGTGAAGTAGGAGATGATGAATGGAGAAGTATTGATTTAAAAGCTCGAGACAAGAGACGACTGGCGAAATCTAACCGAGGCCCTTTGCGTCTATAGGCGTAGGAGGAGATGATGATGATGATGATGATGAATACTGCTATACTTCTCTATCAATAAAGAATACGAACTATATTTTAAATCCAATCAAAACATAAGATATATATATATATATATATATATATATATATATATATATATATATATATATATATATATATATATATCTTATGTTTTGATTGGATTTAAAATATAGATTTTATTATTTGTGAGCTAGGGATGAAGGGTTCTGGTTAGCCTATTAGGTCTACCTGATAAGTCGCCAGCAGGCATTGACTGGCCCTCCCTGGTACTAGCTTGATGGAATGAGTCTTAGGAGCTGATCATATGTACAAGAATTCCTGGCACACAACGCTCTGAGAAAGTACACCCTGTTACACCCTTACTGCGCGGCGAGGAACCAAACAGAGAGTGTAGGGAGAGATGACATTAGTGGTAGGTCGGGCTGCAAAGAGACACTCCCCGCTTTGTAAGCCTATGACAGGGTGCTCTTCCTCAGACCGAGATGTACCAGGGATTCCTGTATCCAACTATACATATGGTCAGTTTTTAGGGCATTATCTTGTACCTCCCATCCCCCGAATTGTTAAACGCCTGTTTAACTCCATAGATAATTGTCATATGACCTACCCCAAGCAATACGAAATTCTTTGTCAGTAAAAGTTCAGCATACCTGGTAATGTGATTCATGACTTTAGACTTTACCTAAACACAAGACCAACGTTTTATATCTTACCCAATCATTTACATTGAAGATCAAGAATAAGACTTATGACAGGAGACGAAAGAAGCCATGCTAACCCTACACTTCGCACTTCAAGCGAGTGTTGGTAAAGCAATAGAAATATAGTTTTCTTTAGGTTAAGCCGTAGGACTCATTCTTCCATACAACACAGGTTACTCTATACATCAATTGCCAGGAAGAAAACGACAGAGAGCATTGTTTGATATGATTTATCATATCAATTTCACCAGAGAGAGTAGCTTGAATTCCTTAGAAGGTAGACTTCTAAAAGATGTTTCATATAAGGGCATTGACATTGGCCATTTCATAAATTTTGAAATATATATATATATATATATATATATATATATATATATATATATATATATATATATATATATATATATATATATATATATATATACATATATATATATATATATATACATATATATATATATATATATATATATATATATATATATATATATATATATATATATGTATATATATATATATATATATATATATATATATATATATATATATATATATGTGTGTGTGTGTGTGTGTGAGTGTGTATGTGTGTTCATACATACATAAGATTTATTATATTTCAACCTATAGTTTTATATATTTATTTACGTTATAAGTACCAGTACCTATTTTTATTACATAAAAGGTATGTGCCAAATATCATTGCGATTTTGTCACTGGAATTATACCAGACTTCAATTAATGAACCAATCAACCTTACTTTGAGAAATCCATTGACATTGTCTACATGCCAAGCTGATATACTCGTATCAAAGTATTCATTAGCTTTGCTTTTCCAAAATAATGTTATCTCCAATTGCTGGAAACCATAGATTTATGAGGGATGGAAAAAAAAAAACAAGAAATGGACACTTATACATTTTACTCATCATCACTCTCAAGGAAAAAAATTGTTTTCTATTTCTACTAATGTTTTTATTTCATTTGTTTATTTTATTTTATTTTTTGGTCTCTCAGTGCGATTCCACACCCCTATTTTAAACCTCTTCTATTATATTTGATAATTTGTGTTAACCATCTAATCATTATCTACCACCATAAAACATTTTATTGCTCTTCCGGCTCATTTAATATGTGCAGTACACAGTCTTTCCTAACAGGGATTTACTCGGTAGCCTAATAACAATGGGAATGAAGGAAAGAAGGCAAGAAGGAAGGGGGGGGGGGGGGGGGTGCGGTACTAGGATAGCCATAGGTGTAAACACCGAAGGAGGGTTGGGGGAACCTCTGCGTCACAGTTACGTGATTAAGTAACACTTCTTCGAAACGCTCTGAAGGAAGGGAAGAAGTTCCTCTTTTTTCTAAGAGTAAACGGGTTAATTAAGCACATCCGTCAATTCGTTGTACCACCAAAAATTAGGCCAATGTTTGAAACATTCATTGCTGTAGTTTCATGGAAATTCATGAGCCGGTTTGTTAGATATTTGGGAAGAACACTATTACACGGCCTCTGGAAACGATAGTATATATATATATATATATATATATATATATATATATATATATATATATATATATATATATATATATATATGTGTGTGTGTGTGTGTGTGTATATATATATATAGTCAAGCAATAGATTGCTTGACATTAGTACCAGAATGAATAAATAACTTAGATTCACACACACACATATATATATATATATATATATATATATATATATATATATATATATATATATATATATATATATATATATATACAGTATATATATATATATATATATATATATATATATATATATATATATATATATATATATATATCCAGTGTTTGCCTAAGAATATTATACCTAGAAAATAATGACGTCTTTTAAAAGATAAAATTTTTTCTATCATTATCTATTACTTGGTTCATTAATGTCTTTAGGAAGTTTTGTCCTTTGAGATTTACTTAGGATTCCGTTAGACCCAACTTGTGAAGGTTTAAATGCTCAGTTTGCCCCTCCTCGCCTTACTGTTATATGTGACTTGAAGTTCGCACTTCTGATTTTATAATTCTTATTAAGTCTATAGGCCTAGAAATAAAATAAAGTAAGTACAGTATACTACACAGAGACTGTGGAGAAATTTCACAAATCATACTTAATGGCCAGATAGACACCCTTTATAAGTTACAAGATTTGATGCAAATATTTATTGTTGCTACCTGACGTATCCCCATGCCCTAGTATGTTATAAAGCCATGACTAGAGAGCATTATTATTATTATTATTATTATTATTATTATTATTATTATTATTATTATTATTATTGTAGAATCTGCACATTATAGCTGTGGGTTGATATGTCTGACACTATTATAGAATTCCGTTCATAAAGTATAATTAAATAGAGGTACAATTAATTACAGTTTTGATAGCGAATATAACCCACCACCTGGCTTATTTACTTATTTATTTATCATTATATTTTCTCCCTGAATAAACCCCAAGAGTGATTAGACCTATACTGTATAGGAAACGTTGACTATAACCTGAGATTTGGCTTATAATGATTTATTGCAAGTTTAGAAACCACGACCCTATCTAACATTTGCTTTATACACAAAACGACTTAAGCAAAATCAAATCATAACTTTGAATTCATAACCCAAATGCATAAATTGTTATCAGTAGACAACAGGACTAAGCTTAAATTATTTTCTCTCTTGACGACCTCTTTCCCACTCAGTTCCAGTAGTCACGGTGTTCATAGGGATTCGGTCTACATTAACGTAATTCTATTTTTTTCTGAAATATTATTGTAGCACGATTTTTTTAACGATCTAATATTTTTTCAATAATAAATTTTTTTTTTATAACAGTTCCCCAACTTTGTTTCATACATACACATGTTTACAAAGTGAAATATAAGATTTATTACTAAGTGACGAGTTATGGTCAACGCTTGTCAAATGCAAAAATAAATAAGTATCACCAGTCTGGCTACATTCTGGACACGGGAATCCCCCTCCCCACCCCTGTATTAGTAAAGGAAGAAAAGAATAAGAAAGATGAGAGAGAGAGAGAGAGAGAGAGAGAGAGAGAGAGAGAGAGAGAGAGAGAGAGAGAGAGAGAGAGAGAAGGAAGAGGAGAATTCAACAACAGACCAAAGAAAGCCTGTTGCTGTTTTGCTGGATAACCGGGGGACGTCAGTGACAGGATACTCTCTTTCTATCCTGCCTGTCTCGGAACCCCAAACCGAGAGGTAGTCCTGAATCGGAAGACACCCAAGAGGAAGGATCCTCAACGGAGTCGATTTCTTAGGGCTTGACCCGACCCAGGACTCTCGGAAAACCCGAGTCTCTTTACTTTAGGTTATCCAGGACGATACAGACATCACTGCCATTACTTATCGGAAAATATTCTCCATTTAAGAAGACTCAAACATTTTATGCAAAGTTTATAGATTTGTTGATAAATTCATAATTTCTTATAAAGGTTAATAATTAAGAATCTAGTTGCCTTTAATGATAATCATCATTATATCTATTTATGAATTTTAGATGTTTTTTTTTTAGCAAATAAATCAATATTTTGATAGACAAGGAGAGGCACCCGATGAGATGCTACTGCTACGGAGTTATTTGGTACTGTCTGTGATGGCAAGATTTGACATTGGAACCCTCTCTGGTTAGAGCTCATTTCAGATTTGCCTAATTTTTGAGTCAACATATTATGAATCTCTCGATTAACTTTTAAAGGCCAAGACTGAATAACAATATTTTTATTTGAATATGATCTGAAGAAAAAGTAGTTTATTTGTAAAATCATTGATTAAAACTTTTGTGTTAATGTACTGTACAAAAGATTAAAAGAATATAACTACAGTAGAAAGAGAGAGAGAGTTGACTCAAGCGGCCGACCCTGCTATGAAATGGGAGTAATGAGGTCGAAAGCAGATAGTTGCTTGAGTAGTTAAGCCAATCTATAGTCTATGCTTTGCAATGAGAGCATAGCTGTTAGGAACCTTGTTTTCAATTATGGCTTAGAAATACTTTTTTAGGAGGCAGCGAGTTCTCTGGTTGGTTGCAAGAAGTCTATAAGGATTAAAACATTATTATCTACAAGAACAATATCATGTCGGTCTTTCAGTGATGGGAAATTTTGTCTGAACACTGTGTCACTGAGATGTGCTTTAAAGATAATAGACTTTTCACCCTCAACTTCAATACTTCATATTTGTTAGGCCTGTAAATATTTTCATTCCCTAACTTGAATATCCAGCGTAGAATATCCATCGAAAAGTCACAAATAATATCTAAGATTTCACTATAACTGTTTGTTCGTAATTATGTCGGTCTAAAGACCAAACAATATCACTAGACCATGCTTGATACAATTCTTTGGGAACTTCAATTTTACCGAATGTGAAGTGTGAAGTAGAAGAGGAGATGACGAATGAAGAAGTATTGATTGAAAAGCTCAAGATAGAGACCACTGGTGAAATGTAACTGGGGTCCTCAGCGTCAATGGGCGTAGGAGATGATGATATTATATATGATGAATTTTAATTCAACTCTTTAAAATATAAAAATATTAAAACTGGTCATTTTAATTCATGAAAAGTAACTTCAGTAAAACATTTTCTCTTACATATTTCTCTTTCTCAGAATCTGAAGTTGTCTAAATTTAGGGGAAATTGCGTAATCGTTTGTACACTAAAAAAGATCATATTGGTTACCACTGAAGAAACACAGGAGGAATATAAATGCTGGATTTTAGAATACATGCACAAAAGCAACGATTTTCCGGCTGATTGTAATGTCAGGTAGGCCTATAATGCAACGCTCTATAGATGCAGAAGCTGTAATGTCATATAGGCCTACTTTGCAATGCTTTAAACATGTAGATGCAGAAGCTGTAATGTCAGAAAGGCCTGCAATGCAACGCTTAAAACCTATAGATTCTGATGCTGTAATGTCAGATAGGCCTAGAATTCAACTCTTAAAAAATATTGATGCAGAACCCATGACTATTTTTCTCTCTTTCCTCGGATGTTCTAATGGTATTTCTTTTAAAAATTATTATTTTCATTATTGCCTTTTTTCTCAATTTCAGAAAGAGAGATAGAGAGAACTGTCCTCAATCACTATATTCTTTTATATTTATGACAGAGAGAGAGAGAGAGAGAGAGAGAGAGAGAGAGAGAGAGAGAGAGAGAGAGAGAGAGACCATGCCTTCACCTAAATGAAAACTTACTATGCAGCAATTGTAAATTAAGATAATCTGCCTTTAGGAGATATGATTATTTTGACTGAGACTAAAAGAATAATGGCATCTCGTCCGTCCGGGACTTTGACGCCACGAAGAAAACCGCCATCACTTCTCATTGACTTTCTTTCATCATAACTTGGGCCATTTTTCGCAGGTCATTGATAAAGCCAAGGTCTTTGGTAAGGTCTACAGATCTTGGTTAAGTAAAGCCTTTTTATGTTTGATACAGGAGGATCATCGGTCCCGTGATGGTTGAGGAGGCTCTAGAGGTGGTGCTTTTCCTTTTCTATCCTCACTTACTATGCTGCAACCCCTGTTGGAAATAATGATAATAATAATGACAGGAAAAGTGAAAAATCAAAATTGAAATCTCGTCAACGTAGCCTAATCCTTCGTTCTAAAGAGTTGAAAACATTTAAAAGGAAAACATGACGAGGCTTTTATGCTTTCGTCGCATTTGAAGAATCCTCTTCAACCAAACGAGGTGGCAAGAAAAGACTCAGTCCTACGAATACGTTGGGCGGTTGATGCTTAACTGAATATTGTACAAACTCGCTTATTAAGCATTTTCTAATCTTTCTTTCTAGTTGTGACGCTCTTCCTTATTTCCCCATCTGTGGCTTTGATCTAACTGATTTTATTCTTTAATTAGCGTATTTAAATTGTCTACAGATACTTGAAACATTTGGGATTACCTCTGCTTTTTTCTTGTTGCTGCTCCTCTCACACCGAGCAACTTGCACAGAAGCAAATTATCTCCTTAGTTTTCAGCGACAAAATTGCTTATACAATTAGTTATACCATATAGAAATAATTAAATCGCATAATAAATATATATTATTTCTATAAAAGTATAATTCCCATTAATTTCGGAATATAATAGAAAAATTGATGGTTTTATAATTAAAAAATCACATAGATATTCAGAATATCGATATATTAAGAAATTATTTTTATGGGTATTGAGCGTGCAGTTTCGCCCAATACTCTTTGTGTTCTGTATTGTATATTTCATTTATTTTTGGTATCAACTGATATCATTAATTTTCATTATCAATAGAAGCTACGTAACATTTATAGCCTATAACAAATACAGTGGTCCAAGGCCTCTCTCCAAGACTATCTTTTTTTTTTTTTACCACAAACAAGTCTTTCTTGATGGAAATTTAAGCGTAATGTTATTATTTCATTTTACCCTAAATTATGCTTTTCCAACCATTACTTTTTTCACAGCCGTCTTCTGCAATTAAACACATATCCACTCATATATTTCATTCTCTCCACGTTCCATAATCTTCTGTATTACTTTCTTTGCACAGGTCACAAATTTCATCTCTCCATTTCCTCCTGAAATTTGCTTTTATTTAGAGCAGGTTTATCCTTGTTGTCATTTATTGATAGAATTTCTAAACTTCCTTTTATTGGAAAGAAACTTTGATTGGGCTATTTATTAGAATATGTACATGTGGATGGAAGCCTAGATGAAATGAGAGTATAATTATAATCTAGTTGTTCCAACCTTTTCTAATTCTCGACATAATCGACGTATTCGGATATATGTATATATATATATATATATATATATATATATATATATATATATATATATATATATATATATATATATATATATAGGTGTGTGGATGCAACCCGTATTTCTTTTATATTGCTAAGTAAGAAGGGTATTTTATTTTGAGAACATAAGAACTGCACCTTATTCACCTACTTTACTTTAAGGACTGCTTTTCTGGTCTTTAACAGCAAGGGAACCCTACTCACTACAGGACCTTCACAGTCATTTTATCATGTATATGATAAAATGACTGTGAAGGTCCATTTTATCATGTACATTCCAAGCATTCAGCATTTCGAATGCATATTTCTCGTTTATATTTCAATGATACAGAGTTGCTCTGTGGATTTTTGTCAATATAGGACATTCATTCGTTATTACTGTTCGTTTGACAATCTGTCTTCATAAGGTATACCCTCAGTTTTTCTCGATTTCTGGTAACATTTATGGGGATTTATGGCCTAATATAGCGCATAAAACTTATTTATTTATATAACATTGAAAATGAATATTTTGAGTGGTAAATGGTCCTTTCACATCAATTTTCAAGGGAGATATGAGCATATGTAGTTCAGGTTCCCAGAGTTTACTGGTCGAAATTATTGCCCGATTTTGTGAAATTAGGCCTAAATATCTGAACTGGTGCCGGGTTTCACAGTGTTCATCCTGACTCGTGATAAAATTCAAGGGTACATTTTTACTCACGGGAATAACCTCCCCCCCACCATATATTAGTGGAGAGAGAGAGAGAGAGAGAGAGAGAGAGAGAGAGATTTCAACACCAGACCAAAGAAAGCCTGTTGCTGTTTTGCTGGATAACCGGGGGACGTCAGTGACAGGATACTCTCTTTCTATCCTGCCTGTCTCGGAACCCCAAACCGAGAGGTAGTCCTGAATCGGAAGACACCCAAGAGGAAGGATCCTCAACGGAGTCGATTTCTTAGGGCTTGACCCGACCCAGGACTCTCGGAAAACCCGAGTCTCTTTACTTTAGGTTATCCAGGACGATACAGACATCACTGCCATTACTTGTCGAAAAATATTCTCTATTTAAGAAGACTCAAACATTTTATGTAAAGTTTATAGATTTGTTGATAAATTCAAATTTTTTTTATAAAGTTTGATAATTAAGAATTTAGTTGCCTTTCATAGTAATCCTCATTATAGCTTTTTATGAATTTTGAATATTTTTTTAGCAAATAAATCAGTTTTTTGATGGCCAAGGGTAGGCACCCGCTGCTACTATTGCGTAAGTTATTGGGTACTGTCAGATCCCTCTCTGGATAAAGCCCTTTTTCCCTTTGCTTAATTTTCGAGTCAACACAACATGAATCTCTTTATTAACTTTTAAAGGACAAAACTGGATAACACTATTCCTATTTAAATATGATTTCAAAATAATAGTTTACTTATAAAATCATCGATTAAAATTTTGTTTTCATGTACTGTACTAAAGAGGAAAATCAAATAAATAGATTCGAAAAGTAGACTCGAGAGGCCGACCCTGTTATACAATGGGGATAATGAGGTCCAAAGAAGCAGACAGTTACTTGAATAGCTAAACTCTTTTATAGTCGATGCTTTGCAATGAGACTATAGTTGTTAGGAACCTTGTTTTCAATTATGGCTCAGCAATAGCTTATTAGGAAGCAGCGGGTTCTCTGGTGTGTTGCAATAAGTCTAAAACGATTAAAACATTATTTACAAGAACAATATCAAGTCGACCTTTCAGGGGTCGGAAGTTTAGTCTGAACACTGTGTCACTGAGATGTGCTTTAAAGATAAAAGACTTTTCACCCTCAAATTCAATATTCCGTATTTGTTAGGCCTATAAACATTTCCATTCCTTAACTTGAATATCCAGCCTAGAATTTTCATCGAACAGTCACAAATAATTTCCAAGATTTCAGTATAACTGTTGTTTGTTCATAAATATGAATTTGTAAAGAACAAACAATATCAGTAGACCTTGTTTGATACAATTCTTTGGAAACTTCAATTTTACACAATGTGATGTATGAAGTAGATGATGAATGGAGAAATATTGATTTTTTTAAAAAGCTCAAGATAGAGACGGCTGGCGAAATGTAACCTTGGCCGTTAGGGTCAATAGGCCTAGGAAAAGATGATGACCATATAATGAATTTTAATTCAAACTCTTTAAAATATAAAAATAATAAAACTTTTCAGTTTAATTCTTGAAAAGTAATTCATCAAAATAGTTTCTCTTGACTATTTTTTCCCTCAGAATCTGAAGTTGTCTAAATTTTTGGGAAATTGCGTAATTGTTTGTACACTGAAATAGATCATATTTGCTGCTACTGAAGAAACGCAAGAGGAAACTTAGATTTTATTTATTTTCAATATTTATGTACAGCTTGCTCTTTATTGTTTTACTTTCTTTTATCCAGGAACATTATTATGAACACAGATGTTTGAACCGTTGGTATTTGTTGGTGATGAAAATAAATCTAAGAATGTTTGGCGTTGTCGTAATACTCCAGTTCCTTATTAAACTGGGGTTCCCTTCCACCCGCTCAGTATCGGATACTATTATTATTATTATTATTATTATTATTATTATTATTATTGTTATTATTATTATTTGCTAAGCTATAATCCCAGTTGGAAAAATTATAATAACAATGACGGGAAAAGTGAAAAATCAAAATTGAAATCTCGTCAACGTAGCCTAATTCTTTGATCAAAAGAGTTGAAAACATTTGAAAGGAAAACGTGACGAGGTTTTTATGCTTTGATATAGGAGCATTTGAAGAATCTTCTTTAACCGAACGAGGTGGCAAAAAAAAAAAAAAAAAAAAAAAAAAAAACCGCTGTCCTACGGATGCGTTAGGCAGTTGATGCTTAACTGATTGTTGTATAGACTCGCTTATTAAGTCATTTTCTAATCTTTCTTTCTAGTTGTAACGCTCTTCCTTTCTTCCTCATCTGTGGCTTTGATCTAACTGATTTTATTCTTTGATTATCGTATTTAAATTGGCTATAGATTCTTGAAACACTTGGGATTACCTCTGCTCCTTTCTTGTTGCTGCTCCTTTCTCACTCCAAGGAACTTACATCGAAGAAAATTATCTCCTCGATTTCATAGACAAAAATGCTTATACAATTAGTTATCCCATATAGAAATAATTAAATTGCATAATAAATGTATATTTCTATAAAAGTATAATTCACATTAATTTCTGAATTTCTAAAATTTTGATTGTTTTATAGTAAAAAAAATTACATAGATATTTAGAATATCGATATATTAGGAAATTATTTTGATGGGTATTGTGCGTGAAGATTTGCACAATATGGTCACTGTCAGTATTCTCATTTACAGTATTTTTGGTATCAACCATTATCATTATTATTAAATGATATGTTTTATGCATAACCTAAAATAATTCTCTGGTCCTAGACCTTTTCCAAGAATTTGTTGTTTCCCTTGACCGTAAACAACTGTCTTTCTTGATGAAAGTTTAAGAGTAATTCTATTATTCCATTTTACCCCAAATTCGGTTGAGATGAAATTAGTTATGGTAACCTAATTTGCTTTTCCAACCATTTCCTTGTTTCATGGCCGTCTTCTGAACTTGTACATCATATCCACTTTTGTAACTCGTTCTCTCCACGTTCCAAAATGCTCTGTATTACTTTCTTTGCACAGGTCACAAACATCATCTCTGCATTTTCTCCTGATATTTGCTCTTATTTTGAGAAAGTTTTTCCTTGCTCTCATTATCAGAGATAAATTTGAAAGTAATATATTGGAAAGAAACTTGGGTTGGGCTATTTGTCAGAATGTGCGCATGTGGATGGAAGCCTAGATGAAGTGAAAGCATACAATCCAGTAGTTCTAGCCTTTACTAGTTCTTGACAAAGTCTATATATATATACTATCGTTTCCAGAGGCCGTGTAATAGTGTTTTTTTTAAATAACTACTAAAATAACTGATGGATTTCCATGATATCAAAGCAGGGAGCGCTTCATACAATGGCCTAATTTTGGGAAATACTGTGCATTGCCAATTACGTTTCATTAACTTTTTTACTTAAGAAAATGAGGCTAAAGCCAGTCTTAGCCACCCACACATTCGCAAAAGTGATGACGTCCCTCAGCGACGTTGTTATAACGTTTCTTCCCCTGTACCTCCCATCCCCCGAATTGTTAAACGCCTGTTTAACTCCATAGATAATTGTCATATGACCTACCCCAAGCAATACGAAATTCTTTGTCAGTAAAAGTTCAGCATACCTGGTAATGTGATTCGTGACTTTAGACTTTACCTAAACACAAGACCAACGTTTTATATCTTACCCACTCACTTACATTGAAGATCAAGAATAAGACTTATGACAGGAGACGAAAGAAGCCATGCTAACCCTACACTTCGCACTTCAAGCGAGTGTTGATAAAGCAATAGAAATATAGTTTTCTTTAGGTTAAGCCGTAGGACTCATTCTTCCATACAACACAGGTTACTCGATACATCAATTGCCAGGAAGAAAACGACAGAGAGCATTGTTTAATATAATTTATCATATCAATTTCACCAGAGAGAGTAGCTTGAATTCCTTAGAAGGTAAACTTCTAAAAGATGTTTCATATAAGTGCATTGACATTGGCCATTTGATAAATTTTTAAATCATATATATATATATATATATATATATATATATATATATATATATATATATATATATATATATATATATATGTGTGTGTGTGTGTGTGTGTGTGTGTGTGTGTGTGTGTGTGTGTGTGTTCATACATACATAAGATTTATTATATTTCAACCTATAGTTTTATATATTTATTTACGTTATAAGTACCAGTACCTATCTTTGTTACTTAAAAGGTATATGACAAATATCATTGCGACTTTGTCACTGGAATTATACCAGACTTCAATTAATGAACCAGTCAACCTTACTTTGAGAAATCCATTGACATTGTCTACATGCCAAGCTGATATACTCGTATCAAAGTATTCATTAGCTTTGCTTTTCCCAAAATAATGTTATCACCAATTGCTGGAAACCATAGATTTATGAGGGATGAAAAAAAAAAAACAAGAAATGGTCACTTATACATTTTACTCATCATCACTCTCAAGGAAAAAATTGTTTTCTATTTCTACTAATGTTTTTATTTTATTTTTTTATTTTATTTTATTTTTTAGCCGCAAATCTAAAATTTGTAGGAGTCCGAGTAGAATATCTCTCAGTGCGATTCCACACCCCTGTTTTAAACCGTTTCTATTATGTTTGATAATTTGTGATAACCATCTAATCATTATCTACCACCATAAAACATTTTATTGCTCTTCCGGCTCATTTTATATGTGCAGTACACAGTCTCTCTTAACAGGGATTTACTCGGTAGCCTAATAACAATGGGAATGAAGGAAAAAAGGCAAGAAGGAAGGGGGGGGGGTTACTAGGATAGATATAGGTGTTAACACCGAAGGAGGGTTGGGGGAACCTCTGCGTCACAGTTACGTGATTATTATTATTATTATTATTAAATGCTAAGCTACAACCCTAGTTGGAAAAGCAGGATGCTATAAGCCCAGGGGCCCCAACAGGGAAAATAGCCCAGTGAGGAAAGGAAATAAGGAGATAAGGAAAAATAGAACATTTTAGGAATAGTAACAATATTAAAATAAATATTTCCTATTTAAAATATAAAAACTTTAACAGAACAAGAGGAAGAGAAACTAGATAGAAAAGTGTGCCTAAGTGTACCCTCAAGCAAGAGAACTCTAACCCAAGGCAGTGTAAGACCATGGTACAGAGGCTATGGCACTACCCAGGAATAGAGAACAATGGTTTGATTTTGGAGTGTCCTTCTCCTAGAAGAGCTGCTTACCATAGCTAAAGAGTCTCTTCTACCCTTACCAAGAGGAAAGTAGCCACTGAACAATTACAGTGCAGTAGTTAACCCCTTGGGTGAAGAAGAATTGTCTAGTAATCACAGTGTTGTCAGGTGTATGAGGACAGAGGAGAATCTGTAAAGGATAGGCCACACTATTCGGTGTCTGTGTAGGCAAAGGGAAAGAACCGTAACCAGAGAGAAGGGTCCTATGTAGTACTGTCTGGCCAGTCAAAGGACCCCATAACTCTCTAGCGGTAGTATCTCAACGGGCGGCTGGTGCCCAGGCCAACCTACTACTTCTTCGAAACGCTCTGAAGGAAGGGAAGAAGTTCCTCTTTTTTTCTAAGAGTAAACGGGTTAATTAAGCACATTTGTCAATTCATTGTACCACCAAATATTAGGCCAATGTTTGAAACATTCATTGCTGTAGTTTCATGGAAATTCATGAGCCGGTTTGTTAGATATTTGGGAAAAACACTTATTACACGGCCTCTGGAAACGATAGTATATATATATATATATATATATATATATATATATATATATATATATATATATATATATATATATATATATATATATATATATACATATATATATATATATATATATATATATATATATATATATATATACATATATATATATATATATATATATATATATATATATATATATATATATATATATATATATATATAGTCAAGCAATAGATTGCTTGACATTAATACCAGAATAAATAAATAACTTAGATTCACATATTATATATATATATATATATATATATATATATATATATATATATATATATATATATATATATATATATATATATACAGTGTTTGCCTAAGAATATTATACCTAGAAAATAATGACGTCTTTTAAAAGATAACATTTTTTTTATCATTATCTATTACTTGGTTCATTAATGTGTTTAGGAAGTTTCGTCCTTTGAGATTTACTTAGGATTCCGTTAGACCCAACTTGTGAAGGTTTAAATGCTCAGTTTGCCCCTCCTCGCCTTACTATTATATGTGACTTGAAGTTCGCACTTCTGATTTTATAATTCTTATTAGGTCTATAGGCCTAGAAATGAAATAAAGTAAGTACAGTATACTACACAGAGACTGTGGAGAAATTTCACAAATCATACTTAATGGCCAGATAGACACCCTTTATAAGTTACAAGATTTGATGCCAATATTTATTGTTGCTACCTGACGTATCCCCATGCCCTAGTATGTTATAAAGCCATGACTACAGAGCATTATTATTATTATTATTATTATTATTATTGTACAATCTGCACATTATAGCTGTGGGTTGATATGTCTGACCCTATTATAGACCTCCGTTCATAAAGTAAAATTAAATAGAGGTACAATTAATTATAATAGTTTTAATAGCGAATGTAACCCACCACCTGGCTTATTTACTTATTTATTTATCATTATTTTTTCTCCCTGAATAAACCCCAAGAGAGATTAGACCTATACTGTATAGGAAACGTTGACTATAACCTGAGATTTGGCTTATAATGATTTATTGCAAGCTTAGAAACCACGACCCTATCTAACATTTGCTTTATACACAAAACGACTTGAGCAAAATCAAATAATAACTTTGAATTCATAACCCAAATGCATAAATTGTTATCAGTAGACAACAGGACTAAGCTGAAATTATTTTCCCTCTTGACGACCTCTTTCCCACTCAGTTCCAGTAGTCACGGTGTTCATAGGGATTCGGTCTACATTAACGTAATTTTATTTTTTTCTGAAATATTATTGTAGCACGATTGTTTTAACGATCTAATATTTTTTCAAGATAATACATTTTTATATAACAGTTCCCCAACTTTGTTTCATACATACACATGTTTACAAAGTGAAATATAAGATTTATTACTAAGTGACGAGTTATGGTCAACGATTGTCAAATGCAAAATTAAATGATTATCACCAGTCTGGCTATATACTGGACACGGGAATCCCCCTCCCCACCCCCTGTATTAGTAAAGGAAGAAAAGAATAAGGAAAAAGATGAGAGAGAGAGAGAGAGAGAGAGAGAGAGAGAGAGAGAGAGAGAGAGAGATTTCAACACCAGACCAAAGAAAGCCTGTTGCTGTTTTGCTGGATAACCGGGGGACGTCAGTGACAGGATACTCTCTTTCTATCCTGCCTGTCTCGGAACCCCAAACCGAGAGGTAGTCCTGAATCGGAAGACACCCAAGAGGAAGGATCCTCAACGGAGTCGATTTCTTAGGGCTTGACCCGACCCAGGACTCTCGGAAAACCCGAGTCTCTTTACTTTAGGTTATCCAGGACGATACAGACATCACTGCCATTACTTGTCGAAAAATATTTTCCATTTAAGAAGACTCAAACATTTTATGCAAAGTTTATAGATTTGTTGATAAATTCATAATTTCTTATAAAGGTTGATAATTAAGAATTTAATTGCCTTTAATGATAATCATCATTATAGCTATTTATGAATTTTAGATATTTTTTTTTAGCAAATAAATCAGTATTTTGATAGACAAGGAGAGGCACCCGATGAGATGCTACTGCTACGGAGTTATTTTGTACTGTCTGTGATGGCAAGATTTGACATTGGAACCCTCTCTGGTTAGAGCTCATTTTAGATTTGCCTAATTTTTGAGTCAACATATGAATCTCTCGATTAACTTTTAAAGGCCAAGACTGAATAACAATATTTTTATTTGAATATGATCTGAAGAAAAAATAGTTTATTTGTAAAATCATTGATTAAAACTTTTGTGTTAATGTACTGTACAAAAGATTAAAAGAATATAACTACAGTAGAAAGAGAGAGTTGACTCAAGCGGCCGACCCTGCTATGAAAAGGGAGTAATGAGGTCGAAAGCAGACAGTTGCTTGAGTAGTTAAGCCAATCTATAGTCTATGCTTTGCAATGAGAGCATAGCTGTTAGGAACCTTGTTTTCAATTATGGCTTAGAAATACTTTATTAGGAGGCAGCGGGTTCTCTGGTTTGTTGCAGGAAGTCTATAAGGATTAAAACATTATTATCTACAAGAACAATATCATGTCGGTCTTTCAGTGATGGGAAATTTTGTCTGAACACTGTGTCACTGAGATGTGCTTTAAAGATAATAGACTTTTCACCCTAAACTTCAATACTTCATATTTGTTAGGCCTGTAAATATTTTCATTCCCTAACTTGAATATCCAGCGTAGAATATCCATCGAAAAGTCACAAATAATATCCAAGATTTCACTATAACTGTTTGTTCGTAATTATGTCGGTCTAAAGACCAAACAATATCACTAGACCATGTTTGATACAATTCTTTGGGAACTTCAATTTTACATAATGTGAAGTGTGAAGTAGAAGAGGAGATGACGAATGAAGAAGTATTGATTGAAAAGCTCAAGATAGAGACCACTGGTGAAATGTAACCGGGGTCCTCAGCGTCAATGGGCGTAGGAGATGATGATATTATATATGATGAATTTTAATTCAACTCTTTAAAATATAAAAATATTAAAACTGGTCATTTTAATTCATGAAAAGTAACTTCAGTAAAATTTTTTCTCTTACATATTTTTTTTTTCTCAGAATCTGAAGTTGTCTAAATTTAGGGGAAATTGCGTAATCGTTTGTACACTAAAAAAGATCATATTTGTTACCACTGAAGAAACACAGGAGGAATATAAATGCTGGATTTTAGAATACATGCACAAAAGCAACGGTTTTCCGGCTGATTGTAATGTCAGGTAGGCCTATAATGCAACGCTCTATAGATGCAGAAGCTGTAATGTCATATAGGCCTACTTTGCAATGCTTTAAACATGTAGATGCAGAAGCTGTAATGTCAGAAAGGCTTGCAATGCAACGCTTAAAACTTATAAATGCAGAATCTGTAATGTCAGATAGGTCTACAATGCAACGCTCAAAATATATTGATGCAGAAGCTGTAATATCAGATAGGCCTAGAATTCAACGCTTAAAACATACTGATGCAAAAGCTGTAATGTCAGATAGGCCTACAATGCAACTCTTAAAGAATATTGATGTAGAACCCATGACTATTTTTCTCTCTTTCCTCGGATGTTCTAATGGTATTTCTTCTAAAAATTATTATTTTTCATTATTGCATTTTTTCCTAATTTGAGAAAGAGAGATGAAGAGAACTGTCCTTAATCACTATATTCTTTTATATTTATGACATAGAGAGAGAGAGAGAGAGAGAGAGAGAGAGAGAGAGAGAGAGAGAGAGAGAGAGAGAGCATGCCTTCACCTAAATGAAAACTTACTATGCAGCAATTGTAAATTAAGATAATCTGCCTTTAGGAGATATGATTATTTTGACTGAGACTAAAAGAATAATGGCATCTCGTCCGTCCGGGACTTTGACGCCACGAAGAAAACCGCCATCACTTCTCATTGACTTTCTTTCATCATAACTTGGGTCATTTTTCGCAGGTCATTGATAAAGCCAAGGTCTTTGGTAAGGTCTACAGATCTTGGTTAAGTAAAGCCTTTTTGTTTGATACAGGAGGATCATCGGTCCCGTGATGGTTGAGGAGGCTCTAGAGGTGGTGCTTTTCCTTTTCTATCCTCACTTAATCTGCTGCAACCCCTGTTGGAAATAATGATAATAATAATGACAGGAAAAGTGAAAAATCAAAATTGAAATCTCGTCAACGTAGCCTAATCCTTTGTTCAAAAGAGTTGAAAACATTTAAAAGGAAAACATGACGAGGCTTTTATGCTTTGATATCGTCGCATTTGAAGAATCCTCTTCAACCAAACGAGGTGGCAAAAAAAGACTCAGTCCTACGAATACGTTGGGCGGTTGATGCTTAACTGAATATTGTACAAACTCTCTTATTAAGCATTTTCTAATCTTTCTTTCTAGTTGTGACGCTCTTCCTTATTTCTCCATCTGTGGCTTTGATCTAACTGACTTTATTCTTTAATTAGCGTATTTAAATTGTCTATAGATACTTGAAACATTTGGGATTACCTCTGCTTTTTTCTTGTTGCTGCTCCTCTCACACCGAAGCAAATTATCTCCTTCGTTTTCAGCGACAAAATTGCTTATACAATTAGTTATACCATATAGAAATAATTAAATCGCATAATAAATATATATTATTTCTTTAAAAGTATAATTCCCATTAATTTCGGAATATAATAGAAAAATTGATGGTTTTATAATTAAAAAATCACATAGATATTCAGAATATCGATATATTAAGAAATTATTTTTATGGGTATTGAGCGTGCAGTTTCGCCCAATACCTACGGGCCTAACAATAAAAAGGCCCGTGCCAACAAGTGTTGGCTTTAATACACCAAGAAGAAGATTCGCCCAATACTCTTTTGGTTCTGTGTTGACTATTTCATTTATTTTTGGTATCAACTAATATCATTAATTTTCATTATCAATAGAAGCTACGTAACATTTATAGCCT
The DNA here is from genome assembly GCF_036898095.1 of Palaemon carinicauda. Lineage (NCBI taxonomy): Eukaryota > Metazoa > Arthropoda > Malacostraca > Decapoda > Palaemonidae > Palaemon > Palaemon carinicauda. The sequence continues at coordinate 144,639,191 of NC_090736.1, read as the reverse complement.
ATAACAAATACAGTGGTCCAAGGCCTCTCTCCAAGACTTCATCTTTTTTTTTTTTTTTTTTTTTTTACCACAAACAAGTCTTTCATGATGGAAATTTAAGCGTAATGTTATTATTTCATTTTACCCTGAATTATGCTTTTCCAACCATTACTTTTTTCACGCCCGTCTTCTGCAATTATACACATATCCACTCATATATTTCATTCTCTCCACGTTCCATAATCTTCTGTATTACTTCCTTTGCACAGGTCACAAATTTCATCTCTCCATTTCCTCCTGAAATTTGCTTTTATTTAGAGCAGCTTTATCCTTGTTGTCATTTATAGATAGAGTTTCTAAACTTCCTTTTATTGGAAAGACACTTTGATTGGGCTATTTATTAGATTATGTACATGTGGATGGAAGCCTAGATGAAATGAGAGTATAATTATAATCTAGTTGTTCCAACCTTTTCTAATTCTCGACATAATCGACGTTTTCGGATATATATATATATATATATATATATATATATATATATATATATATATATATATATATATAATATATATATATATATATATATATATATATATATATATATATATATATATATATATATATATATATATATATATATATATATATATATATATATATATATATATATATATATATATATATATATATATATATATATATATATATATATATATATATATATATATATATATATGTATATATAGGTGTGTGGATGCAACCCGTATTTCTTTTATATTGCTAAGCGAGAAGGGTATTTTATTTTGAGAGCATCAGAACTGAACCCTGATTCACCTACTTTACTTTAAGGACTGCTATTCTGGTCTTTAACAGCAGGGGAACCCTACTCACTACAGGACTTGCACAGTCAGTTTATCATGTATATGATAAAATGACTGTGAAGGTCCATTTTATCATGTACATTCCAAGCATTCAGCATTTCGAATGCATATTTCTCGTTTATATTTCAATAATACAGAGTTGCTCTGTGGATTTTTGTCAATATAGGACATTCATTCGTTATTACTGTTCGTTTGACAATCTGTCTTCATAAGGTATACCCTCAGTTTTTCTCGATTTCTGGTAACATTTTTGGGGATATATGGCCTAATATAGCGCATAAAACTTATTTATTTATATAACATTGAAAAGGAACATTTTGAGTGGTAAATGGTCCTTTCACATCAATTTTCAAGGGAGATATGAGCATATGTAGTTCTGGTACCCAGAGTTTACTGGTCGAAATTATCATGCTGGAATTGCTATGAGTTTGTTCGAAAGAATGCAAAAAAGCAATGTAAAAATCTATTTTTTTTTTTTTTTGTGCTAAACTTATTCTGAAGTTACAATAAATTTGATCAAGCAAACAGCTTTTGAATTATATTAGTTTTTGCTAAACTTATGCTGGAATTGCTATGAGTTTGTTCGAAAGAATGCAAAAAAGCAATGTAAAAATCAATTTTTTTTTTGTGTTAAACTTATTCTGAAGTTACAATAAATTTGATCAAGCAAACAGCTTTTGAATTATATTAGTTTTTGCTAAACTTATGTTGGAATTGCTATGAGTTTGTACGAAAGAATGCAAAAAAGCAATGTAAAAATCTATTTTTTTTTGTGCTAAACTTATTCTGAAGTTACTATAGATTTGATCAAGCAAACAGCTTTTGAATTATATTAGTTTTTGCTAAACTTATGCTGGAATTGCTATGAGTTTGGCCGAAAGAGTGCAAAAAAGCAATGTAAAAATCTATTTTTTTTTTCTTGCTAAACTTATACTGGAGTTGCAGTAGATTTGGTCAAAAGAGTCCAAAAAAAGATCTAAATATCTTATTTTTTGCTAAACTTAAGATGAAGTTACAATAGGTTTGGTCAAGAAATCAACTCTAGTTGAACTATAATCTTATTTTTTTTGTAAAACTTATACTTGAGTTGCCATAGATTTGGTTAAAGTAGTGCAAAAAACCAGAAATCTAAAAAAAGCAGACATTGTTTTGTTATTATTCTCACTTTTTTTTTTAACGCATATGCCATTTTTGCTACAGCTTTTATTATACTGGTATTAAAAGAAAAAAAAAAGCTTTTGCGTACTGGAGTGTATTTTTATTTCCTGAAGACATCACCTCTGGTCTTCACTAAGATAAAATTCCTGATCTAAAGAAAAATCTTGACTCTTTGGCGTCAACGAAAATTTAATCATCCTCGCGTCCAAAAAAAAAAAAGTAAAATAAAAAAAAAATCTTGACTTTTTAAGACATGCATTAGAAAAAATTTGATCATCCCTTAATAAAGAAATTAAACTAACCTTTTTTTAAAGTAAAACCCTTACGTCTCTGTTTCTCCGGCCAAATCTTTTTGCCCGAAAGCTATTTTATCGCAAGTTCCAAAAGGAGATGTTTACAATTTTGTCATCAGGAGAGTGCCCCGATAATTGAATGCTCCTTTCTTTTTGAGAGAGAGAGAGAGAGAGAGAGAGAGAGAGAGAGAGAGAGAGAGAGAGAGAGAGAGAGAGAGAGAGAGAATATGCTTTCACCTAAATGAAAACTTACTATGCAGAAAATGTAAATTAAGATAATCTGCCTTTAAGAGATGATATATGATTATTTTGTCAGAGACTAAATAAAAAATGGCATCTTGCCCTTCCGTGACTTTGACGTCACGAATAAAACGGCCATCACTTCACGGTGACTTTCTTTCATCATAATTTGGGTCATTTTTCGTAGCTCACTGATAAAGTCAAGGTGTTTATTAAGGTCTATAGATGTAGGTTAAGTAAAGGTTTTATGTTTGATAAAGGAGGTTAATTGGTCTCGTGATGGTTGAAGAGGCTCTAGAGGTGTTGCAATTTGCTTTTCTATCTTTACCTAATCGGCTGCAACCTCAGTTATTATTATTATTATTATTATTATTATTATTATTATTATTATTATTATTATTATTATTATTAAGGAATCTGAGAATTACGACAACGCCATACATTCTGAAATTTATTTCCATCACCAACAAATATCAACGGTTCAAACATCTGTGTTCATAATAATGTTCCTGGATAAAAGAAAGTAAAACAATAAAGAGCAAGCTGTACATAAATATTGTAAATAAATAAAATCTAAGTTAGAATGGGAAAAGGCATATATGAATAGCAGAGTCAATTTCTATAAAATCTAAAAAAAGCCACAACTTAACCAAGAAATTTCTAGTTTTCCTTTGAAAATTGCTTAATTATGCCTTTTCCCATTCTAACTTAGATTTTATTTGTTTACAATATTTTCGTTGGACCAACCGTGGGTCACACGATCGTACATAGTTCATTTTGTGTATATATTATGCTTGTATCATCGCTCTCCCCTCACACTAAAAAGAACCTGAAAAACCATGTCTGTTTTTCTCGTCGGTAACGGTGTTGATTTTGAACAGGAAATTTCCTGTTGCCTTGAGCTTTTGTTTATAAAGGAGAGTGTTCTGTAATAAATTCACACAGCTGCATTCCACCTGTCTTTGAGTCACAACCTTCTCTCGTCCCGTCACATTGGAGACCCCGGAGTGACCTCTCGCTTATCCCGTCTTCCACCCCCCCTCGCCCCTCCATCGTTGGTACTATGGCGGACTCTACAGAAGTTGGCGCTGCCCCTGCCCCATTGAATCTTTCATCATTCACCAGCGGAGAGGCGTTTGCTTGGTTTCAGCGCGCAGAAGTCCAGTTTTGCATCAAGGGCGTGACTCGCTCAACCACCAAAGCAGATTATGTTCTCGCGTCGATACCCGAGGACACCTTCCCTGAAATATCCGACTGGCTTTGTGAACAAGGAGACACCCCAATAGCGTATGACGCCCTCAAAACATACCTTCTGCAGCAGTACTTGCCGTCGCCAGCCGCCCATTTTACAAAGCTTTTTCAGCTCTCTCAACAACCGTTGGGGGACCAAAGGGCTTCGCTCGCCCTCAGGGAAATGATCAGTATGGCTCGCCTGCAACCTGCCGCGGACGGCTCTCCTCGTGATGTGAACCTACTTCGTGCTCTTTGGGTAAGCCGTTTACCCAAACCTGTATGCGCTGCCATACCCGATGTCGATAGTTTACCCATAAAGGACTTGATGACCAAAGCCGACACCCTTATGGACAGCCACTTCATGACCTTCAAAACCTCCATCATCGCCTCCACTCGTGACAAAGAGGACACCTATTCAACTTCAACCGAAGCTGACATAAAAGCCATAGTACACACACACCTATGAATGCCGTAGGACACACGCGCCTATGAATGCCATAGGACACACACGCCTATGAATGCTGTAGGCCTTTGAATGCCGTAGGACACGCATATGAATGCCGTAGGACACACGCTTATGAATGCCGTAGGAAACACATGACTATGAATGCCGTAGGATACGCCGATGAATGCCGTAGGACACACACGCCTATGAATGCCGTAGGACACACACGCCTATGAATGCCGTAGTCCTATGAATGCCGTAGGACACACACGCCTATGAATGCCGTAGGACACACCTATGAATGCCATAGGACACACACGCCTATGAATGCCGTAGGACACATGCCTACCCCGTGACGAGCCGGAGCAGCAGCGAAGCCACCCATCATCCACCACTCGCTCGCGCCCCAACCAACGACTTCTACAGCCACTCACTGCGGCTAATCGGCGCAGTTTTTGCTACTACCACTCCAGATTCAGGGCGCCCTATTTAACATGTACAGTATTTCATTTTTAGTGGGGGAGCCATATACCAACCGTGTGTCACACGATCATACATAGTTCATTTTGTGTATATATTATGCTTGTATCTTCGCTCTCCTCTCGCACTAAAAAGAACCTGAAAAAACATGTCTGTTTTTCTCATCGGTAAAGGTGTTGATTTTGAACAGGAAATTTCCTTTTGCCTTGAGCTTTTGTATATAAACTCTCTCAGCTGCTTTCCTCCTGTCTTTGAGTCACAACCTTCTCTTGGCCCGTCACATGTACAGCTTGCTCTTTATTATTTTACTCTCTTCTATTCAGGAACATGATTATGAACACAGAGGTGTCTGAAACGTCGTTATTTGTTGGTGATGGAAATAAATTTAAGAATGTTTGTCGTTGTGTAATACTCCAGCTCCTTATTAAACTGGGGTTCCCTTCCACCCGCTCAGTATCGGATATTATTATTATTATTATTATCATTATTATTATTATTTGCTAAGCTATAATCCCATTTGGAAAAAATTATAATAATAATGACGGGAAAAGGGAAAAATCAAAATTGAAATCTCGTCCACGTAGCCTAATCCTTGGCCCAAAAGAGTTGAAAACATTTAAAAGGAAAACATGGCGAGGTTTTTATGCTTTGATATAGGAGTATTTGAAGAATCTTCTTCAACCGAACGAGGTGGCAAAAAAAAAAAAAAAAAAAAAAAACACTCAGTCCTACGAATACGTTAGGCAGTTGATGCTTAGCTGAATGTTGTACAAACTCGCTTATTAAGCCATTTTCTAATCTTTCTTTCTAGTTGTGACACTTCCTTATTTCCCCATCTGTGGCTTTGATCTAACTTATTTTATTCTTTAATTAGCGTATTTAAATTGTCTTTAGATACTTGAAATACTTGGGATTACCTCTACTCCTTTCTCCTTTCTCCTTTCTCAGAGCAACTTTCACAGAAGCAAATTATCTCCTCGATTTCACGGACAAAATTGCTTATACAATTAGTTATCCCATATAGAAATAATTAAATTGCATAATAAATATATATTATTTCTATAAAAGTATAATTCACATTAATTTCAGAATATAATTTAATTATTAATGGTTTTATAATTAAAAAATCACATAGATATTTAGAATATCGATATATTATGAAATTATTTTATGGATATTGAGTATGCACTTTCACATAATATGCCTACGTCCGATTCCTTTCCTAACATTTACTTTTGGTATCGACTATATTCATTCATAATAGAAGCTCCGCAATATTCATAGACTATAACAATTATAACGGTCTAAGGCCTTTTTCCAAGACTTTGTTGTTATCTTTGACCATAAAAAAGTCTTTCTTTATGGAAGTTCTAGAGTAATTTTATTGTTTCAATTTACCCTGAATTCGGTTGTGATGAAATCAGCTGTGGCAACCTATTATGCTTTTCCAACCATTACTTTTTTTCACGGCCGTCTTCTGCAATTATGTGACATATCCACTCGTGTATCTCATTCTCTCCACGTTCCATAATCTTCTGTAGTACTTCCTTTGCACAGGTCACAAATTTCATCTCTCCATTTCCTCCTGAAATTTGCTTTTATTTAGAGCAGGTTTATCCTTGCTGTCATTTATAGATAGAATTTTTAAAATTCCTTTATTGGAAAGAAACTTTGATTGGGCTGTTTGTTAGAATATGTATACCTTTCCTCGGCCACTCATGAAATAAATCATTCGATCTCTTTTAAAAGGAGTTCCCAAAGTTCTCTTAGTATTTATACAAAAATGAACTAGTTCAAAGGTCATTGTAACCAGGGACTCGACACTTCGCTCTCGGCAGCAAAACATCTGCATAGATAACCGCGTACAAATGTAAATAAATAGATAAATAAATAACTTGCTTTCAGGGCTCATACGTAAACCATAGGCTTTTCTGCACAAACATCCCATACCATCTAGTTGCTAGGTGAACTAATCTGAGAAGTCACTACCCAGAAACACTCTTCGTCTGTTTCAGTGCCGTAAATAGTTTGCAGTCGTCAACACAACAACTGCATAAATTACTAAGTATTTAAATAGGACAGGACGTGCTCCTTTTGCGAAAGCATTACGTCAGCTTTACGATTCAATTACGAAAGCATTTCGTCAGCTTTGCGATTTAATTACGGAAGCATCGCGTCACTACCTGTTTATGGTGTGTTGCGTCAGAATATTCTAAAGGTTAGATCAAATTCTTTTTACGTAAATGCTCAGGTAATGATCAAAATAGCCGGTCGTATTTGTGTTCAATATTTCGCAATACGTCCCTTAGCTGCTGTTCGTATGTCGTACCAGGAAACTGAGCGTGAATATAGTTGCCATATTTTTACCATATTTTAAGAACAGAATGCGACCTCTGTTGAAGAACTTTATATGTCCTCTTTAGGTTACGATGGATTCACATCAGATTACATTAGTTACACACACACGCATACACACAGACACACACACACACACACATATATATATATATATATATATATATATATATATATATATATATAGTATGTGTGTGTGTGTGATATACACACATATACATATATATATATATATATATATATATATATATATATACTGTATATGTGTGTGTAAATAATAGTTATATATAGATACATATAAATATATGTAGATATATATATATTTATATGCATATATATGTAAACATAGATAGATACATACACACACACACATATATATATATATATATATTTATTTATTCATCTATGTATATATAAATTTTATATAGGCCTATATATAAACGTTTATGTTTATATATTCTTATCATTTTATATATATGCGTTTTGCCGTATGCACCTACACTAAACCGAATGTATCACGACATTTTATATATGTATATATATATATATATATATATATGTTACATTTCCAAAATCTTTGTAATCTACCACGATATATTCCGAAGCCATTTCATTCCTAATCCAGCTTCGATCTTTTCAAATATTCAGTAAAGTCACAGGAGCTTCAGTCCTACCTCAGACCAAAAAGGAAAAGAAAATGAAAAATAAAATAAACTATATCCAAAATGATTTTGGATTTTGGTTACTGGTGAACGCGTGAAGGTTTTGCAACATGTTGCCCTTTTCATTCTACCGACGGAAATTTTTTTTTTTGCATTGAATTTTGCTTTTGGTAAACACGCACAGCACTAGTTATTCTTTAGAAAGGAAATCAGCTCTTTTCGAACTGTATCTTTTTTTTTTTTTTTTTTTTTTTTGCTAAACTTATGCGGAAGTTGCAATAGATTTGATCAAGCAAACCTCTTTTGAATCATATTAGTTTTTGCTAAACTTATGCTGGAATTGCTATGAGTTTGGTCAAAGGAGTGCAAAAAATCAATGTAAAAACCTATTTTTTTTTTTTTTTTTTTTTTTTTGCTAAACTTATGCTGAAGTTGCAATAGATTTGATCAAGCAAACCGCTTTTGAATTATATTAGTTTTTTGCTAAACTTATGCTGGAATTGCTATGAGTTTGGTCGAAAGAGTGCAAAAAAGCCATGTAAAAATCTATTTTTTTTAAATTTTTTTTTTGCTAAACTTATGCTGAAATTGCAATAGATTTGATCAAGCAAACCGCTTTTGAATTATATTAGTTTTTGCTAAACTTATGCTGGAATTTCTTTGGGTTTGGTCAAAAGAGTGCAAAAAAGCAATGTAAAAATCTATATTTTTTCTCTTGCTAAACTTATACTGGAGTTGCAGTAGATTTGGTCAAAAGAGTCCAAAAAAGATCCAAAAATCTTATTTTTTGTTAAACTTAAGATGAAGCTGCTAATAGATTTGGTCAAGAAATCAACTCTAGTTGAACTATAATCTTATTTTTGTTTTCTTTTGTAAAATTTATACTTGAGTTGCCCTAGATTTGGTCAAAGTAGTGCAAAAAACCAGAAATCTAAAAAAGCAGACATTGTTTTGTTATTATTTTCACTTTTTAACGCATATGCCATGTTTGCAACAACTTTGATTATACAGGTATTAAAAAAAGAAAAAAGCTTTTGCGTTCTGGAGAGCATTCTTATTTCCTGAAGACATCACCTCTGGTCTTCACTAAGACAAAACTCCTGATCTAAAGAAAAATCTTGACTTTTTGGCGTCAACGAAAATTTAATCATCCTTGCGTCCTCCCCCCCAAAAAAAAAATTAAAGAAAATCTTGACTCTTTGGCGTCAACAAAGATTTAATCATCCTCGCGTCAAAAGAAAAAGAAAAAGACAAAAAAATACTGAAGAAATTCTTGACTTTTTGGCGTCAGCAAAGATTTAAAGATTTAATCATCCTAGCCTCCCCCCCCCAAAAAAAAAAAAAACTAAAGAAATTCTTGACTTTTTGGCGTCAACGGAAATTTAATCATCCTAGCGTCAAAAAAAAAAATAAATAAAGAAAGAAAGGAAATCTTGACTTTTTAAGACATGCATCAGTAAACATTTGATCATCCCTTAAAAAAGAAATTAAACTAACCTTTTTTTAAAGTGAAACCCTTACGTCTCTGTTTCTCCAGCTAAATCTTTTTGCCCGAAAGCTATTTTTATCACAAGTTCCAAAGGGAGATGTTTACAATTTTGTCATCAGGAGAGTGCCCCGATAATTGAATGCTCCTTTCTTTTTGAGAGAGAGAGAGAGAGAGAGAGAGAGAGAGAGAGAGAGAGAGAGAGAGTCCTGGAACCATCCTCCTTTCTTTTATTACTGTATTCAACTTGGCGATCACTATTTTCAACAACAGCGATTCCTCTGTCTTCTTGTATTCCTCTTCATTTCTTCTATTACTTTATTTTATTTTATTTTTTTTCATTGTTCTTTTCAGCTTTTTTTGGGGGGGGGGGCATTTTAAGTCGTTTGCTAGTTCCATTACACTATATATTCCAGGAGTTTCTGTTATATTAATAGATACCCATTAGTTATTTTGTAATATTTTTTATTTCGATTTTCTATTGCATTTAATTTATTTTCTCAATCTTCTTTTATTCATTTACTGGTTCTTATGATTATTTCCTTTTTTTCCTTCAACATAATTTTGCCTTTTTTTTCGCCCTTATAAGTTCTCAGATTCTCTCTTCGAAAGGGATATGAAGGCAATGATCTAAATTTTTTATATGTATTTTATAATTTTTTAAGGCCTCTAGTTTCCTCAACTGAATTATTATTTTTTTCCTTGATTTATTTGATATTTGTTAAATGATATCTTGTGTATATATATATATATATATATGTGTGTGTGTGTGTGTGTGTGTGTGTGTAATCGTGTGCGTGGGTATACCAGTATCAATGTTTGTGTTTTGAGTGTATAAACGGCACATAGCATTATTGAAATGAAATATACGGTAACCTTCTGGTGAAGCTAATAAGCATTACTTCAATGAAAATTAATTGAAAAGAAATATGATGCGTATGTAGAAAATATAAAATATAAAAAAAGCGTTATTCAAAATAACAACATGATTGAAGCTGTTCGGAATATAATTGCTACGCCTAAAAAAAAAAAAAAAAAAAAAAAAACCAGACGTTTCCCCCCTGAAGAAAAAAATAACTTTCCTCATTTATATCAATTGGAACACCTTAGAGAAAACTAGACCCCCTACCCCAGGCCCCCCCCCCCCTTCCTTCCCCCTCCCCCTGGGCCTTTCTTTCTTGGCCCAAGATGAATGGCCGCAAGGAAAACTTTCCCCAATGAGTGGTCCTTGACTATGGAACAGGTGGTTATTCAACGAGGTTTTAGGTGTAAAGATAAAATAATTCTAAAGATTTTAAAACGAACGAGCGATCAAGATGGATATAATTTAGTTTTTCGTCTTTCGGTTTACCCAGAAATATTGGTGACGCGATTTTTGGAAGAAGTTTGGTGGTTATATATATATATATATATATATAAAAGGCATATAAAATAATTCTAAAGATTTTAAAACGAACGAGCGATCAAGATGGATATAATTTAGTTTTTCGTCTTTCGGTTTACCCAGAAATATTGGTGACGCGATTTTTGGAAGAAGTTTGGTGGTTATATATATATATATATATATATGTATATATATATATATATATATATATATATATACATATATATATATATATATGTATATATATATATATATATATATAAAAGGCATATATACTAATACATTAATGTCTGGATTCTCTTAACGACCTCGGGATCAGAGCCACCAGGCGAAATCACTCAAAGACTTTGGTATCTGACCGGCCGGGTTTCGAACCTGATCCTGGATACTTGTATGACATTGACCATATCACTTAGCCACGAAGAAGGATTTCGCCTGGGCTCTGATTCCGAGGTCGTTAAGAGAATCCAGACTTTAATGTATTGATATATAAAGTATGTGGCTTAATTGAAATATGGAAAACACGTTTAAATGTGCAAAATTTATCATATATATATATATATATATATATATGTGATGAATTTTGCAAATGTAGACATGTTTTTCATATTCATATAAGCCATATTTTTTTTATACATTGATGTCTAGACTCTCTTACCGACCTCGGGATCAGAGCCCCAGGTGGAACCACTCAAAGATAATAGCTTCTGACCGGCTGGGAATTGAACCCTGATCCAGGAAACTTGTAACAACCGTGACATAGCACTTGGCCAAATGCTATGTCACTGTTGATATAAGTTTCCTGGACCAGCGTTAGATTCCTGGATGGTCAAAAGCTATTATCTTTGAGTGGTTCCGCCTGGGCTCTAGTCCATACGTCGGTAAGAGAATCCAGACATTAATGTATAAAACATATACTGTACGTAAATTTGTTATTTTATACGTAAGGAAATTGCCACTTTAGTTTTATTGTATCTTTTCATTTCCAGTTTGTATCCGTTATGAGAGAGAGAGAGAGAGAGAGAGAGAGAGAGAGAGAGAGAGAGAGCCAGCCCCCTAACAGCAAAGACCAGAATAAAGCAGACTCGAAGAAGGAGATATAATCAATCCGTGTCATTTCCGTCTCCTGATATTTGAATTTACTGCATCTCGGCCTCCACAGCACAAACTGTATTTACCGCGCCAGTATCCACAACGTAAATGGCACTTGCCGGTAAGTGTCATCGGTCGCCGCTAGGGGGATTTTCGGTTATATTTCTTAAAAATAGTTGCCGGCGAAACCGAATCCCATTGGATGCTGGGTTTTTATCTCACGAGTTATGATTGGCTCTTTTACAGGCGCCGATGGGAACATTGGTTTTGGCTTAAGTTTTCGAGGTAAACAATCTAGTCTTTCTTTCTCCGTTTCTTCTGTTCCTTTTCGTCTCTCTCTCTCTCTCTCTCTCTCTCTCTCTCTCTCTCTCTCTCTCATATATATATATGTCTCATATATATATATATTTAATATTTTACCTTTTTTTTTTTTTTTTTACTTTGGAGGTGTTTAGCTTTATATTAGATAAGATATAGCGTCACAAGATCATTGGTTATCGACGCAGAGAGAGAGAGAGAGAGAGAGAGAGAGAGAGAGAGAGAGAGATTTTAGTTTTGAATCTGAGATAAATAAGGCAGAAAATAATCGAAGTTGGCGTATTTAGGCATATTTATCGTTTCATCTTATTATTATTATTATTATTATTATTATTACTAACTGATAAGCTACAACCCTAGTTGCAAAAGAAGGATGCTATAAGAGCAGGGGCCCCAACAGGGAAAATAGCCCAGTGAGGAAAGGAAACAAGGGAAAATAAAATAGTTTAAGAAGAGCAACAACATTAAAATAGATATTTCCTAAATAAATTATACAGACATTAACATAACAAGAGGAAGGGAAATAAGATAGAATAGTGTGCCCGAGTGTACACTTAAGCAAGAGAACTCTAACCCAAGATAGTGGAAGACCATGATACAGAGGCTATGACACTACCCAAGACTAGAGAACAATGGTGTGATTTTGGAGTGACCTTCTCCGTGAAGAGCTGCTTACCATTACTAAAGAGTCTCTTCTACCCTTACCAAGAGGAAAGTAGCCACTGAACAATTATAGCGCAGTAGTTAACCCCTTGGGTGAAGAAGAATTGTTTGATAATCTCAGCGTTGTCAGGTGTATGAGGACAGAGGAGAATCTGTAAAGAATAGGCCAGACGATTCAGTGCATGTGTAGGCAAAGGGAAAGAACCGTAACCAGACCATTGTTCAGCTGGCAGTTCAAGAGGGCTAAAAGCGATAATTCTATTTTTAGCTTTATTTTTTATGGAGTCTATAGCTTTATGTTGAATCCTTAGGCACACATTTCTCTCAAAGAATTGCACCCTCTCACACCCTTACTTCGCGATGAGTAACCAAACAGCGTAGAGAGATATGGCAGAGGTGTTGAGCGTGGCTATACACAAGAACTCTCCGAGCAGTAAGGTTGTGGCTGGGTGTACTTCCTCAGTACGAGGTATAACTGGGATTACTATGTTCAACTGGACATAGTTTGAAAAGCAGCTATACACCATACATTTTTTTTTTACTGAGGCGAATTTACACTGAATCGTAGGGGAGCCCTTTTAGCTCGGAAAAGTTTCCTAATAGCTGATTGGCTACTGTTTGTCCAACTATTCAGCTATTAGGAAACTTCTCGGAGCTAAAAGGGCACCCATGCGAGTCAGTGCAAATGTGCCTCTGTAAAAAAAATTGAGTATAGGTTAATAATGACTATATTTTTTATATTATTAATGATATTACTAGCTAACCTACAAAACTAGTTGGGAAAGGAAGATGCTATAAGCCCAAGGGCTCCAAAGGGGAAAAATAGCCTGGTGAGGAAAGGAAATAAGGAAATAAATAAACGATATAAGAAGTATTGAACAGTTAATATAAAATATTTTACAAAACATTAACAACAATAAAACATATTTCATATATAAACTATAAAAACACTGAAGTCAGCCTGTTCAACATAAAAACATTTGCTGCAAGTTTGAACTTTTGAAGTTCTCTTGATTCATATTTTCCCTCATTGCTTATTAAGTACGAGTACACGTCTTGTGAAAGACATCTCAAGCAAGAATGTACTATGGATATTTGTAAAAAAAAAAAAAAAAAAAAAAAAAAAAAAACTTAGAATAGTTTTCTTTTTTTTTTTTTTTTGGCTTTACAGCCAACAAAGGCCCTGAATACCGAGCGTTCAAACTCCCATAAGGCATCAGAATGCTACGATCGTTTACGAATTATTTTATATTGAGGAAATGAAATTGAAGTATTTGGCTGTGGATTGACTTCTTAAGGTAAGAAAGCCTTATAATTTTATTTATAAATGTTAAGAGGAAATGGTAGGTAAAGTTATCCTCATAATATGTTATTTGTAATTTTCAAAAGAAAGGGTAAAGTATTCATAGGCCTTTGTGATGTCATTGAACCCAGAGACAAATGAAAAACTATCATTATCATTTTAGAAGTATTGCAAGAGATTATATTACTAGATATTCTTTATATTGTAGTTTGGTAAGTGGCTGTCGAGTGTAACCGATTATATTTGATTAGTGTCCATTGTTTGGAACGTATAATCTCTCTCTCTCTCTCTCTCTCTCTCTCTCTCTCTCTGTATCTATATATGATATATATGTGTATATATATATATATATATATATATACATTATATAAAGTATGTATAGGTGTATGTGTATATTATATATTCACCGGATATGCATGTATGTGAATTATATGTATGTATATAAATATATATATTACAATATGTGTGCGTGTGTTTGTCTGTATATGCCTATATATATATATATATATATATATATTTATATACACACACATATATATATATATATATATATGCAAATATAAACCACCAATGTACTTTATTTATACGTTTTTGAAAACAGACTGACAGATAGAATGGAAATTATTTGAAAACAGACTGACTGAAAGAAGAGAAATTATTTGATGAACAGACTGACAGAAAGAAGGAAAATTACTTAAAAACAGACTGACAGAAAGAAAGAGAACTGATTAACAAACAGGCCGTCAGAAAGACAGACGTAAGGCTAACCGTCTCTCCTCCCTCCTCTGATGAGGATCCAGGAAATGAACAAAACACTCATCCCATGATATTCCAAGTACACTCGAGAGCAGCCATGTCCCAAAGCAAGAGTTCAACAAGTGTCGAGTGTTTGCTACGCACACACAATAACTCTCTCTCTCTCTCTCTCTCTCTCTCTCTCTCTCTCTCTCTCCGAATGAACATCAACTAAAACACGGCCTTTGAAATCTTGCGAGAATCTCTTCTCTAATTCCAGTTGAAGGGGTTCCTTAATCCAGGCGCTGAGAAGAGAGCAAGTTCTGGAAGGGCAGAAGACGGCTTCCTCTTCTGGCCTGTGAGCCCATACCGTTTTCATGCTAATGGATTTATTATTGGGAGTCATAGCTGCTTTTAAATAAGGAAAGATTAACGTTTGTATGGGTGTGCACTTGTTGGAACTGTGTCTGTGAGAGAGAGAGAGAGAGAGAGAGAGAGAGAGAGAGAGAGCATAAAAACGAGTCTGTAGTCCAAAATTCTAGATACCATATAATCCCTCTGTTCTATATATTGACAGGGAAATCTGTTACACTTATTCAAGTAAAACCAAGATTCAGATATATAGATAAGAGAGAGAGAGAGAGAGAGAGAGAGAGAGAGAGAGAGAGAATTATCACATCTCAGTCTTCGGATTTACTCTTATATAGATTCATTAGGTTTGACCATTTATATCAAAATAATTTTTCAATTTTTAAAAGTTTTAACAATATTTACTTTTAAAATCATGATTATAAATCTTTCTTACTCTCCCGAATGCTATTTTCCTTATTTAATTAACATTTTCAATATGGTTTTGTCTTATGAGTGTAAAAATCCTATTATTATTATTTTTTATTATTATTATTATTTATTATTATTATTATTATTATTATTATTATTATTAGCTAGGCTACAACCCTAGTTGAAAAAGCAAGATGCTATAATCCCAAGGGCTCCAAAAAGGGAAAAATAGCCCGGTGAGGAAAGGAAATAAATAAACGATATGAGAAGTAATGAACAATTAAAATAGAATATCTTTAAATCATTAACAACATTAAAACAGATATTTTGTATATAAAATATGAAAAGAGACATGTCAGCCTCTTTATTGCGTTTTTTTTAAATTCTCAAAATAAGGTTTCGTTTTGCTAAGTTGTTCAACGAACAAATATTTTTTTAAAGCGATAGTAAATATATTTTATTATTATTATTATTATTATTATTATTATTATTATTATTATTATTATTATTAGTATTAAGTCGTCCAAAGCTACAATATTTTACAAATTAATATCCCTCAGCTGAGCCTCGTATATCTACTGGTTTATTTATATATAATTAGAAAGTTTTCTAAGAAAAATGTTTGAATAAACATAATATAAAAAAATAATTTAGAAATATCTCCAAGAAATGTTTCTCAATCAACATTATATAAAAAACTAACATTAGAAAGTTCTCTAAGAAAAATGTTAAATAAACATTATATTAAAAAATAAGAAAGTTGTTCAAGAAAAAAAGTAGAATATAATCTTGAAAAAAGATTATATTATGCATTTCCCCTCCCAAGTGCAAATCACGAGGAGATCTTGAGATGGAGGCCATAAGGTCCTAGAGACAATTATGATAAAATAAGCAGAAGATGGCGGGAGAGAGAGAGAGAGAGAGAGAGAGAGAGAGAGAGAGAGAGATTTAGACAAAAAACAACCTATTTTGTCTAGACTTTTAGAGAGAGAGAGAGAGAGAGAGAGAGAGAGAGAGAGAGAGAGAGGTGCACCAGGATAGCCTGTTCTGTCGGTTTAAGAGAGAGATTTGAAAAAAAACTATTTTGTCTGCTTTTCGGAAAAGAGAGAGAGAGAGAGAGAGAGAGAGAGAGAGAGAGAGATGCACCAGAATACCCTATTTTTTCTGTTTAAGAGAGAGAGAGATTTGGACAAAAAACGAGAGAGAGAGAGAGAGAGAGAGAGAGAGAGAGAGAGAGAGAGAGATACAGATACATCAGAATAGCCTATTTTTTCTGTTTAAAAGAGAGAGTTTTAAAAAAGCAACGTATTTTCTCTGTGTTGTTAGAGAGAGAGAGAGAGAGAGAGAGAGAGAGAGAGAGAGAGATACTGTAATCTATTTTGTCTGTTTAAGAGAGAGATTATGACCAAAAACAACCTATTTTGTCTGTTGTGAGAGAGAGAGAGAGAGAGAGAGAGAGAGAGAGAGAGAAAAGCAAATGAGGCAAGAGCATGAAGACTGTTTTTACCAAGATACATTTAAATCCCCGAAGGGCTCTTCCCTGCTGAAAGGGAAGAAGACAGGCAAAAAAAAAAAAAAAAAAAAGAGAAATAAGAAAACAAAAAAAATGTATAAAAAAAATCTAGACCGCAGTTATGCATGCCGAGTGTCCTGAAGGATCAAAGGAAAGCAAACGCCCCTCCAGGGAGCTTTTAGGGATCACAATGTTGAACCTGGGAAAGGGGATTTTCGCCCTTATAAACAATCTAACTTGGCACTTTCTTGTTGATGGTCTTTAAAGATCTCGGCTGAGTTCATTGAGATTTTTTTTATATATTTCATTCGTTTTTTTTTCGTTTTTTTTTGAGAAAGCTACAATGATTTCTTTTCTCGAAAGAGTTGCAATGATATTTTTTATCGAAAAAGCTACGATTTAGTTTTTTCTTGAAAGAGTTGCGATGATTTTTTTTTTTTCAAAAAAGCGACAGTGATTTTATAAAAGCCAATGATTTCGAAAAATCTGCAATGATTTTTTTTTTCGAAAAAGTTTTAATGATTATTAATGAAAAAACTGTAATGACTAGTTTCGAAAAAGATATAATGATTATTTCTTTGAAAGAGCTTCAATGATGTTTTTCGAAAAAGCTGCATTGATTCTATTCAAAAAGGCGACAAAAAATTTCTTCGGACGAGCTGCAATGATTTTTATTTTTTCTAAAAATGTGTGATGATTTTTTTTTTCTTTTCTGAAAAGCTCCAATGATTTTGTTTCCTAAAATGCTGCAATGATTTTTATTTTTTCTAAAAATGTGTAATGAGTTTTTTTCTGAAAAGCTCCAATGATTTTTTTTTTCTAAAATGCTGTAATGATTTTTTTTTCTAGAAATTTGTAATGGTTTATTTCCAAAAAGTTGCAATGATTTTTTAAAATCTGTAATTATTTTATTTATTTATTTATTTTCTTATTTCTTGAAAAAGCGCAAGAACTTTTTTTGAGCCACTGCACTGATTTTTTGGGGGGGAAAAAGCTCCAATGATTTTTTTTTTGTTCTAAAAAGCTCTAATGATTTTTTTTTTCTAAAAAGCTGCAACGTTTATTTTCTTTTTTGGAAAACATCCCCAATTATTTCTTTTTTAAAACTGCAATGATTTTATAATCGCAAAAGCTCCGACTCCTTTTTTTTTTTTTTTTTTTTTTTTGAAAAAAAAAGCTTCAATTATTCATTTTTCGAAGGATCTCCAATGATTTTTTATTGTTTTGAAAAAGTTTCAATGATTTTTTATTTCGAAAAAAAAACTGCAATGATTCTCTTTCGAAAAACCTACAATTCTTATTTATTATTTTTTTGAAAACGTTACAATGATTTTTTTTTTAAAGTAGCAATGATTTTTTTTTTTAAAAGTTGCAATGATTTTTTTTTCTCGTAAAAGGTACAATTTTTTTTTTTGAAAGCTGAAATTATTTTTTTTTTTTTTTCGAAAAAGCTGCAATGATTTTTTTCCATTACGAAGAATTCAAAATGAGAATGAATAAATAAGTATAAATCTTGAATCATATTTCCTTTACTCTCCGCCATTGGGAATTCTAAACGTTTGCCCCCCCCCCTCCCGAAATCGATATCAATAGATTTAATTTAGAATTATATACTAGTGTATGCGACCCTTAAAAACTAACGGGTATTTAGATAGATACACGCCCCCTTTCACCAGGGTATGACTTTTCCCTCTCCCCTCCACCCTAACGACTTGGAGAAGAGCTGGGGGTGACCGGAAATATAAATATATATATATATATATATATATATATATATATATAAAACCAGACACTTGCTCTTTGTTATATAGGGGAGATTCAAAGTCCAACCGTTATTTCTTGAAGATGACAACGTGAACGGTTTCCTTATAGTTGTGCGTATTTCGTTCAATACAATTTTGGAATTTAATCTAATTCAGAATACCACGATGCCATTATAAATACAGAGAAAGAAAACTCGCCGGAATATAGTGATTAATCGAAGTTAGATTCTACCATTGTGCCATAGCCTCTGTATAATGGTCTTCCACTGTCTTGGATTAGAGTTCTCTTGCTCGGGGGTACACTCGGACACACTACTTTATCTAATTTCTCTTCCTCTTGATTTGTTAAAATTTTATAGTTTATACAGGAAATGTTTATTTTGAGGTTCGTACTGTTCTTGGAATATTTCATTTTTCCTTGTTTCCTTTCCTCACTGGGCTATTTTCTCTGTTGGGGCCCCTGGGCTTAAAGCATCCTGCTTTTACAACTAGGGTTGTAGCTTAGCAAGTAATAATAATAATAATAATAATAATAATAATAATAATAATAATAATAAGGGTCTTTTCAAATTGAACAGTTCTAAAAATTTTTTTACCTGGAATAATTCCCGGCTGGGGATAGCAATATTCCTTATTCAGTTATGCAAAACACGATCTCTCATTTGATGACATGCTTGGTAGCAAAGGTGTCTCTCTCTCTCTCTCTCTCTCTCTCTCTCTCTCTCTCTCTCTCTCAGGCACTTGAGTTGCTGCATAAGGATTGGTATGTTTAGATTCATATACCCTAGTGTTCTCTCTCTCTCTCTCTCTCTCTCTCTCTCTCTCTCTCTCTCTCTCTCTCTCTCTCTCTCTCTCTCTCTCTCTCTCTCCTTCTGATGCTATGAACGTTTATTTACATTCCTAATTGGCTATTATAGAAAACTGAGTCAAATTTAAGAATTATAAATTACCTAGAAATTAATTCACCACGTACAGTTTTGATTCCTGGCCTATAACCTCCTAAGAAAGAGTTTTTTTTTATTTTAAAATGTTATAATGAGTGTACCCAGTTCCGTGCGGCATTTAAACGTTTATAAACTTCAGTCTTGATAATGTTTCTTTAACTTTCTATGACTCTTTTAACATTTGAGGTGTGATTCTCGACACCAAATTTACTTTTGAGAAACACATTAGGTCTGTGTCTTCTTCAATTGCACAAAAGATTGGCTTATTGAGAAAGTCTTTTTAGATTTTCGGTGATCAGTCTATTGTGATGAAGTGTTTTAATTCTTTTATTCTACCTTGTTTTGAGTATTGTTCTCCTGTCTGGTCTTCAGCTGCTGATTCTCATCTTGATTTGTTGGAACTCACGGCCTATTAAATTTCTTATCTTTGGCACCGTCGTTCAAGTAGTTCATTATGCATGTTGCATAAGATTTCTCATAATTCTGACCATTCTTTACATTCAGATCTTCCTGGATAGTTCCATCCTGTTCGTAATACTAGGCATGCAGTTAATTCTCATAGTCAGGCCTTCTCCATCATGAGGTTCAATACTACACAGTATTCTAGAAGTTTTATTCCAGCTGTGACCAAGTTGTGGAATGATCTTCCTAATTGGGTAGTTGAATCAGTAGAAGTTCAAAAGTTCAAAGTTGGAGCAAATGGTTTTTTGTTGAACAGGCTGACATAAGTCTTTTTATAGTTATGTGAATTATCTCTGTAAATGTTTTTAATGATTTTTTTCAATATTTTATTTAGATTTTTCATTACTTCTTATATCGTTTATCTATTTCCTTGTTTCCTTTTCTCACCGGGCTATTTTTCCCTGTTGAAGCCCTTGGGCTTATAGCATCCTGCTTTTATAACCAGGGTTATAGTTTTCATTGAATAATAATAATAATAATAATAATAATAATAATAATAATAATAATAATATGTTTCCTTTCCTCATAGGGCTATTTTTCCCTGTTGGAGCCCTTGGGCTTATAGCATCTTACTTTTCTAACCTGGGTTACAGCTTTCGTTTGAATAATATTAATAATAATAATAATAATAATAATAATAATAATAATAATAATATGTTTCCTTTCCTCACTGGAATATTATTCCCTGTTGGAATATTGAACTACCTAACTCTGCTGTAGTAATTGTTAACTTTTACGAGTATGTTATTGATCGGTATTTTTTCCACGTAGATATATATTACAAAGGTTCTGTTCTTTCCTTCTCTTCTGCCCTGTTGTTTTTCTCTCGCCTTTCTACTTGTAGTCAGAGTGAATTAGATGGGATGGTGGATCAGTTCATAAATAATTAGCAACAAGAAGTATTTCATGACAGTGGATAAAGAATTTCGTTGCATACCATAAAAAACCTTCCTCTGGATCTTAATTTTTTTTTCCCAAAGACTCATTAGAAAAAAAAATGCTAAGATGTATGATTTTTCCCTTTTTCAAAATTGGATTAAATGGGCACTGCTAGTCTTCTGTTATAAAGCTTGACTCTCTGAAAAAGGATTGTTCATTAAACTATTCCATTGGAAGCCTAATTTGATTTGCACAGGCTCACATTGTTAGCAGTTGTCTGTGTCATTTAGACCATTATACCAAATGCTAGGATCTTTGAGGGTCATTCCACACTACTTACACCTACCCTAGAAATAATTTTTGATATCCTGAAATTCAATTATCTAACGCCACGATTGAAATCAATGGGACTTGAACCCGGTTGTGCCAAGCAGTACACAGAAATTAAATCCCATTGTTAGTAATATTGATAGTAATGGCAAAGGACTTTGCGGGCATGGAGAAATGATGTATTTTTGGGGATTAATTTAATAAACTAAACATGTCAGAGTCAAGCTCTTGGGAGGAATGTATTGTATAGGCTGAGGATTGGCCATAGTCGGCCAAAGCGCTAATATCTTTTCGTTTTTTTTTTTTTTTTCTTCTTTTGAGCGATATTCATGCACAGTTTAAGAGTACTTCAAGTTTTGCTTATTATAATTTTCACTTCTTTGCTTGCTTTATCATTCAGTTGAATTTATAGCTATTATTATTATTATTATTATTATTATTATTATTATTATTATTATTATTATTATTGCAGTTGTTGTCAATTACTTATGTTTTCAAAGTATTTGGTATCAAATTTCACCAACAGATTTCAGTTATGTTTAATTAATGATAATTTTTACTTATCCTCTTTTTTTCAAATACTTTGGTAATCATTATTTGATGCTTCTTCTGAGAGTGGAGAAGATATCAGAAAATTTTCCGGAGAATCTTCCATTTCCGGAACCAGACACCAAAATTAGCACAGAGACTCGTCGGGGATTGCTCTTTTTAATAAAAAGGATGCCATTGAATTTTCAGTAATATTGCATTTCGCAATAAGATCGCAAAGACTTGCCCTATCTGAATGCTCTTGATGTCAAGTCATACATTTTTTTTTTTTTTTTACTGCATAGAATCCGAATTTAGAAATATGTACTTACCCATTGACTTCCTCATAGCAGTAGAGCAATGTTGTGGCGGGATGTTGCAAGGACAACCCCCACACCCTGAATCACACTTACTGACAATGGTCTCCACAAAACAAACTTTCCCCTTACGTAATCTACAACCAGACTCTTGGACAAAAGGACAAAACAAAACAAAACATAACCTTAAAACTATAATTCTTAAAACTTAAAATAAATCATAAACCATCCACATTCAAAATAAATAGTTTAAACCAATCAAAACTTAACACTTTAAACTAATCAAAACTTAACACTAAAGATAAATAAAACTTAATACCATCCAAATAAACACAAAAAAACCCTAACAAACTTAAATTACACAGCAAACCAACACCAAAAAATAAATATATATATATATGAACACCAACACAAAGCCGATAGTCTTTTACGGCAACTATCACAATCACAGCTTTTAAAATAACATTAAACTGTGTGGCAATTTGCCACAACTGTCTCGGTGATTTTGTACGCAGTAATCATCATCCTTATCATCATCATCCTCATCATCATCAATCCATAAAGCAGTCCAAGCAAATCGTAATACAGGCCAGGTCGTCAACAATAAATCCAGTTTCTAAAGAGCAGTCTTGATACAAAATTAATCACAGGCCAGGTCATCAACTATATATCAGCATTCGGGAAATAACTCTCCAAAGGAGTTAGCCTCACCAAAGGAGGAATCGCAGCTTTGAAAATCAAAAAAACACTTCCACGCTGGTCGAAAAAATATAAATATAATCCAGCTCTCACACAACTGCCTTATGCTGCAGTCAAATAAAAAAAGCATTCGCTCCGAAACATTCACCACTGTCGTAACCTTACTAAAAATGTAAACAAACAATCTCATTTATACCAACAGTCTTCCTCACCACAAACGATCGTTACACTAACTACTTTCGCTCGCTAACACAATCTCTCTCTCTCTCTCTCTCTCTCTCTCTCTCTCTCTCTCTCTCTCTCTCACACAGGATTTGGCAAAACAAAAATAAAAATAAAGCAAAAATAAATCCTCCACATTCCTCCCCCCTTACTTTGCCAAATCCTGTGTGAGAGAGAGAGAGAGAGAGAGAGAGAGAGAGAGAGAGAGAGAGAGAGAGAGAGAGAGAGAGAGAGAGATATTGTGTTAGCGAGCGAAAGTAGTTAGTGTAACGATCGTTTGTGGTGAGGAAGACTGTTGGTATAAATGAGATTGTTTGTTTACATTTTTAGTAAGGTTACGACAGTGGTGAATGTTTCGGAGCGAATGCTTTTTTTATTTGACTGCAGCATAAGGCAGTTGTGTGAGAGCTGGATTATATTTATATTTTTTCGACCAGCGTGGAAGTGTTTTTTTGATTTTCAAAGCTGCGATTCCTCCTTTGGTGAGGCTAACTCCTTTGGAGAGTTATTTCCCGAATGCTGATATATAGTTGATGACCTGGCCTGTGATTAATTTTGTATCAAGACTGCTCTTTAGAAACTGGATTTATTGTTGACGACCTGGCCTGTATTACGATTTGCTTGGACTGCTTTATGGATTGATGATGATGAGGATGATGATGATAAGGATGATGATTACTGCGTACAAAATCACCGAGACAGTTGTGGCAAATTGCCACACAGTTTAATGTTATTTTAAAAGCTGTGATTGTGATAGTTGCCGTAAAAGACTGTCGGCTTTGTGTTGGTGTTCATATATATATATATATTTATTTTTTGGTGTTGGTTTGCTGTGTAATTTAAGTTTGTTAGGGTTTTTTTGTGTTTATTTGGATGGTATTAAGTTTTATTTATCTTTAGTGTTAAGTTTTGATTAGTTTAAAGTGTTAAGTTTTGATTGGTTTAAACTATTTATTTTGAATGTGGATGGTTTATGATTTATTTTAAGTTTTAAGAATTATAGTTTTAAGGTTATGTTTTGTTTTGTTTTGTCCTTTTGTCCAAGAGTCTGGTTGTAGATTACGTAAGGGGAAAGTTTGTTTTGTGGAGACCATTGTCAGTAAGTGTGATTCAGGGTGTGGGGGTTGTCCTTGCAACATCCCGCCACATTATTTTGGCGCCCGAACAGGGACTGCCGAGGTGGGATAGGAAGCCGGACTGTTGGACGAAGGACAGAATTTAGATATAAGGTTGATGAAAAATGGAAGGTAAATTAAAGGCTTTGGAGGAGGAATTGCGGCTGAGTAGGGAGCGTGAGGAGAGGTTGCTAATAGAGAATGAGAGGTTGAACTGGGAGAATGCGGCGATGCAGAAGGAGCTTAGGGAGTTAAAGGGGACAGTAGAGAGAGTGGAAGAATGTGTTGAGATGAGGATGCGAGAGAATGAAGAACGAATAGAGAAACGAATGGAAGATATGATGGGGCAAGTCATGGGGATGATGAAAACTATAATGGGTGAAGGTGCAGTCGGAGGAGTGTCCTCAGCTTCGGGCAATGGGTTGGTAGTGGAAGAGAAGGATAAGGTAGGTGATAATGGGAAAGGAAGTGATAGTGATAGTAGTAATAGTGATGGTGATGTTGAAGATAAGGGAATTAGGCATAGTAAGGATGAACAGAAAGGTGAGAGGAAAGATGAAAGGAAAGGTAAAAGTGATGTGAAGAAAGGGAAGAAAAAGTATCAGGCTGATAGCAAGGACGATCGTGAATGGGTGAAAGTGGTAAGTAAGAAAAAGGGTAAGAAAGGAATGGTTAAGGATAGGAATTTAAGTGTGGAAGTGGATTCATTATATTCGAATGAGGAAGAAGGTAACAAGGGAGTAGACAGTGATGATAGCAGTGAGAATGAACGTGATGTGTGTAAGACTGTGTTTATGAGAGAGGTACCTCGGTGTGAAAGGTTCAATGAGCATAGCAGTAGGGATGTATATGATTTTTTCAAGGAGTATGAGAGGTATTGTCAGGATAAGTATGGTGATAGTAAAAGAATTTGGGCTAGGGAGTTAGGAGAATATTTGACTGGGTATTTGTTGACGATGTATGGAGTGATAATGAGTGTAGGGGACGTTGATTATGAAAGTGTGAAAACGAGAATAATTGAGCAGGTAAAACGTATGAAAAGGAGTGTTAAGTATAAGCGTAAGAATGATTTTGATGAAGCACGGATGAATGCAGGAGAAGCGATATCGATGTATGTATGTAGGTTGGAAACTTTAGCTAGGAAGAAGTATGGGGATGAAGGTATAAATGAGAATAAGGAGTTAATGAGGAAGTTTTTGGCAACAGTACCTGAGAATGTGTGTGAATTCATTAATTTGAAACGCAAAGAGAAAATGAGGTGGACGCAAGAGAGATTGACATGGGATGATATACTAGAGATAGTTGAGGATTGAGTTAGATAGGTGCATGAAAAAAAGTAAATCTGTGAGTGTAAGAACTGGAATGGAAGAAAGTGTAATAGAATTTGGTAGTTATAAGGACGCAATTTTGAGAGGACCAATGAGGGTAGCTGATAATGTAGTAGATATGAGTGTTTGGGCGAGTAATGTGGGAATACCTGTAAGGACAAATGAAGGATTTAGGCAGGGTAATTGGCGCAATAGGGATAGGAGTGTTAGTGCGCATCGAGGTATGTCAGATAGTCGTGTCCGTAATGAAAAGTGTTATAGGTGTGGAAAGGAAGGTCATAAGAAGAATGAATGTAGATGGGCATTAGGAGCATGTTTCGGGTGTGGAGAGACAGGGCATCGTATTAGCGACTGTAAGAAAGAGAAAGTGATTAAGTGTTATCGGTGTGGTATGACTGGGCACGTAGCAAGTGGATGTAGGAGTAATCGTATGAATGTGATTTGTGGTAATTGTGGTAAGGATGGTCATTATGCTAGAATGTGCAAGGAGCCGCGGGGTAAGTGTACTGAATGTGGTGCAGATGGGCATGTAGCTAGGGTATGTAGGAAGAAGGGAATAAGTCAGCCAGGATGTTCGGGAAACTAGAGTGTAAGAGGGTTCAGCTGGGTGAGTCCTCCTGTGTGTGTGGAAGGAATAAGATCAATGTTTGTGAGAATGGGATGAGTAATTGGTTGGAAATGAGCAAGTATGAACCTGGTATGCATGAGAAATTAGGGCTGGAAAATAAACAATTAGTGTTAGTTGAATATAGGAAAAAGAGGCGTTTGAAAGTTTTAAGTGAGGAGAAAGTGCAAGGGAAATTTATAGGAATAGGTAAGAATACGAATAAGTATGACAAGGGTGTAAATGTGCAAGTGAGTGTGGAGGATAAATGTATTAATACAGATGAATCATGGCTGAGTATGAATGATACCTATAGTGTGTGTGGCTTTTCCTTAGGTGATGTAAAAGAAAGGATGACGAATGCGAGAGTGAGAGATAGGAGAATGATTAGTAGTATGAATGAATCTTTTACTAAAGTTGAGAATGTTTTTGATGAAATGGATGAACTGTTTACAGAAATGAGTGTAATTATAGGGCCAGATGAGAACGAGGTAGATATGATTGTACATGATATATTAGATGATAGGGATTTAGATAGGAATAGTGTTAATGTAGCTAATGATTGTGATAAGGAAGAAGTGAATGAGAGAGTATATGGAGGCCCAGTTACTCGGAGTAGAGGTCCCGTTCCCGACTGCGACTGGGTTATGAAAAAAATAATGTGGCGGGATGTTGCAAGGACAACCCCCACACCCTGAATCACACTTACTGACAATGGTCTCCACAAAACAAACTTTCCCCTTACGTAATCTACAACCAGACTCTTGGACAAAAGGACAAAACAAAACAAAACATAACCTTAAAACTATAATTCTTAAAACTTAAAATAAATCATAAACCATCCACATTCAAAATAAATAGTTTAAACCAATCAAAACTTAACACTTTAAACTAATCAAAACTTAACACTAAAGATAAATAAAACTTAATACCATCCAAATAAACACAAAAAAACCCTAACAAACTTAAATTACACAGCAAACCAACACCAAAAAATAAATATATATATATATGAACACCAACACAAAGCCGACAGTCTTTTACGGCAACTATCACAATCACAGCTTTTAAAATAACATTAAACTGTGTGGCAATTTGCCACAACTGTCTCGGTGATTTTGTACGCAGTAATCATCATCCTTATCATCATCATCCTCATCATCATCAATCCATAAAGCAGTCCAAGCAAATCGTAATACAGGCCAGGTCGTCAACAATAAATCCAGTTTCTAAAGAGCAGTCTTGATACAAAATTAATCACAGGCCAGGTCATCAACTATATATCAGCATTCGGGAAATAACTCTCCAAAGGAGTTAGCCTCACCAAAGGAGGAATCGCAGCTTTGAAAATCAAAAAAACACTTCCACGCTGGTCGAAAAAATATAAATATAATCCAGCTCTCACACAACTGCCTTATGCTGCAGTCAAATAAAAAAAGCATTCGCTCCGAAACATTCACCACTGTCGTAACCTTACTAAAAATGTAAACAAACAATCTCATTTATACCAACAGTCTTCCTCACCACAAACGATCGTTACACTAACTACTTTCGCTCGCTAACACAATATCTCTCTCTCTCTCTCTCTCTCTCTCTCTCTCTCTCTCTCTCTCTCTCTCTCTCTCTCTCACACAGGATTTGGCAAAACAAAAATAAAAATAAAGCAAAAATAAATCCTCCACAATGTCAACACTCAATCAGGACACGCTGGATGGCACCACTGTTGTGAACCTCAGTATGGGGCTCAGTATCAGCCGAATGATTATTTAGTGTGCCTAAATCATTATTTTAGAGTCCCAGATGCTGTCTAATAAGCCCTGGATCAATTAGCAACCATATATTACCGGTTGTACCAGCGCAGGAGAGCCGAGCTAAGATTAACAGGTTTATAGCCCTTTGTATGTAGTGTCTTGGTTGCTGAACAGACTGCAAAGGACTTGGACGATACTGTATGAACGATCAAGCTAGGTGTAAGTCATTTATATTTATTCTCGAACCTAGTCGTATCTCATACCTTATTCTAAATGATTGAGATCAAGGTGGTAAAGGGATAAATCCTCGGCTTCGATTCACGGAATAAAGATAATCACCATAGTATGATACCTTGAATGCCATTCACCAAGATGGTAAGTAACAGACCCAGGGCTGTAAATTCCAGACTGACTGAAGCAATTGTTGTCCTTGCCAGAAAAAGAAGAGTGGAGAGCTCAAATCACTATGTGCATAACAACCACAAAAACATAATGGCTACACTATGTGACTAATATTTCCCTCTTCCATGCAATAAATGAGATGCTTTTTGTTCTGGGTCCATCACTGTTATCAAGGCAGGCGGGAGTGCAATGGGCATGACTGAAGACCTAAAAGTACTGAGATGGTGGATGGTAGCTGGTCCTGAAGTCAGCCACTTTGGTACACAGTATGAGGCAAGAAGTGGGATGAAGGGGGTTCTAAACACACCATCCAGCATGACAAAACAGTACGAGCACAGTGTTCCTTGAGAAAATATAAAAGCTCTGACAGGGCATGCAATATGTGAGCAATCTTCTCCAGGCTGAGAGTTGAGACCTGCTTTCACTTGATGCAAAGAACATTGCTCACTGAAGTTTTTTCAGAGCTAGTTAGCGCACACTTTGAGAAAGGAAATGTCAATTTCCAGGAGTTTATTAAGAGACGGGGAAGAAAAGAAGAATCCACCATCTATGGACAAATCAAAAGGAACAGGGTTGACTTTTTACTACAGGTATCAGTATCTGTTGACTCTTCAAAGCAAACAATCGTCTGTTCTCCAAGCTGTTCATATCATGCCAGGGCAGAGAGTATGACTTGAAGGAGTTTTTCCGTCATGAGAACCAATCACAGACTTCTTCCCTCCAATGATAGCAGAAAGCTCCACACATGTCAAAAATTCCACCTCATTACTATTCTTGAGAGCCAAGTTACAACCCTGGTGTAGCATTAGTGGGTGATTGGCCCTCATGAAGTTCAAAAACTTTTGAAGAGTAAGCAATGCTCGATGTACTTCTTACAATACAAGCACACACTACCAAATACAAGAGAGCAGACAATGTTTTTTATTTCTACTGGCCATTTAGTATGAAAGCTGAAACTAGATCAAAGCGAGGATGTGGGGTGAGACTCAGGGTGACAAGGAAAGGAAAAATTCCCTTAAACTTGTGGTAGACTAAGAAAAGATAATTTGGACAAAGCTTCCACCCATTGCAGAGAGTTGCCGGTAGCAGACTAATTGTAGGTGCAAGTCGGAATGCTGCAGTAGACGAGAATGCTACTGTTTTGGTCTGACCTACACAGCACTGTGCGGCTACAGATACGAGGTTTAGAGTGTACTATTTCAGGCAGCAAGATGAATAATATGTGGCAAATAAGCATAGTCTTACTAACCTATATGTACAGTATACAGCTACACAACCGAAGAAGGAAACAAAAAGTTAACTCATTTTTATAACCAAGCGTTCATTTTCATAATCGTTTCCCGTTCGCAATAGTAGACAAGCAATCATTAGCGAATGCTTATCATCTTGGGAGTCTGTGCGTGAGGAAAATATTTGTAATAGATTGCTTGACATTATTCCCAGGAGGATAAACAAATATATACATATATATATATATATATATATATATATATATATATATATATATATATATATATATATATATATATATATATATATATAGTTTGCCTAAGTATATTATACCAAGAAAATAATGACGTCTTTTAAAAGATGAAATTGTTTTTATTCTAATTGTTTTACCGGAATTTGCGTGTTTTATTATTCACATAGGCCTATGTATTACAAAGAATTATACATATGTTTTAATGAATTATTGCTGTCTACCATTTACTTAAACTATAATATTTGTATTATCAGTCTTAATCATTGTCTATTAACTGGTTCAATAATGTCTTTAGAAAGTTTCGTCTTTTGAGATTTACTTATTATTTAGTTAACCCCGACTTGTGAAGGTTTGAATGCCCAGTTTGTCCCTCCTCGCCTTACTGTTATATGTGACTTGAAGTTCGCACTTCTGATTTTATAATTCTTATTAAGCTTATAGGCCTAAAAATAAAATGAAGAAGAGACTGTGGAGAAATTTCACAAATCGTAACTTTATGCCCAGATAGACACCTTTATTAAGTTATAAGATTTGATGCAAATATTTATTGTTACCATCTGACATATAGCCATCCCCTAGTATGTTATAAAGCCAAGACTACAGAGCCATATTATTATTATTAATATTATTATTATTATTATGATTATTATTATTATTGTTATTATTATTATTATTCGAGATACGTTTCTATTGTAGAATCTGCACATTACAGCTTTGGGTTAATATGTCTGACCCTATTATAGACTTCCATTCGTGAAGTAAAATTAAATAATAGAGGTAGAATTAATTATAGTTTTAATAGCAAATATAACACACTACCTCGCTTATTTATTTATCATTATTTCTTCTCCCTGAATAAACCCCACTAGAGATTGGACCTACAGTATATAGGCAGCTTTGACTATAACCTGAAATTTGGCTTATAATGATTTATTGCAAGTTTCGAAACCACGACCCCAACTAACTTTTGCTTTATACACAAAACGACACAAGCAAAATTAAATAATAACTTTGAATTCATAACCCAAATGCATAAATTGTTATCAGTAGACAACAGGACTAAGCTTGAATTATTTTCCCTCTTGACGCCCTCTTTCCCACTCAGTTCCAGGAATCACGGCATTTAGAGGGATTCGGGCTACATTACCGTATTTATTTTTTGTTCTGAAATATTCTAGCACCATTTCTTTAACGATCCAATATTTTTCAATTATTGAATTTTTCATAGCAGTTGACCACCGTTGTTTCATACATACACATATCTCCTAAGTGAAATATAAGGTTTATTACTAAGTGGCAACTTACGAACAACGCTTGCCCAATGCAAAAATAGATAATTATAGAGAGAGAGAGAGAGAGAGAGAGAGAGAGAGAGAGAGAGAGAGAGAGAGAGAGAGAGAGAAGGAAGAGGAGAATTCAACACCAGACCAAAGAAAGCCTGTTGCTGTTTTGCTGGATAACCGGGGGACGTCAGTGACAGGATACTCTCTTTCTATCCTGCCTGTCTCGGAACCCCAAACCGAGAGGTAGTCCTGAATCGGAAGACACCCAAGAGGAAGGATCCTCAACGGAGTCAATTTCTTAGGGCTTGACCCGACCCAGGACTCTCGGAAAACCCGAGTCTCTTTACTTTAGGTTATCCAGGACGATACAGATATCACTGCCATTACTTGTCGGAAAATATTCTCCATTTAAGAAGACTCAAACATTTTATGCAAAGTTTATAAATTTGTTGAAAAATTCATAATTTCTTACAAAGGTTAATAATTAGGAATCTAGTTGCTTTTAACAACAATCATCATTATAGTTATTTATGAATTTTTTATATTTTTTTTTAGCAAATAAATCAATAGTTTTATGGCCGAGGGTAGGCACCCGCTGATGCTATTGCGAGAGTTATTGGGTTCTGTGACGACCGCAAAATAGTACTATATCAGATTCCTCTCTGGTTAAAGCTCATTTTCCCTTTGCTTAATTTTCGAGTCAACATAATATGAATCTCTCTATTAACTTTTAAAGGACAAAATTGAATAATACTATTTCTATTTTGATATGATTTCAAATGAATAGTTTATTTATAAAATCATTTATCAAAATTCTGTGTTTAGGTCCTGTACAAAAGAGGAAAATAAAATAAATAGATGGAGAGAGTTAACTCGAGCGGCCGACCCTGCTATACAATGGGAATAATGAGGTTGAAAGATGCAGACAGTTACTTGAATAGCTAAACCCATCTATAGTCGATCCTTTGTAATGAGAGCATAGCTGTTAGGAACCTTGTTTTCAATTACGGCTCAGCAATAGCTTATTTGGAAGCAGCGGGTTCTCTGGTGTTGCAATAAGTATAAAACGATTGAAACATATCTACAAATACAATATGAAGTAAATCTTTCAGGGGTCGGAAATTTATTCTGAACACTGTGTCACTGAGATGTGCTTTAAAGATGAAATACTTTTCACCCCAACTTCAGTACTCCATATTTGTTAGTCCTATGAATATTTCCATTCCCTAACTTGAATATCCAACAGAATATCCATTGAACAGTCACAAATAATTTCAAAGATTCCACTATAACTGTTATTTGTTCGTAATTATAACTGTCTAAAGTCCAAAAAATATTTATAGACCATGTTTGATACAATTCTTTGGACACTTTCATTTTACAAAATGTGAAGTGTGAAGTAGGAGATGACGAATGATGATGAAAAGAGAAGTATTGATTTAAAAACTCGAGATAGAGACGACTGGCGAAATGTAACCGTGGCTTAGGGTCAATAGGCCTAGGAAGAGATCCATCCATATACCAAAGGCACTTCCCCCAATTTTGGGGGGTAGCCGACATCAACAAGAAACAAAACAAAAAAGGGGACCTCTACTCTCTACGTTCCTCCAGCCTAGCCTAACCAGGGACTCAGCCGAGTTCAGCTGGTACTGCTAGGGTGCCACAGCCCAACCTCCCACATTTCCACCACAGATGAAGCTTCATAATGCTGAGTCCCCTACTGCTGCTACCTCCGCGGTCATCTAAGGCACCGGAGGAAGCAGCAGGGCCTACCAGAACTGCGTCACAATCGCTCGCCATTCATTCCTATTTCTAGCACGCTCTCTTGCCTCTCTCACATCTATCCTCCTATCACCCAGAGCTTTCTTCACACCATCCATCCACCCAAACCTTGGCCTTCCTCTTGTACTTCTCCCATCAACTCTTGCATTCATCACCTTCTTTAGCAGACAGCCATTTTCCATTCTCTCAACATGGCCAAACCACCTCAACACATTCATATCCACTCTAGCCACTAACTCATTTCTTACACCCGTTCTCACCCTCACCACTTCGTTCCTAACCCTATCTACTCGAGATACACCAGCCATACTCCTCAGACACTTCATCTCAAACACATTCAATTTCTGTCTCTCCATCACTTTCATTCCCCACAACTCCGATCCATACATCACAGTTGGTACAATCACTTTCTCATATAGAACTCTATTTACATTCATGCCCAACCCTCTATTTTTTACTACTCCCTTAACTGCCTCCAACACTTTGCAACCTTCATTCACTCTCTGACGTACATCTGCTTCCACTCCACCATTTGCTGCAACAACAGACCCCAAGTACTTAAACTGATCCACCTCCTCAAGTAACTCTCCATTCAACATGACATTCAACCTTGCACCACCTTCCCTTCTCGTACATCTCATAACCTTACTCTTACCCACATTAACTCTCAACTTCCTTCTCTCACACACCCTTCCAAATTCTGTCACTAGTCGGTCAAGCTTCTCTTCTGTGTCTGCTACCAGTACAGTATCATCCGCAAACAACAACTGATTTACCTCCCATTCATGATCATTCTCGCCTACCAGTTTTAATCCTCGTCCAAGCACTCGAGCATTCACCTCTCTCACCACTCCATCAACATACAAGTTAAACAACCACGGCGACATCACACATCCCTGTCTCAGCCCCACTCTCACCGGAAACCAATCGCTCACTTCATTTCCTATTCTAACACATGCTTTACTACCTTTGTAGAAAATTTTCACTACTTGCAACAACCTTCCACCAACTCCATATAACCTCATCACATTCCACATTGCTTCCCTATCAACTCTATCATATGCTTTCTCCAGATCCATAAACGCAACATACACCTCCTTACCTTTTGCTAAATATTTCTCGCATATCTGCCTAACTGTAAAAATCTGATTCATACAACCCCTACCTCTTCTAAAACCACCCTGTACTTCCAAGATTGCATTCTCTGTTTTATCCTTAATCCTATTAATCAATACTCTACCATACACTTTTCCAACTACAATCAACAAACTAATACCTCTTGAATTACAACACTCATGCACATCTCCCTTACCCTTATATAGTGGTACAATACATGCACAGACCCAATCTACTGGTACCATTGACAACACAAAACACACATTAAACAATCTCACCAACCATTCAAGTACAGTCACACCCCCTTCCTTCAACATCTCAGCTTTCACACCATCCATACCAGATGCTTTTCCTACTCTCGTTTCATCTAGTGCTCTCCTCACTTCCTCTATTGTAATCTCTCTCTCATTCTCATCTCCCATCACTGGCACCTCAACACCTGGAACAGCAATTATATCTGCCTCCCTATTATCCTCAACATTCAGCAAACTTTCAAAATATTCCGCCCACCTTTTCCTTGCCTCCTCTCCTTTTAAAAACCTTCCATTTCCATCTTTCACTGTCTCTTCAATTCTTGCGCCGGCCTTCCTTACTCTCTTCACTTCTTTCCAAAACTTCTTCTTATTCTCTTCATATGACTGACCCAGTCCCTGACCCCACCTCAGGTCAGCTGCCCTCTTTGCCTCACGTACCTTGCGCTTTACTTCCACCTTTTTCTCTCTATATTTTTCATACTTCTCTATACTATTACTCTGCAGCCATTCTTCAAAAGCCCTCTTTTTCTCTTCCACTTTTACCTTCACTCCTTCATTCCACCATTCACTGCCCTTCCTCATGCTGCCTCCAACAACCTTCTTGCCACATACATCACTTGCAATCCCAACAAAATTTTCTTTTGCTAACTTCCACTCCTCCTCTAAATTACCAGTTTCTCTTACTCTCACCTCGTCATATGCCATTTTCAACCTTTCCTGATATTTACTTTTTACCCCCGGTTTTATTAGCTCTTCAACCCTCACTAGCTCCCTTTTACATCCACCTACTCTATTCCCCCACTCTTTTGCTACAACTAATTTTCCTTCCACCAAAAAATGATCAGACATACCGTTAGCCATACCCCTAAACACGTGCACGTCTTTCAATCTTCCAAACATTCTTTTAGTTATCAACACATAATCCATTAATGCCCTTTCTACTACTCTTCCATTTGCCACTCTTACCCATGTATACTTATTTTTATCTTTCTTTTTAAAAAAGCTAGCACTTACTACCATCTCTTGTTCAACACATATATATAATGAATTTTAATTCAATCTCTATAAAATATGAAAATATTAAAACTGGTCCGTTTAATTCATGAAAAGTAACTTCAAAATAGTTTGTTTTAATTAATTTTTTTCCCTCGGAATCTGAAGTTGTGTAAATTTATGTGAAATTGCGTAATCGTTTGTACACTGAAATAGATCATATTTGCTGCTACTGAAGAAACAGGAGGAATACAAATGCTGGATTTTAGAATAATGCACAAAAGAAACGATGTTCCTGCTGACTGTAATGTCAGATATGCCTACAATGCACGTTTAAAGCATGTAGATGCAGAAGCTGTAATGTCATATAGGCCTACAATGCAACGTTTAAAACATATTGATGTATTGCAGAAGCCATGACTCTGTTTTCTCTCTTTACTCGGATGTTCGAATGGTATTTCTTTTAAAGATTACTCTTCTCATTATTGACTTTTTTCTTATTTTGTGAAAGAGAGATAAAGAGAACTGTTCTTGATCACTTTATTCAAATTTAAGACTGCGAGAGAGAGAGAGAGAGAGAGAGAGAGAGAGAGAGAGAGAGAGAGAGAGAGAGAGAGAGAGAGAGAGAGAATTTGCCTTCACTTAAATGAAAACTAACTATGCAGCAAATGTAAATTAAGGTAATCTGCCTTTAGGAGATATGGTTATTGTGACAGAGACTAAAAGAAAAATGGCATCTCGTCCGTCCGGGAATTTGACGCCACGAAGGAAACCGCCATCTCTTAACACTGACTTTCTTTCTTCATAATTTGGGTCATTTCACGTAGCTCATAGATAATGCCAAGGTCTTGATTAAGGTCTACAGATCTTGGTTAAGTAAAGCTTTTATGTTTGATACAGGAGGATCATCGGTCCCGTGATGGTTGAGGAGGCTCTAGAGGTGGTGCTTTTGCTTTTGTATCCTCACTTAATCTGCTGCAACTCCTGTTGGAAATAATGATAATAATAATAATGACTGAAAAAACAAAATTGAAATCTCGTCGACGTAGCCTAATCGTTGGTCCAAAAGAGTTGAAAGCATTTCAAAGGAAAACATGACGAGGTTTTTATGCTTTGATGTAGGAGCATTTGAAGAATCTTCTTCAACCGAACGAGGTGGCAAAACAGTCCTACTTTATGTCAGGCAACTGACTCTTAACTGAATGTTGTAAGCTATTTTCTAATCTTTCTTTCTATTTTGGCGCTCTGCCTTGTTTCCTTATCTGTGGCTTTCATCTAACTGATTTTATTCTTTAATTAGCGTATTTAAATTGTCTATAGATTCTTGAAACACTTGGGATGACCTCTGCTCCTCTCACTCACAGCAACTTGCACACAAGCAAATCACCTCCTCGATTTCAGGGACAAAATTGCTTATACAATTAGTTATCCCATATAATATATGAATAATAAAATCACCTAATAATTATTATATGTTATTTCTACAAACGTATCATTCACATTAATTTCTGAAAATAAATAAAATTTTATAATTAAAAAATCACATAGAATTTTCTAATATCGATATATTATGAAATTATTTTGATCAGTATTTTGCGTGTAGTTTTCAACGCATAGCTTTTACTCGAAAGATGTCCTCGTCTGTTATTTTTGGTATCAACCATCATCATTTTTGATAAAAGCTACATTTTATGCATAGCCTAAAACAATTATAGTGGTCTTTAAGTTAGACCTCTTTCCAAGACTTCATTCCGTTCTTTGACCATAAACAACTGCCTTTCATGATGTAAGTTTAAGAGTAATTTTATCATTCCCATTAACCCTGAATTCGGTTGTGATGGAATGAGTTATGACAACCTGTTTTGCTTTTCCAATCATATCCTTGATTCCTGGCCGTCCTCTGAAGTTCTCTTCATGTTCCAAAATGTTCTGTATTACTTTCTTTGCACAGGTCACAAACATCATCCCTGCAAGTTTATTTTGAGCAACTTTACCTTTGCTCTCATAATTAGAGATACATTTGAAAATACCTATATTGGAAAGAAACTTTTGTTGGGCTATTTGTCAGTATGTGCGCATTGGGATGGAAGCCTACATGAAATGAGAGCATGTAATCTAGTGGTTCTAATCTTTTCTAATTCTCGACAGAGTCAACTCTTTATGATCATATATATAGATATATATATATATATATATATATATATATATATATATATATATATATATATATATATATATATGTATATATATATATATATAAGTGCATGTGTGCACTTATGTAAATATGAATATATGTATATATGTATATATATATATATATATATATATATATATATATATATATATATATATATATATATATATATATATACAGTATATATATATATATGTATGTATATATATGTATATATATACATAATATATATATATATATTATGTATGTATGCACTTATATATATATATATATATATATATATATATATATATATATATATATATATATATATATATATATATATATATATATATATATATAATGTCAAGCAATAGATTGCCTGACATTATTACCAGGATAATGTCACACATACTAATATATATATATATATATATATATATATATATATATATATATATATATATATATATATATATATAAATTAGCATATATATGTATATGTATATATATATATATATATATATATATATATATATATATATATATATATATATATATATATATATATTATTAAATGCTAAGCTACAGCCCTAGTTGGAAAAGCAGGATGCTATAAGCCCAGGGGCCCCAACAGGGAAAATAGCCCAGTGAGGAAAGGAAACATGAAAAGTAAGAATAGTAACAACATTGAAATAAATATTTCCTATATAAGCTATAAAAACTAACAAAACAAGAGGAAGAGAAACTAGATAGAACAGTGTGCCCGAGTGTACCCTCAAGCAAGAGAACTCTAACTCAAGACAGTGGAAGACCATGGTACAGAGGCTTTGGCACTACCCAAGAATAGAGAACAATGGTTTGATTTTGGAGTGTCCTTCTCCTAGAAGAGCTGCTTACCATAGCTAAAGAGTCTTTTCTACCCCTACCAAGAGGAAAGTAGCCACTGAACAATTACATTGCAGTATTTAACCCCTTGGCTGAAGAAGAATTGTTTGGTAATCTCAGTGTTTTCAGGTGTATGAAGTCAGGGGAGAATCTGTAAAGAATAGGCCAGACTATTCGGTGTCTGTGTGGACAAAGGGAAAGTGAACCGTAACCAGAGAGAAGGATCCAATATAGTACTGTCTGGCCAGTCAAAGGACTCCATAACTCTCTAGCGGTAGTATTTCAACGGGCGGCTGGTGCCCTGGCCAACCTAGTACCTATATATATATATATATATATATATATATATATATATATATATATATATATATATATATATATATATATTATATATATATATATATATATTATATATATATATAGTTTGCCTAAGTATATTATACATAGAAAATAATGGCGTCATTTGAAAAATGAAATTATTTATTACCTGGTTCTTTAATATCTTTAGACAGTTTCGTCTTTTGAGATTTACTGAGGATTTAGTTAGACCCAACTTGTGAAGGTTTAAATGCTGTTTGTCCCCCCCCCCCCCTTGCCTTATTGTTATATGGGACTTGAAGTTGACACTTCTGATTTTATAATTCGTATGAAGCCTATAGGCCTAGAATCAAAATGAAGAAGAGACTGTGGAGAAATTTCACAAATCGTAACTTTATGCCCAGATAGATACCTTTCATAAATGACAAGATTTGATGCAAATATTTATTGTTGCTACCTGACATGTAGCCATACCCTAGTAGGTGTTAAAGATAAGACGACAGAGTCATATTATTATTATTATTATTATTATTATTATTATTATTATTATTATTACTGTTGTTGTTGTTGTTGTTGTTGTTATTCGAGATACGTTGCTATTGTAGAATCTGCCCATTATAGGTGTGGGGGAATATGTCTGACCCGATTATAGCTTTCCGTTCGTAGATTAAAGTTGGATAATATAGGTAGAGTTAATTGTATTTCTGGTACCGAAGATAACACACCACTTCGCTCATTTACTTATTCATTTATCATTATTACTTCTCCCTTAATAAACTCCTCAAGAGATTAGACCCATATAAGCAGCGTTGACTGTGACCTAAGCTTTGGCTTGAAATAATTTATTGAAGTTTCGAAACCACGACCCTAACTACCTTTTGGTTCATACACAAAACGACATAAGCAAAACCAAGTAATAACTTTGAATTGATAACCCAAATGCATAGATGGTTATTATTATTAGACAACAGGACTAAGCTTAGATTATTTTCCCTCTTGAAGCCCTCTTTCCCAATCCGACTATCTACAGACACAGTTCCAGGAATAGTCTCACGGAATCAAGGTGTTCAGAGGGATTCGTGTTTCATTAATGTATTACTTTTTTTCCTGAAATATTATTGTAGCACAAATGTTTTAACTATCTAATATCTTTTTCAATAATAAAATTTTTCATAACAGTTGAGCAACTTTGTGCATTCATACACATGTTTACAAAGTGAAATATAAGATTTATTACTAAGTGACAAGCTATGTTCAACGTTGTCCCATGCAATAATAAATAAATAGCAACAGTCTGGCTGCATATTGTAGACGGGAATCCCCCCCCCCCCACCTCGTGCCCTTTATTAGTAGAGGACGAGAAGGAAAAGGATAAGAAAGGGTTACTAATGAGAGAGAGAGAGAGAGAGAGAGAGAGAGAGAGAGAGAGAGAGAGAGAGAGAGAGAGAGAGAGAGAGAGAAGGAAGAGGAGAATTCAACACCAGACCAAAGAAAGCCTGTTGCTGTTTTGCTGGATAACCGGGGGACGTCAGTGACAGGATACTCTCTTTCTATCCTGCCTGTCTCGGAACCCCAAACCGAGAGGTAGTCCTGAATCGGAAGACACCCAAGAGGAAGGATCCTCAACGGAGTCGATTTCTTAGGGCTTGACCCGACCCAGGACTCTCGGAAAACCCGAGTCTCTTTACTTTAGGTTATCCAGGACGATACAGACATCACTGCCATTACTTGTCGGAAAATATTCTCTATTTAAGAAGACTCAAACATTTTATGTAAAGTTTATAGATTTGTTGATAAATTCATAATTTTTTTATGAAGTTTGATAATTAAGAATTTGGTTGCCTTTCATAATAATCATCATTATAGCTTTTTATGAATTTTAAATATTTTTTTTAGCAAATAAATCAGTTTTTCGATGGCCAAGGATAGGCACCTGCTGATGCTATTGCGAAAGTTATTGGGTACTGTCAGATCCCTCGCTGGATAAAGCACATTTTTCCTTTACTCAATTTTCGAGTCAACACAATATGAATCTTTTTATTAACTTTTGAAGGACAAAACTGAATAACACTATTTCTATTTAAATGTGATTTCAAAAAAATAGTTTACTTATAAAATCATTTATTAAGATTTTGTTTTAGTGTATTGTACAAAAGAGGAAAATCAAATAAATAGATTCGAAGAGTAGACTCGTGCGGCCGACCCTGTTATACAATGGGGATAATGAGGTCGAAAGAAGCAGACAGTTACTTGAATAGCTAAACTCTTCTAGAGTCGATGCTTTGCAATGAGAGCATAGCTGTTAGGAACCTTGTTTTCAATTATGGCTCAGCAATAGCTTATCAGGAAGCAGCGGGTTCTCTGGTGTGTTGCAATAAGTCTTAAACGATTAAAACATAATATTTACAAAAACAATATCAAGTCGACCTTTCAGGGGTTAGAAGTTTAGTCTGAACACTGTGTCACTGAGATGTGCTTTAAAGATAAAAGACTTTTCACCCTCAAATTCAATATTCCGTATTTGTTAGGCCTATAAGCATTTCCATTCCTTAACCTGAATATCCAGCCTAGAATTTCCATCGAACAGTCACAAATAATTTCCAAGATTTCACTATAACTGTTGTTTGTTCATAAATATGAATTTGTAAAGAACAAACAATATCAGTAGACCATGTTTGATACAATTCTTTGGAAACTTCAATTTTACAGCATGTAATGTATGAAGTAGATGATGAATGGAGAAGTATTGATTTAAAAGCTCAAGATAGAGACGGCTGGCGAAATGTAACCTTGGCCGTTAGGGTCCATAGGCCTAGGAAAAGATGATGACCATATGAATTTTAATTCAAACTCTTTAAAATATAAAAATAATAAAACTGTTCAGTTTAATTCATGAAAAGTAACTCATCAAAATAGTTTCTCTTGACTATTTTTTCCCTCAGAATCTGAAGTTGTCTAAATTTTTGGGAAATTGCGCAATTGTTTGTACACTGAAATAGATCATATCTGCTGCTACTGAAGAAACGCAAGAGGAAACTTAGATTTTATTTATTTACAATATTTATGTACAGCTTGCTCTTTATTGTTTTACTTTCTTTTATCCAGGAACATTATTATGAACACAGATGTTTGAACCGTTGGTATTTGTTGGTGATGAAAATAAATCTAGAATGTTTGGCGTTGTCGTAATTCTCCAGTTCCTTATTAAACTGGGGTTCCCTTCCACCCGTTCAGTATCGGATATTATTATTA
This sequence comes from Palaemon carinicauda, assembly GCF_036898095.1. Classification (NCBI taxonomy): domain Eukaryota; kingdom Metazoa; phylum Arthropoda; class Malacostraca; order Decapoda; family Palaemonidae; genus Palaemon; species Palaemon carinicauda. The sequence goes on along the minus strand of NC_090736.1, from coordinate 144,597,305 downwards.
TTATTATTATTATTATTATTATTATTATTATTATTATTATTATTATTATTATTATTATTATTATTTGCTAAGCTACAATCCCAGTTGGAAAAAATTATAATGATAATGACGGGAAAAGTAAAAAAATCAAAATTGAAATCTCGTTGACGTAGTCTAATCCTTGGCCCAAAAGAGTTGAAAACATTTAAAAGGAAAACGTGACGAGGTTTTTATGCTTTGATATAGGAGCATTTGAAGAATCTTCTTCAACCGAACTTTGTGGCAGAAAAAAAAAGAAAAAAAAAACTCAGTCCTACGGATGCGTTAGGCAGTTGATGCTTAACTGATTGTTGTATAGACTCGCTTATTAAGCCATTTTCTAATCTTTCTTTCTAGTTGTAACGCTCTTCCTTTCTTCCTCATCTGTGGCTTTGATCTAACTGATTTTATTCTTTAATTAGCGTATTTTAATTGTCTATAGATACTTGAAACACTTGGGATTACCTCTACTCCTTTCTTGTTGCTGCTCCTCTCACTCCGAGGAACTTACACCGAAAAAAATTATCTCCTCGATTTCATAGACAAAAATGCTTATACAAATAGTTATCCCATATAGAAATAATTAAATTGCATAATAAATATATAGTATTTCTATAAAAGTATAATTCACATTAATTTCTGAATTTCTAAAATTTTGATTGTTTATAGTAAAAAAAAATTACATAGATATTTAGAATATCGATATATTACGAAATTATTTTGATGGGTATTGTGCGTGCAGATTAGCACAATATGGTCACTGTCAGTATTCTCATTTACAGTATTTTCGGTATCAACCATTATCATTATTAATAAATTATACGTTTTATGCATAACCTACAATAATTCTATGGTCCTAGACCTTTTCCAAGAATTTGTTGTTTACTTTGACCGTAAACAACTGTCTTTCTTGATGAAAGTTTAAGAGTAATTCTATTATTCCATTTTACCCCGAATTCAGTTGTGATGAAATTAGTTATGGTAACCTAATTTGCTGTTCCAACCATTTCCTTGTTTCATGGCCGTCTTCTGAACTTGTACATCATATCCACTTTTGTAACTCGTTCTCTCCACGTTCCAAAATGCTCTGTATTACTTTCTTTGCACAGGTCACAAACATCATCTCTGCATTTTCTCCTGATATTTGCTTTTATTTTGAGAAAGTTTTTCCGTGCTCTCATTATCAGAGATAAATTTGAAAGTAATATATTGGAAAGAAACTTGGGTTGGGCTATTTGTCAGATTGTGCGCATGTGGATGGAAGCCTAGATGAAATGAAAGCATACAATCCAGTGGTTCTAGCCTTTACTAGTTCTTGACAAAGTAATATATATATATATATATATATATATATATATATATATATATATATATATATATATGTATATATATATATATATATATATATATATATATATATATATATATATATATATATATATATATATATATATATATATACTATCGTTTCCAGAGGCCATGTAATAGTGTTTTTTTTTAGATAACTCCTAAAATAACTTATGGATTTCCATGATATCAAAGCAGGGAGCGCTTCATACAATGGCCTAATTTTGGGAAATACTGTGCATTGCCAATTACGTTTCATTAACTTTTTTACTTAAGAAAATGAGGTTAAAGCCAGTCTTAGCCACCCACACATTCAGAAAAGTGATGACGTCCCTCAGCGACGTTGTTATAATGTTTCTTCCCCTGTACCTCCCATCCCCCGAATAGTTAAACGCCTGTTTAACTCCATAGATAATTGTCATTTGACCTACCCCAAGCGATAGGAAATTCTTTGTCAGTAAAAGTTCAGCCTACCTGGTAATGTGATTCGTGACTTTAGACTTTACCCAAACACAAGACCAACGTTTTATATCTTACCCACTCACTTACATTGAAGATCAAGAATGAGACTTATGACAGGAGACGAAAGAAGCCATGCTAACCCTACACTTCGCACTTCAAGCGAGTGTTGGTAAAGCAATAGAAATATAGTTTTCTTTAGGTTAAGCCGTAGGACTCATTCTTCCATACAACACAGGTTACTCGATACATCAATTGCCAGGAAGAAAACGACAGAGAGCATTGTTTGATATAATTTATCATATCAGTTTCACCAGAGAGAGTAGCTTGAATTCCTTAGAAGGTAGACTTCTAAAAGATGTTTCATATAAGGGCATTGACATCGGCCATTTGATAAATTTTGAAATTATATATATGTATGTATGTATATATATATATATATATATATATATATATATATATATATATATATATATATATATATATATATGTGTGTGTGTGTGTGTGTGTGTGTGTGTGTGTTCATACATAGGCTACATAAGATTTATTATATTCCAATCTATAGTTTTATATGTTTATTTACGTTATAAGTACCAGTACCTATTTTTGTTACTTAAAAGGCATGTGACAAATATCATTGCGAGTTTGTCACTGGAATTATACCAGACTACAAATAATGAACCAGTCAACCTCACTTTGAGAAATCCATTGACATTGTCTACATGCCAAGCTGATATACTCGTATCAAAGTATTCATTAGCTTTGCTTTTCCCAAATAATGTTATCACCAATTGCTGGAAATCATAGATTTATGAGGGATGAAAAAAAAAAAAAAACAAGAAATGGACACTAATACATTTTACTCATCATCACTCTCAAGGAAAAAAATTGTTTTCTATTCCTACTAATGTTTTTATTTTATTTTTTTTTTTATTTTATGTTTTAGTCGCAAATCTAAAATTTGTAGGAGTCCCAGTAGAATATCTCTCAGTGCGATTCCACACCCCTGTTTTAAACCTCTTCCATTATGTTTGATAATTGGTGTTAACCATTTAATCATTATCTACCACCATAAAACATTTTATTGCTCTTCCGGCTCATTTTATATGTGCAGTACACAGTCTTTCCTAACAGGGATTTACTCGGTAGCCTAATAACAATGGGAATGAAGGCAAGAAGGAAGGGGGGGTGGGTACTAAGATAGATATAGATGTAAACACCGAAGGAGGGTTGGGGGAACCTCTGCGTCACAGTTACGTGATTAAGTAACACTTCTTCGAAACGCTCTGAAGGAAGGGAAGAAGTTCCTCTTTTTTCTAAGAGTAAACGGGTTAATTAAGCACATCTGTCAATTCATTGTACCACCAAAAATTAGGCCAATGTTTGAAACATTCATTGCTGTAGTTTCATGGAAATTCATGAGCCGGTTTGTTAGATATGTGGGAAAAACACTATTACACGGCCTCTGGAAACGATAGTTATATATATATATATATATATATATATATATATATATATATATATATATATATATATATATATATATATACTGTATATATATATATATATATATATATATATATATATATATATATATATATATATATATATATATATATATATATACTGTATATATATATACTTGCTTGAGGGTACACTCAGGCACACTATTCTATCTTATTTTTTTTTTCTTCCTCTTGTTTTTTTGAAATGGTGTGTTGGGCAGGCTTAATAGAAGGGCCATGGATGCCTGGTGGTTTATCAAGAGGTTGTCTTTTCCTTTTTCTGATTATTTTTCTTCTCAAAACCATCCTTACTGTCCTCCCTTCAGTTGAAGTGGCTATCCTGGAGGGTATTTAGCCTTGCATGGTGTATCGGCTCCTCCATGTTGACCAGTTTTTCCGACTTTTTACTATAGTCTATGGGTATCATCAATCACTTTGTTTATAATTCTGTACGTATTGTTTTTGTTATAATTCTTGTTAATCTAGTTTTTAAGTATGCTGTCTCTTTTTTATTTCTATTAATTCTTATGCTGTCTGGAGACATTGAGCGAAATCCGGGACCAGTACGTCCTAGATTTCGTCAATGTCGTCTTCTGTATTGCAATATTCGTGGTCTTCATGCAAATATCCAAGACCTTACAGTTGCGTCCAGACAGTATGATATTCTTTTGTGCTCAGAAACTTTGGTTTCTAATATGAGGCACTCATCTGAGCTCCTTATAACTGGTTTTAAGAAGCCAATAATGTTGAAACGTGATGCCATCCCTAGGGCCAGGGGAATGGCGGTGTATATTAGGACCGAGTACCCTGCTTCTCATAAGTCCTGCTATCAATGTGGATGTCATGAGATTCAGGTAATAAAAGTTTGTGGCAGGCATAACAACTTTTATTTATGTTCGATCTACCGGAATCCAGACATGGATGATTCTATCTTCGATTGTCTTCTTACCATTATGGCTAAGATACAAGAAGATGATAGAAAGGCTTCTTTTGTCTTTGTTGGTGATTTTAATGCTCACCATAGGGAGTGGTTAAGTTCTATCTCTCCTACCGATCGCCATGGCTTAAGAGCTTTAGACTTTGCCTCTGAATCAGGCTGTGAGCAAATCATAAATGAAGCTACTCACAGGTCTGGTAATTGCTTGGACCTTGTATACACTGACTCCCCTGGCGTTATAACTGGTAAGGTTGGTTCTCCAGTCGGGACATCTGATCATGCCTTGATTTCATTATTAGTGAAGACTGAGCAGCCTGTCCCTGATATATCATATTCTTGTAAAATTTATATGAAATCCCAAGCAGACTGGAATGGGATTTTACATGATCTTTTGTTCTTGAATTGGTCACAATTATATAATAGTGTAGATCCTGTTGTCCCTTTGAATGAGAATCTAGTCAACATAATTGATAGGCGGATCCCTTCTCGTGTGCTAAGGTACCGAGTGAAGGACAAACCGTGGTTCAATGATGATTGTAGACGTGCTTTTTTGGAGAAGCAGGAGGCCTATCAACTTTGGAAGGGTAACAGATCAGATTTGACCTGGAACAACTATACTCAGCTTCGAGCTTTTGCTCAGAGAGTTTATGCCTCAACTGAAAAGGAGTACAATTTAACCATAAAAGAAACCCTTTCTGGTACAACTCAGGAACATAAATGGTGGTCTACCCTTAAATCTGCACTCTTTGGTGTAGATGCAACAGTTCCTCCTTTACTTAAACCAGATGGCTCAGTCACTCACTGTCCAAAGGAAAAGGCAACCCTTTTGGCTGATGTTTTTGACAGTAAACAGAGTAATGAAAAACTTGAACTTCCTCATTCCTGTTTTCCTGAGGCTAAACTAACTAGTTTAGCTTTTCGATCTCGTGAGATTAAAGCTCTGTTGATGGACCTTGATGCTTATGGAGGTGTAGACCCAAATGGTATTTTTCCTTTGTTTTTTATAAAGACAGCAGATTTCTTAGCTCCAAAGTTATCTGTTATTTTGCGCAAGTTAGCAAGAAGAGGAGCTTTTAGCACTAGTTGGAGAATTGGTAATGTTACTCCTCTATGTAAATGTGTTTGTGGTAGCTCAAGTCCCACTGATTACCGCCCAATTTCCATAACTCCCATATTATCTAAAGTTTTTGAACGTCTTCTGGCAAAACGTCTTAATAGGTTTGCTGAAGGTAATCATCTCTTCCCTAGTTTGCAATTTGGTTTTCGTAAAGGCCTTGGAGCATGTGATGCCCTTCTTACAATCTCCAATGCTGTACAGAAATCCCTTGATTGTGGTCGGGAAGTTCGTATGATTGGCCTTGATTTTAGTGCTGCCTTTGACCGTGTTAATCATGAGGCCCTTGTTTTCAAACTGAAACAGTTGGGAGTGGGTGGGTCGTTTCTTAGCATTATTATTGATTTTTTAAGTAATAGATCTCAAAGAGTTGTTGTTGATGGGCACCATAGTGATTATAGGAATGTGATATCCGGTGTTCCACAGGGTAGTGTTCTTGGCCCATTACTTTTCATACTATATACACATGACATGTGGTTTGGCCTAGAAAACAAGCTTGTTGCATATGCAGATGATGCTACTCTCTTTGCATCAATTCCATCCCCTGAATGTAGATCTAGGGTTGGTGAATCCCTTAATAGAGATTTAGCTAGAATTAGTGCATGGTGCAAATTATGGGGTATGAAGTTGAATCCTAACAAAACTCAAAGTATGATTGTAAGTAGGTCAAGGACGGTGGTTCCTCAACATCCGGATCTCAGTATTGATAATGTTTCTTTAAATATGTATGACTCTTTCAAAATTTTAGGTGTGATTCTCGACAGTAAATTTACTTTTGAGAAACATATAAGGTCTGTGTCTTCTTCAATTTCACAAAAAATAGGCTTATTGAGAAAGTCTTTCAAGATTTTCGGTGATCAATCTATTCTGAAGAAGTGTTTTAATTCTTTCATTCTACCTTGTTTTGAGTATTGTTCTCCTGTCTGGTCTTCAGCTGCTGATTCTCATCTTAATTTGTTGGACAGAAACTTACGGTCTATTAAATTTCTTATTCCTGATCTAGATATTAATCTCTGGCACCGTCGTTCAATTAGTTCATTATGTATGTTGCATAAGATTTTTCACAACTCTGACCATCCTTTACATTCAGATCTCCCTGGACAATTCTATCCTGTTCGTAATACTAGGCAGGCAGTTAATTCTAATAGCCAGGCCTTCTCCATCACGAGGCTCAATACTACGCAGTACTCTAGAAGTTTTATTCCAGCTGTGACCAAGTTGTGGAATGATCTTCCTAATCGGGTGGTTGAATCAGTAGAACTTCAAAAGTTCAAAGTTGGAGCAAATGCTTTTTTGTTGACCAGGCGGACATAGTCTTTTTATAGTTTATTTATGACATTTGTTTTTGATGTTGTTAATAGTTTATTATATGACATGTCTGTTTTGACGTTGTTCCTTATTTTAGAATGATTTATTGTTAATTTGTTCTCTTCATTTATTTATTTCCTTATTTCCTTTCCTCACTGGGCTATTTTTCCCTGTTGGAGCCCCTGGGCTTATAGCATCTTGCTTTTCCAACTAGGGTTGTAGCTTGGATAGTAATAATAATAATAATAATAATATATATATATATATATATATATATATATATATATATATATATATATATATATATATATATATATATATATATATATAGTCAAACAATAGATTGCTTAACATTAATACCAGAATGAATAAATAACTCAGATTCACATATTATATATATATATATATATATATATATATATATATATATATATATATATATATATACAGTATATTATATTATATATATATATATATATATATATATATATATATATATATATATCTCCAGTGTTTGCCTAAGAATATTATACCTAGAAAATAATGACGTCTTTTAAAAGATAGAATTTTTTCTATCATTATCTATTACTTGGTTCATTAATGTCTTTAGGAAGTTTCGTCCTTTGAGATTTACTTAGGATTCCGTTAGACCCAACTTGTGAAGGTTTAAATGCTCAGTTTGCCCCTGCTCGCCTTACTCTTATATGTGACTTGAAGTTCGCACTTCTGATTTTATAATTCTTATTAAGTCTATAGGCCTAGAAATGAAATAAAGTAAGTACAGTATACTACACAGAGACTGTGGAGAAATTTCACAAATCATACTTAATGGCCAGATAGACACCCTTTATAAGTTACAAGATTTGATGCAAATATTTATTGTTGCTACCTGACGTATCCCCATGCCCTAGTATGTTATAAAGTCATGACTACAGAGCATTGTTATTATTATTATTATTATAATTGTAGAATCTTCACATTATAGCTGTGGGTTGATATGTCTAACCCTATAATAGACTTACCGTTCAAAAAGTGAAATTAAATAGAGGTACAATTAATTATAGTTTTAATAGCGAATATAACCCACCACATGGCTTATTTACCTATTTATTTATCATTATTTTTTCTCCCTGAATAAACCCCAAGAGAGATTAGACCTATACTGTATAGGAAACGTTGACTATAACCTGAGATTTGGCTTATAATGATTTATTGCAAGTTTAGAAACCACGACCCTATCTAACATTTGCTTTATACACAAAACGGCTTAAGCAAAATCAAATAATAACTTTGAATTCATAACCCAAATGCATAATTTGTTATCAGTAGACAACAGGACTAAGCTTAAATTATTTTCTCTCTTGACCTCTTTCCCACTCAGTTCCAGTAGTCACGGTGTTCATAGGGATTCGGTCTACATTAACGTAATTCTATTTTTTTTTTCTGAAATATTATTGTAGCACGATTGTTTTAACGATCTAATATTTTTTCAATAATAAAATTTTTATAACAGTTCCCCAACTTTGTTTCATACATACACATGTTTACAAAGTGAAATATAAGATTTATTACTAAGTGACGAGTTATGGTCAACGCTTGTCAAATGCAAAAATAAATAAGTATCACCAGTCTGGCTACATACTGGACACGGGAATCCCCCTCCCCACCCCCTGTATTAGTAAAGGAAGAAAAGAATAAGAGAGATGAGAGAGAGAGAGAGAGAGAGAGAGAGAGAGAGAGAGAGAGAGAGAGATTTCAACAACAGACCAAAGAAAGCCTGTTGCTGTTTTGCTGGATAACCGGGGGACGTCAGTGACAGGATACTGTCTTTCTATCCTGCCTGTCTCGGAACCCCAAACCGAGAGGTAGTCCTGAATCGGAAGACACCCAAGAGGAAGGATCCTCAACGGAGTCGATTTCTTAGGGCTTGACCCGACCCAGGACTCTCGGAAAACCCGAGTCTCTTTACTTTAGGTTATCCAGGACGATACAGACATCACTGCCATTACTTGTCGAAAAATATTTTCCATTTAAGAAGACTCAAACATTTTATGCAAAGTTTATAGATTTCTTGATAAATTCATAATATCTTATAAAGGTTGATAATTAAGAATTTAATTGCCTTTAATGATAATCATCATTATAGCTTTTTATGAATTTTAGATATTTTTTTTTTTAGCAAATAAATCAGTATTTTGATAGACAAGGAGAGGCACCCGATGAGATGCTACTGCTACGGAGTTATTTGGTACTGTCTGTGATGGCAAGATTTGACATTGGAACCCTCTCTGGTTAGAGCTCATTTTAGATTTGCCTAATTTTTGAGTCAACATATGAATCTCTCGATTAACTTTTAAACGCCAAGACTGAATAACAATATTTTTATTTGAATATGATCTGAAGAAAAAATAGTTTATTTGTAAAATCATTGATTAAAACTTTTGTGTTAATGTACTGTACAAAAGATTAAAAGAATATAACTACAGTAGAAAGAGAGAGTTGACTCAAGCGGCCGACCCTGCTATGAAAAGGGAGTAATGAGGTCGAAAGCAGACAGTTGCTTGAGTAGTTAAGCCAATCTATAGTCTATGCTTTGCAATGAGAGCATAGCTGTTAGGAACCTTGTTTTCAATTATGGCTTAGAAATACTTTATTAGGAGGCAACGGGTTCTCTGGTTTGTTGCAAGAAGTCTATAAGGATCAAAACATTATTATCTACAAGAACAATATCATGTCGGTCTTTCAGTGATGGGAAATTTTGTCTGAACACTGTGTCACTGAGATGTGCTTTAAAGATAATAGACTTTTCACCCTTAACTTCAATACTTCATATTTGTTAGGCCTGTAAATATTTTCATTCCCTAACTTGAATATCCAGCGTAGAATATCCATCGAAAAGTCAAAAATAATATCCAAGATTTCACTATTACTGTTTGTTCGTAATTATGTCGGTCTATAGTCCAAACAATATCAGTAGACCATGTTTGATACAATTCTTTGGGAACTTCAATTTTACAGAATGTGAAGTGTGAAGTAGAAGAGGAGATGACGAATGAAGAAGTATTGATTGAAAAGCTCAAGATAGAGACCACTGGTGAAATGTAACCGGGGTTCTCAGCGTCAATGGGCGTAGGAGATGATATTATATATAATGAATTTTAATTCAACTCTTTAAAATATTAAAACTGGTCATTTTAATTCATGAAAAGTAACTTCAGTAAAATATTTTCTCTTACATATTTTTTTTTCTCAGAATCTGAAGTTGTCTAAATTTCTGGGAAATTGCGTAATCGTTTGTACACTAAAAAAGATCATATTGGTTACCACTGAAGAAACACAGGAGGAATATAAATGCTGGATTTTAGAATACATGCACAAAAGCAACGATTTTCCGGCTGATTGTAATGTCAGGTAGGCCTATAATGCAACGCTCTATAGATGCAGAAGCTGTAATGTCATATAGGCCTACTTTGCAATGCTTTAAACATGTAGATGCAGAATCTGTAATGTCAGATAGGTCTACAATGCAACGCTCAAAATATATTGATGCAGAAGCTGTAATATCAGATAGGTCTACAATGCAACGCTTAAAACCTATAGATTCTGAAGCTGTAATGGCAGATAGGCCTAGAATTCAACGCTTAAAACATACTGATGCAAAAGCTGTAATGTCAGATAGGCCTACAATGCAACTCTTAAAAAATATTGATGTAGAACCCATGACTATTTTTCTCTCTTTCCTCGGATGTTCTAATGGTATTTCTTCTAAAAATTATTATTTTTCATTATTGCCTTTTTTCTTAATTTGAGAAAGAGAGATGAAGAGAATTGTCCTTAATCACTATATTTTTTTATATTTATGACATAGAGAGAGAGAGAGAGAGAGAGAGAGAGAGAGAGAGAGAGAGAGAGAGAGAGAGCATGCCTTCACCTAAATGAAAACTTATTATGCAGCAATTGTAAATTAGGATAATCTGCCTTTAGGAGATATGATTATTTTGACTGAGACTAAAAGAATAATGGCATCTCGTCCGTCCGGGACTTTGACGCCACGAAGAAAACCGCCATCACTTCTCATTGACTTTCTTTCATCATAACTTGGGTCATTTTTCGCAGGTCATTGATAAAGCCAAGGTCTTTGGTAAGGTCTACAGATCTTGGTTAAGTAAAGCCTTTTTGTTTGATACAGGAGGATCATCGGTCCCGTGATGGTTGAGGAGGCTCTGGAGGTGGTGCTTTTCCTTTTCTATCCTCACTTACTATGCTGCAACCCCTGTTGGAAATAATAATAATAATGACAGGAAAAGTGAAAAATCAAAATTAAAATCTCGTCAACATAGCCTAATCCTTTGTTCAAAAGAGTTGAAAACATTTAAAAGGAAAACATGACGAGGCTTTTATGCCTTGATATCGTCGCATTTGAAGAATCCTCTTCAACCAAACGAGGTGGCAAGAAAAGACTCAGTCCTACGAATACGTTGGGCGGTTGATGCTTAACTGAATATTGTACAAACTCGCTTATTAAGCCATTTTCTAATCTTTCTTTCTAGTTGTGACGCTCTTCCTTATTTCTCCATCTGTGGCTTTGATCTAACTGATTTTATTCTTTAATTGGCGTATTTAAATTGTCTACAGATACTTGAAACATTTGGGATTACCTCTGCTTTTTTCTTGTTGCTGTTCCTCTCACACCGAAGCAAATTATCTCCTTTGTTTTCAGCGACAAAATTGCTTATACAATTAGTTATACCATATAGAAATAATTAAATCGCATAATAGATATATATTTCTTTAAAAGTATAATTCCCATTAATTTCGGAATATAATAGAAAAATTGTTGGTTTTATAATAAAAAAAATCACATAGATATTCAGAATATCGATATATTAAGAAATTATTTTTATGGGTATTGAGCGTGCAATTTCGCCCAATACTCATTGTGTGTTTTGTATATTTCATTTATTTTTGGTATCAACTAATATCATTATCAATAGAAGCTACGTAACACTTATATCCTATAACAAATCAGTAGTCCAATGCCTCTCTCCAAGACTTTATCTTTTTTTTTTTACCACAAACAAGTCTTTTTTGATGGAAATTTAATCGTAATGTTATTATTTCATTTTACCCTAAATTATGCTTTTCCAACCATTACCTTTTTCACGGCCGTCTTCTGCAATTATACGACATATCCACTCATATATTTCATTCTCTCCACGTTCCATAATCTTTTGGATTACTTTCTTTGCACAGGTCACAAATTTCATCTCTCCATTTCCTCCTGAAATATGCTTTTATTTAGAGCAGGTTTATCCTTGTTGTCATTTATAGATAGAATTTCTAAACTTCCTTTTATTGGAAAGAAACTTTGATTGGGCTGTTTATTAGAATACGCACATGTGGATGGAAGCCTGGATGATGTGAGAGTATAATTATAATCTAGTTGTTCCAACCTTTTCTAATTCTCGACATAATCGACGTATTCGGATATATATATATATATATATATATATATATATATATATATATATATATATATATATATATATATATATATATATATATGCATGAGTGTTTTAATTTAAGAGGTATTAGTTTGTTAAGCGTAGTTGGAAAAGTGTTTGGTAGAGTAATGATTAATAGGATTAAGGATAAAACAGAGAATGCAATCTTAGAAATACAGGGTGGTTTTAGAAGAGGTAAGGTAGATATGCGAGAAATGTATAGCAAAAGGTAAGGAGGTGTATGTTGCGTTTACGGATCTGGAGAAAGCGTATGATAGAGTTGATAGGGAAGCAATGTGGAATGTGATGAGGTTATATGGAGTTGGTGGAAGGTTGTTGCAAGCAATGAAAAGTTTCTACAAAGGTAGTAAAGCATGTGTTAGGATAGGAAATGAAGTGAGTGATTGGTTTCCGGTGAGAGTGGGGCTGAGACAGGGATGTGTGGTGTTACCATGGTTGTTTAAAGGGTACCTGACACTTGCACGCATTCGTGGCACGCACTGGCACGCATTGATGTGCGAACTCGCGTGAACGAGTCGTGAAATTGTCGTGAACAGTGCGGGAACGATGCGTGGCACGCGTGCCATGCGTGCCCAGAACTTTGAAATGTTTAAAGTTTGTGGCACGCATTGGCACGCCAAAAATAGTTGTGAATGATACGCGAACTGGCGTGAACTGGAGTGAACGATGCAGGAAGTGGAGTGAACTTTATAATGAAAAGAATCAAAAAGGAAACGGAAAAATTAATGAAAAGGAAAGAAAAATAAACCTAATAAATTTTTATATTTGCTGTTTTAATGTGAAAAAAAAATTATATCTTATTTCAAACTATTTCTATAACTTTATAATGAAGAGAAACAAAAAGGAAACGAAAAAATTAATGAAAAGGAAAGAAAAATAAACCTAATAAATTTTTATATTTGCTGTTTTAATGTGAAAAAAAAATGATATCTTATTTCAAACTATTTCTATAACTTTATAATGAAGAGAAACAAAAAGGAAACGAAAATATTAATGAAAAGGAAAGAAAAATAAACCTAATATATTTTTATATTTGCTGTTTTAATGTGAAAAAAAAAATCTTATTTCAAACTATTTCTATAACTTTATAATGAAGAGAAACAAAAAGGAAACGAAAAAACTAATGAAAAGGAAAGAAAAATAAACCTAATAAATTTTTATATTTGCTGTTTTAATGTGAAAAAAAGTGATATCTTATTTCAAACTATTTCTATAACTTTATAATGAAGAGACAAAAAGGAAACGAAAAAATTAATGAAAAGGAAAGAAAAATATAAACCTAATAATTGTTTATATTTGCTGTTTGAATGTAAAAATAAAATGATGTCTTATTTCATGCACACACTTATTTTCCTCTATTACCAATCAAGAGCCAAAACTTTTGTTTTAAATAAAAATGAACTGAAAAATAAACCCAAGAAATTTTTAAGTTTGCTGTTTGAATGTAAAAATAAAATGATGTTTTATTTCATCAACATACTTATTCTTCTTTATTACCTTAAAATGAAGAGCAAAACAAATTTTTTCTGTTTGCTGTTTTAATGTAAAAATAAAATGATTTCTTACTTCAACACACTTTTTTCTCTATTCTGAGGTAATTTTTGTAGCCCCTTGGATCTTCCTTGTTGAGTTCAGTCAATAGACTGTTATAGTGTCCAAACGAGTGCCTTCTGGTTAACCATTCCCTGACAAACACTTTCCTTTGTATCTTTCTTCGAGGTAGGGTTGGCTTTTGTTTCTCTTTTTCCTTTGCCAGCCTTTTCTGATGCACTCCAACAAATGCTACAGCAGCTGCCAGGTATAGGTATCTTCTCCTCAATGCAGTGGTGTCTCTGACAGAAAGCATTGTTGTCTCTTCCGAAGCCAATCCAAGAATGATCTCGGGTTGGAGAAGCCCCGTTTTTATATGGAGTGGCCAATTCGTAAACTGGCGTGAACGATGCGTGAACGATGCGGAATGATGCGGAAAGATGAGTGAACGTGTCGTGAACTTGTCGTGAACTAGGCGTGCCAATTCGTGCCATGGCGTGAACGTTGCGTGAACTTGTCGTGAACTATGCGTGAACGTGTCGTGAACTGGTCGTGAACAGTGCGGGAAAAAACCCAGTGCGTGGCAAAACTGCGCGCAAGTGTCAGGCAGGCTTAACTTATATGTTGATGGAGTGGTGAGAGAGGTGAATGCTCGATTGCTGGGACGAGGATTAAAACTGGTAGACGAGAATAACCATGAATGGGAGGTAAATCAGTTGTTGTTTGCGGATGATACTGTACTGGTTGCAGACACAGAAGAGAAGCTTGGCCGATTAGTGACAGAATTTGGAGGAGAGTGTGAGAGAAGGAAGTTGAGAGTTAATGTGGGTAAGAGTAAGGTTATGAGATGTACGAGAAGGGAAGGTGGTGCAAGGTTAAATGTCATGTTGAATGGAGAGTTACTTGAAGAGGTGGATCAGTTTAAGTACTTGGGGTCTGTTGTTGCAGCAAATGGTGGAGTGGAAGCAGATGTACGTCAGAGAGTGAATGAAGGTTGCAAAGTGTTGGGGGCAGTTAAGGGAGTAGTAAAAAATAGAGGGTTGGGCATGAATGTAAAGAGAGTTCTATATGAGAAAGTGATTGTACCAACTGTGATGTATGGATCGGAGTTGTGGGGAATGAAAGTGACGGAGAGACAGAAATTGAATGTGTTTGAGATGAAGTGTCTAAGGAGTATGGCTGGTGTATCTCGAGTAGATAGGGTTAGGAACGAAGTGGTGAGAGTGAGAACGGGTGTAAGAAATGAGTTAGCAGCTAGAGTGGATATGAATGTGTTGAGGTGGTTTGGCCATGTTGAGAGAATGGAAAATGGCTGTCTGCTAAAGAAGGTGATGAATGCAAGAGTTGATGGGAGAAGTACAAAAGGAAGGCCAAGGTTTGGGTGGATGGATGAAGTGAAGGAAGCTCTGGGTGATAGGAGGATAGATGTGAGAGAGGCAAGAGAGCGTGCTAGAAATAGGAATGAATGGCGAGCGATTGTGACGCAGTTCCGGTAGGCCCTGCTGCTGGCTTCGACGCCTTAGATGACCGCGGAGGTAGCAGCAGTAGGGGACTCAGCATTATGAAGCTTCATCTGTGGTGGATAATGTGGGAGGGTTGGCTGTGGCACCCTAGCAGTACCAGCTGAACTCGGTTGAGTCCCTTGTTAGGCTGGAGGAACGTAGAGAGTAGAGGTCCCCTTTTTGTTTTTGATTCATTTGATGATGTTGGCTACCCCCCAAAATTGGAGGAAGTGCCTTGGTATATATATATATATATATATATATATATATATATATATATATATATATATATATATATATATATATATATATAGGTGTGTGGATGCAACCCGTATTTCTTTTATATTGCTGAGCGAGAACGGTATTTTATTTTGAGAACATCAGACCTGAACCCTTATTCACCTACTTTACTTTAAGGACTGCTTTTCTGGTCTTTAACAGCAAGGGAACCCTACTCACTACAGGACCTTCACAGTCATTTTATCATGCATATGATAAAATGACTGTGAAGGTCCATTTTATCATGTACATTCTAAGCATTCAGCATTTCGAAGGCATATTCCTCGTTTATATTTCAATAATACAGAGTTGCTCTCTTGATTTTTGTCAATATAGGACATTCATTCGTTAATATTGTTCTTTTGCCAATTTGTCTTCGTAAGGTATACCCTCAGCTTTTCTCGATTTCTGGTAACATTTTTGGGGATTTATGGCCTAATATAGCGCCCAAAACTTATTTATTTATATAACAGTGAAAAGGAACATTTTGAGTGGTAAATAGTCATTTCACATCAATTTTCAAGGGAGATATGAGCATATGTAGTTCTGGTACCCAGAGTTTACTGGTCGAAATTATCGCCCGATTTTGTGAAATTAGGCTTAAATATCTGAACTGGTGCCAGGTTTCACAATGTTCATCCTGACTCGTGATAAAATTTAAGGGTACATTTTTACTCACGGGTATAACCTCCCCCCCCCACCATATATTAGGAGAGAGAGAGAGAGAGAAGAGGAGAATTCAACAACAGACCAAAGAAAGCCTGTTGCTGTTTTGCTGGATAACCGGGGGACGTCAGTGACAGGATACTATCTTTCTATCCTGCCTGTCTCGGAACCCCAAACCGAGAGGTAGTCCTGAATCGGAAGACACCTAAGAGGAAGGATCCTCAACGGAGTCGATTTCTTAGGGCTTGACCCGACCCAGGACTCTCGGAAAACCCGAGTCTCTTTACTTTAGGTTATCCAGGACGATACAGACATCACTGCCATTACTCATCGGAAAATATTCTCCATTTAAGAAGACTCAAACATTTTATGTAAAGTTTATAGATTTGTTGATAAATTCATAATTTTTTTATGAAGTTTGATAATTAAGAATTTGGTTGCCTTTCATAATAATCATCATTATAGCTTTTTATGAATTTTAAATATTTTTTTTAGCAAATAAATCAGTTTTTCGATGGCCAAGGATAGGCACCTGCTGATGCTATTGCGAAAGTTATTGGGTACTGTCAGATCCCTCGCTGGATAAAGCACATTTTTCCTTTACTCAATTTTCGAGTCAACACAATATGAATCTTTTTATTAACTTTTGAAGGACAAAACTGAATAACACTATTTCTATTTAAATATGATTTAAAAAAAAATAGTTTACTTATGAAATCATTGATAAAACTTTGGTGTTAATGTAAAGTACAAAAGAGGAAAATCAAATAAATACATTCAGAGAGTTGACTCGAGCGACCGACCCTGTTATACAATGGGGATAATGAGGTCCAAAGAACCAGTCTGTTACTTGAAAAGCAAAACTCTTCTAGAGTCGATGCTTTGCAATGAGAGCATAGCTGTTAGGAACCTTGTTTTCAATTATGGCTCAGCAATAGCTTATCAGGAAGCAGCGGGTTCTCTGGTGTGTTGCAATAAGTCTTAAACGATTAAAACATTATTTACAAGAACAATATCAAGTTGACCTTTCAGGGGTCGGAAGTTTAGTTTAGTCTGTGTCACTGAGATGTGCTTTAAAGATAAAAGACTTTTCACCCTCAAATTCAATATTCCGTATTTGTTAGGCCTATAAGCATTTCCATTCCTTAACCTGAATATCCAGCCTAGAATTTCCATCGAACAGTCACAAATAATTTCCAAGATTTCACTATAACTGTTGTTTGTTCATAAATATGAATTTGTAAAGAACAAACAATATCAGTAGACCATGTTTGATACAATTCTTTGGAAACTTCAATTTTACACAATGTGATGTATGAAGTAGATGATGAAAGGAGAAGTATTGATTTTTTTAAAAAGCTCAAGATAGAGACGGCTGGCAAAATGTAACCGGGGCCGTTAGGGTCAATAGGCCTAGGAAAAGATAATGACCATATAATGAATTTTATTTCAAACTCTTTAAAATATAAAAGTAATAAAACTTGTCAGTTTAATTCATGAAAAGTAATTCATCAAAATAATTTCTCTTAACTATTTTTTTCCCTCAGAATCTGAAGTTGTCTAAATTTTTGGGAAATTGCGTAATTGTTTGTACACTGAAATAGATCATATTTGCTGCTACTGAAGAAACGCAAGAGGAATATAAATTCTTGATTTTAGAATACTGCACAAAAGCAACGATGTTCCGGTAATGTCAGGTAGGCCTACAATGCAAAGCTCTATAGCTGCAGAAGCTGTAATGTCATATAGGCCTACTATGCAACGCTTAAAACATGTAAATGCAGAAGCTATAATGTCAGATATGCCTACAATGTAACGCTTAAAACATGTAGATGCAGAAGCTGTAATGTCATATAGGCCTACAATGCAACGTTTAAAACATTGATATATTGTAGAAGCCATGACTCCGTTTTCTCTCTCTCCTCGGATGTTCGAATGGTATTTCTTTTAAAAATTACTCCTTTCATTATTGCCTTTTTTCTTATTTTGTGAAAGAGAGATAAAGAGAACTGTCCTTGATCACTTTATTCAAATTAAGGCTTTGAAGAGAGAGAGAGAGAGAGAGAGAGAGAGAGAGAGAGAGAGAGAGAGAGAGAGAGAGAGTGTGTGTATGCCTTCACCTAAAGGAAAACTTACTATTCAGCAAATGTAAATCAAAATATTCTGCCTTTAGGAGATATGATTATTTTTTCAGACTAAATAAAAAATGGCATCTTGTCCTTACGTGACTTTGACGTCTTGAATAAAACGGCCATCATTTCACGATGACTTTCTTTCATCATAATTTGGGTCATTTTTCGTAGCTCATTGGTAAAGTCAAGGTGTTTATTAAGGTCTATAGATCTAGGTTAATTAAAGGTTTTTTGTTTGATAAAGGAGGATAATTGGTCTCGTGATGGTTGAAGAGGCTCTAGAGGTGTTGCAATTTGCTTTTCTATCTTTATTTAATCGGCTGCAACCTCAGTTATTATTATTATTATTATTATTATTATTATTAAGGAACTGGAGAATTACGACAACGCCAAACATTCTTAGATTTATTTCCATCACCAACAAATACCAACGGTTCAAACATCTGTGTTCATAACAATGTTCCTGGATAAAAGAAAGTAAAACAATAAAGAGCAAGCTGTACATAAATATTGTAAATAAATAAAATAAATTTCTAAAATTTTGATTGTTTTATAGTAAAAAAAAATTACATAGATATTTAGAATGACGATATATTATGAAATTATTTTGATGGGTATTGTGCGTGCAGATTAGCACAATACGGTCACTGTCAGTTTTTTTCATTTACAGTATTTTCGGTATCAACCATTATCATTATTAATAAATGATATGTTTTATGCATAACCTAAAATAATTCTATGGTCCTAGACCTTTTCCAAGAATTTGTTGTTTCCCTTGACCGTAAACAACTGCCTTTCTTGATGAAAGTTCAAGAGTAATTCTATTATTCCATTTTACCCCGAATTCAGTTGTGATGAAATTAGTTATGGTAACCTAATTTGCTGTTCCAACCATTTCCTTGTTTCATGGCCGTCTTCTGAACTTGTACATCATATCCACTTTTGTAACTCGTTCTCTCCACGTTCCAAAATGCTCTGTATTACTTTCTTTGCACAGGTCACAAACATCATCTCTGCATTTTCTCCTGATATTTGCTTTTATTTTGAGAAAGTTTTTCCGTGCTCTCATTATCAGAGATAAATTTGAAAGTAATATATTGGAAAGAAACTTGGGTTGGGCTATTTGTCAGATTGTGCGCATGTGGATGGAAGCCTAGATGAAATGAAAGCATACAATCCAGTGGTTCTAGCCTTCACTAGTTCTTGACAAAGTCTATATATATATATATATATATATATATATATATATATATATATATATATATATATATATATATATATATACTATCGTTTCCAGAGGCCGTGTAGTAGTGTTTTTTTTTTTTTTTTTTTTAATAACTCCTAAAATAACTGATGGATTTCCATGATATCAAAGCAGGGAGCGCTTCATACAATGGCCTAATTTTGGGAAATACTGTGCATTGCCAATTACGTTTCATTAACTTTTTTTACTTAAGAAAATGAGGCTAAAGCCAGTCTTAGCCACCCACACATTCGCAAAAGTGATGACGTCCCTCAGTGACGTTGTTATAACGTTTCTTCCCCTGTACCTCCCATCCCCCGAATTGTTAAACGCCTGTTTAACTCCATAGATAATTGTCATATGACCTACCCCAAGCGATACGAAATTCTTTTAGTAAAAGTTCAGCATACCTGGTGATGTGATTCGTGACTTTAGACTTTACCCAAACACAAGACCAACGTTTTATATCTTACCCACTCACTTACATTGAAGATCAAGAATGAGACTTATGACAGGAGACGAAAGAAGCCATGCTAACCCTACACTTCGCACTTCAAGCGAGTGTTGGTAAAGCAATAGAAATATAGTTTCCTTTAGGTTAAGCCGTAGGACTCATTCTTCCATACAACACAGGTTACTCGATACATCAATTGCCAGGAAGAAAATGACAGAGAGCATTGTTTGATATAATATATCATATCAATTTCACCAGAGAGAGTAGCTTGAATTCCTTAGAAGGTAGACTTCTAAAAGATGTTTCATATAAGGGCATTGACATCGGCCATTTGATAAATTTTGAAATTATATATATATATATATATATATATATATATATATATATATATATATATATATATATATATATATATATATATATGTGTGTGTGTGTGTGTGTGTGTGTGTGTTCATACATACATAAGATTTATTATATTTCAACCTATAGTTTTATATATTTATTTACGTTATAAGTACCAGTACCTATTTTTGTTACTTAAAAGGCATGTGACAAATATCATTGCGACTTTGTCACTGGAATTATACCAGACTTCAATTAATGAACCAATCAACCTTACTTTGAGAAATCCATTGACATTGTCTACATGCCAAGCTGATATACTCGTATCAAAGTATTCATTAGCTTTGCTTTTCCCAAATAATGTTATCACCAATTGCTGGAAACCATAGATTTATGAGGGATGAAAAAAAAAAAAAACAAGAAATGGACACTAATACATTTTACTCATCATCACTCTCAAGGAAAAAAATTGTTTTCTATTTCTACTAATGTTTTTATTATATTTTTTGATTTTATTTTATTTTTTAGTCGCAAATCTAAAATTTGTAGGAGTCCCAGTAGAATATCTCTCAGTGCGATTCCACACCCCTGTTTTAAAAATCTTCTATTATGTTTGATAATTTGTGTTAACCATCTAATCATTATCTACCACCATAAAACATTTTATTGCTCTTCCGGCTCATTTTATATGTGCAGTACACAGTCTTTCCTAACAGGGATTTACTCGGTAGCCTAATAACAATGGGAATGAAGGAAAGAAGGCAAGAAGGAAGGTGGGGTTGGGTACTAGGATAGATATAGGTGTAAACACCGAAGGAGGGTTGGGGGAACCTCTGCTTCACAGTTACGTGATTAAGTAACACTTCTTCGAAACGCTCTGAAGGAAGGGAAGAAGTTCCTCTTTTTTCTAAGAGGAAACGGGTTAATTAAGCACATCTGTCAATTCGTTGTACCACCAAAAATTAGGCCAATGTTTGAAACATTCATTGCTGTAGTTTCATGGAAATTCATGAGCCGGTTCGTTAGATATTTGGGAAAAACACTATTACACGGCCTCTGGAAACGATAGTATATATGTATATATATATATATATATATATATATATATATATATATATATATATATATATGTATATATATACATATATATATGTATATATATATATATATATATATATATATATATATATATATATATATATATATATATATATATATATATATATATATATGCATATATATATATATATATATATATATATATATATATATATATATATGCTTGACATTAATACCAGAATGAATAAATAACTTAGATTCACATATTATATATATATATATATATATATATATATATATATATATATATATATATATATGTATATATATATATATATATATATATATATATATATATATATATATATATATATATATATATATATACATACATATATATATACAGTATATATATATATATATATATATATATATATATATATATATATATATATATATATATATATATATATATATAGTGTTTGCCTAAGAATATTATACCTAGAAAATAATGACGTCTTTTAAAAGATAGAATTTTTTGCTATCATTATCTATTACTTGGTTCATTAATGTCTTTAGGAAGTTTCGTCCTTTGAGATTTACTTAGGATTCCGTTAGACCCAACTTGTGAAGGTTTAAATGCTCAGTTTGCCCCTCCTCGCCTTACTCTTATATGTGACTGGAAGTTCGCACTTCTGATTTTATAATTCTTATTAAGTCTATAGGCCTAGAAATGAAATAAAGTAAGTACAGTATACTACACCGAGACTGTGGAGAAATTTCACAAATCATACTTAATGGCCAGATAGACACCCTTTATAAGTTACAAGATTTGATGCAAATATTTATTGTTGCTACCTGACGTATCCCCATGCCCTAGTATGTTATAAAGCCATGACTATAGAGCATTATTATTATTATTATTATTATTATTATTATTATTATTATTATTGTAGAATCTGCACATTATAACTGTGGGTTGATATGTCTGACACTATTATAGAATTCCGTTCATAAAGTAAAATTAAATAGAGGTACAATTAATTATAGTTTTGATAGCGAATATAACCCACCACCTGGCTTATTTACTTATTTATTTATCATTATTTTTTCTCCTTGAATAAACCCCAAGAGAGATTAGACCTATACTGTATAGGAAACGTTGACTATAACCTGAGATTTGGCTTATAATGATTTATTGCAAGTTTAGAAACCACGACCCTATCTAACATTTGCTTTATACACAAAACGGCTTAAGCAAAATCAAATAATAACTTTGAATTCATAACCCAAATGCATAAATTGTTATCAGTAGACAACAGGACTAAGCTTAAATTATTTTCCCTCTTGACGACCTCTTTCCCACTCAGTTCCAGTAGTCACGGTGTTCATAGGGATTCGGTCTACATTAACGTAATTCTATTTTTTTCTGAAATATTATTGTAGCACGATTGTTTTAACGATCTAATATTTTTTCAATAATAATTTTTTTATAACAGTTCCCCAACTTTGTTTCATACATACACATGTTTACAAAGTGAAATATAAGATTTATTACTAAGTGACGAGTTATGGTCAACGCTTGTCAAATGCAAAAATAAATAAGTATCACCAGTCTGGCTACATACTGGACACGGGAATCCCCCTCCCCACCCCCTGTATTAGTAAAGGAAGAAAAGAATAAGAAAGATGAGAGAGAGAGAGAGAGAGAGAGAGAGAGAGAGAGAGAGAGAGATTTCAACAACAGACCAAAGAAAGCCTGTTGCTGTTTTGCTGGATAACCGGGGGACGTCAGTGACAGGATACTCTCTTTCTATCCTGCCTGTCTCGGAACCCCAAACCGAGAGGTAGTCCTGAATCGGAAGACACCCAAGAGGAAGGATCCTCAACGGAGTCGATTTCTTAGGGCTTGACCCGACCCAGGACTCTCGGAAAACCCGAGTCTCTTTACTTTAGGTTATCCAGGACGATACATGTGTGTGTGTGTGTGTGTGTAGATTGCCATGCATATAGCATGACACGGGCTCTTGCCTTTGGGCAGCCCGTAATAGGATTGGGTTTGTAAAAGGTATACTCCAAGGAGTAAAATTTGTATTAGTAAAAGGAACGTTAGGTAATAATAGGAAAAGGAATGTCAGGTTAGGGATAGGTAAAGGAAATGATATGTAAGGATGATAAATGAATGATGGAATGGAATGGAATGGTACAAGACGTGACAAGGGGTAGATAGTAACCCGAAAAGGGGGACTCCCTTTTAGGTCCACGAAAGAAAGTTTTTAGTCAGAGGATAAAGTATTGATAGTAGTAAGTCCCAGTAAGTAAAAGAGACTGGGAGAGGAGTGAAGGAAATTTTAGCAGGAGAGTAAAGGAGTAGGTTTAAACAAAAAAGTTTATTCCTGCTCTTGTGATGGGAAAGGGGGAGGGGGCCAAAACTGTGCTGCGCTCGGTCAGCTGGCACGAGAACGGCCCCCTAAGGATAGGGTAAGAGGAGGGATAACAGGAAAAGAGGGTGGGAGACAGGAAAAACAAGAGCTGTTTCCTTATGAGGAAGACAGCCTTGTAATAGCTATTCTCCTTTTAGGATTAGGGAATTTGAAAGGAGAGGATTACAAGCAGGGAAGGATTATCTCTGCTCATTGGCTGGAAACTGGAATTGTTGCAGGAATTGCTGGAAGGTGGAGAATGATGAGAGGGAGAGGACTTTGGTAAGGATCTGTAAGGCGATAGGTATGAGGTCTTGCAAGGTGAGAGACTCAATTGCTTGAGTCAAGGTTTGGGAAGGGGAAGAGGATGAAGGTCGTTGCTGGTCCCTTTGGGGAGCAGTTGCAGGTCGGTGCTGATCCTTCTCAGGAACAGTTGTAGGTCGTTGTTGGTCCCTTTGGGGAGCAGTTGCAGGTCGGCGCTGATCCTTCTTAGGAACAGTTGCAGGTCGTTGCTGGTCCTTTTTAGGAGCAGTTGTAGGTGTAGATGCAGGAGCTATTGTAGATGTAGAAGTAGGAGCAGGAGTTGGCTGAGTTGGTCTTCTCTGGCGAGGAGTTCTCTGTTCTTTAGGTGGCTGGGATGGAGCTGGTTTGTTTTGGTTTGAGGAGGATGTATTCTTCATAGCTGCTATCCTCTTGAGGCGCTATGGGCAGCGCTTATTCCAAGCATGGTGTGGCTTGGAACAATTGGGGCACTTGGATGTGGTTTGTCGTCCTTCTTTATGGGCCTTTATGCACACTTCTGTGCTATGTCGCTGGCTGCAGATACCGCAAATAATGGGGCCTCTGCATTCTTCTTTATGATGTCCAAAGCGTTGGCATCTGTAACATCGAAGGGGCTCAGGTGTGTATTCCTCGATGGGGAAAGTACCCCAGACTCCTAAGTCCAGTTTGGAAGGAACTGGACCTATAAAGGTGGCAATTAGGCGTTGAACAGGAACGTCATCCTTGCTTGTGCAGCGAACAGCACAGTCAATATTGCTGCACGAGGTCACAATGGAGATAGGCATCGTCACAGGATACCTGGTAATGACTGCCTTCTTCCTGATGAAAGCAGGATCCAGCAGTGTTAAGGTGGAGTCTTCCCGAAGGAATCTGGCTGTCTCAATGTCCTTGGGATAGATGATAAGATCACCTTTCCTGTTAGGTCTTGCAGTGAGTTGCATGCCAGGTTTGGCAGCCATGGCAGCAACAGAGGCATAAGAGAGCTCGTGGTTTGCCTGTGAAAGTCGAAACTTTGGCAGAGGTTTCTTTGGCTGTGTAGCTGGTATGTTCTCTTGTATAACAGTGGCTTCTTGCAGAAGTGTCTGGAGGCAATCTGTGCAGTTGCAGTCCATAGAGTGGGCCCCCTGTTCGGTCTCCATGGCGTTGGAGGACTCAGGCTCGTTGGTAGGAGGGATGACTGCTGTTGCACATAATTGCTGAGGAGTTGTAGGGACAGACAAGGACGAGTCTGTGCTCTCAGTCCTTGGAGTCACAAGTGGCGATGCTGGGGCTGGTTCTGGCACTGGTGAAGAGTCTATAGAAGTCTTCTTTTTCTTGTTCTTTTGCATACGGATTATTTCCTTATCACACTTTTGAAGCTGGTTAGAGAGATCTTTACATCCCTCACAGAGACAGCGGAGATGGTGGTATTTCAATACTGGATTTACAGTGTAGTTATGTCCTTTCAATTTCTTGAAAATGAATTCACGTTGCTCCTTATAGCCATCACAGAAATCACATGTACAGGTTGGATAACCATCACAATGTCTGTTTTCTATAGGGTAAAATTTCCACCCATGTTCTCCCAGATACCAAATAGACATCGTGGTTGAACTCTACGGGAATCACAGTGAAAATTTCGGTAGGTTACGATGCACATAATCCAAGAGTAGTTGTCGACACCGAGTCTAAGCGAACACGCTGAGGACGATACAGACATCACTGCCATTACTTGTCGGAAAATATTCTCCATTTAAGAAGACTCAAACATTTTATGCAAAGTTTATAGATTTGTTGATAAATTCATAATTTCTTATAAAGGTTGATAATTAAGAATTTAGTTGCCTTTAATGATAATCCTCATTATAGCTATTTATGAATTTTAGATATTTTTTTTTAGCAAATAAATCAGTATTTTGATAGACAAGGAGAGGCACCCGATGAGATGCTACTGCTACGGAGTTATTTGGTACTGTCTGTGATGGCAAGATTTGACATTGGAACCCTCTCTGGTTAGAGCTCATTTTAGAATTTCCTAATTTTTGAGTCAACATATGAATCTCTTGATTACCTTTTAAAGGCCAAGACTGAATAACAATATTTTTATTTGAATATGATCTGAAGAAAAAATAGTTTATTTGTAAAATCATTGATTAAAACTTTTGTGTTAATGTACTGTACAAAAGATTAAAAGAATATAACTACAGTAGAAAGAGAGAGTTGACTCAAGCGGCCGACCCTGCTATGAAAGGGAAGTAATGAGGTCGAAAGCAGATAGTTGCTTGAGTAGTTAAGCCAATCTATAGTCTATGCTTTGCAATGAGAGCATAGCTGTTAGGAACCTTGTTTTCAATTATGGCTTAGAAATACTTTATTAGGAGGCAACGGGTTCTCTGGTTTGTTGCAAGAAGTCTATAAGGATCAAAACATTATTATCTACAAGAACAATATCATGTCGGTCTTTCAGTGATGGGAAATTTTGTCTGAACACTGTGTCACTGAGATGTGCTTTAAAGATAATAGACTTTTCACCCTCAACTTCAATACTTCATATTTGTTAGGCCTGTAAATATTTTCATTCCCTAACTTGAATATCCAGCGTAGAATATCCATCGAAAAGTCAAAAATAATATCCAAGATTTCACTATAACTGTTTGTTCGTAATTATGTCGGTCTAAAGTCCAAACAATATCAGTAGACCATGTTTGATACAATTCTTTGGGAACTTCAATTTTACAGAATGTGAAGTGTGAAGTAGAAGAGGAGATGACGAATGAAGAAGTATTGATTGAAAAGCTCAAGATAGAGACCACTGGTGAAATGTAACTGGGGTCCTCAGCGTCAATGGGCGTAGGAGATGATGATATTATATATAATGAATTTTAATTCAACTCTTAAAATATAAAAATATTAAAACTGGTCATTTTAATTCATGAAAAGTAACTTCAGTAAAATATTTTCTCTTACATATTTTTTTTTTTCTCAGAATCTGAAGTTGTCTAAATTTCTGGGAAATTGCGTAATCGTTTGTACACTAAAAAAGATCATATTGGTTACCACTGAAGAAACACAGGAGGAATATAAATGCTGGATTTTAGAATACATGCACAAAAGCAATGATTTTCCGGCTGATTGTAATGTCAGGTAGGCCTATAATGCAACGCTCTATAGATGCAGAAGCTGTAATGTCATATAGGCCTACTTTGCAATGCTTTAAACATGTAGATGCAGAAGCTGTAATGTCAGAAAGGCCTGCAATGCAACGCTTAAAACTTGTAAATGCAGAATCTGTAATGTCTGATAGGCCTAGAATTCAACGCTTAAAACATACTGATGCAAAAGCTGTAATGTCAGATAGGCCTACAATGCAACTCTTAAAGAATATTGATGTAGAACCCATGACTATTTTTCTCTCTTTCCTCGGATGTTCTAATGGTATTTCTTCTAAAAATTATTATTTTTCATTATTGCCTTTTTTCTTAATTTGAGAAAGAGAGATGAAGAGAACTGTCCTTAATCACTATATTCTTTTATATTTATGACATAGAGAGAGAGAGAGAGAGAGAGAGAGAGAGAGAGAGAGAGAGAGAGAGAGAGAGAGTGAGAGAGAGCATGCCTTCACCTAAATGAAAACTTACTCTGCAGCAATTGTAAATTAAGATAATCTGCCTTTGGGAGATATGATTATTTTGACTGAGACTAAAAGAAAAATGGCATCTCGTCCGTCTGGGACTTTGACGCCACGAAGAAAACCGCCATCACTTCTCATTGACTTTCTTTCATCATAACTTGGGCAATTTTTTCGCAGGTCATTGATAAAGCCAAGGTCTTTGGTAAGGTCTACAGATCTTGGTTAAGTAAAGCCTTTTTGTTTGATACAGGAGGATCATCGGTCCCGTGATGGTTGAGGAGGCTCTGGAGGTGGTGCTTTTCCTTTTCTATCCTCACTTACGATGCTGCAACCCCTGTTGGAAATAATGATAATATTAATGACAGGAAAAGTGAAAAATCAAAATTGAAATCTCGTCAACGTAGCCTAATCCTTTGTTCAAAAGAGTTGAAAACATTTAAAAGGAAAACATGACGAGGCTTTTATGCTTTGATATAGGAGCATTAAGCATTTTCTAATCTTTCTTACTAGTTGTGACGCTCTTCCTTTCTTCCTCATCTGTGGCTTTGATCTAACTGATTTTATTCTTTAGTTAGCGTATTTAAATTGTCTATAGATACCTGAAACACTTGGGATTACCTCTGCTCCTTTCTTGTTGCTGCTCCTCTCACTCCGAGCAACTTGCACAGAAGCAAATTATCGCCTCTATTTCAGGGACAAAATTGCTTATACAATTAGTTATACCATATAGAAATAATTAAATCGCATAATAAATATATATTATTTCTATAAAGGTATAATTCCCTTTAATTTCTGAATATAATAGAAAAATTGATGGTTTTATAATTAAAAAATCACATAGATATTCAGAATATCAATATATTAAGAAATTATTTTTATGGGTATTGAGCGTGCAGTTTCGCCCAATACTTTTTGTGTTCTGTATTGTATATTTCACTTATTTTCGGTATCACCTTTTATCATTATCAATAGAAGCTACATAACATTTATAGCCTATAACAAATACAGTGGTTCAAGGCCTCTCTCCAAGACTTTTTTTTTTTTTTTTTACCATAAACAAGTCTTTCTTGATGGAAATTTAAGCGTAATGTTATTATTTCATTTTACCCTGAATTATGCTTTTCCAACAATTACTTTTTTCACGGCCGTCTTCTGCAATTATACGACATATCCACTCATATATTTCATTCTCTCCACGTTCCATAATCTTCTGTATTACTTCCTTTGCACAGGTCACAAATTTCATCTCTCCATTTCCTCCTGAAATATGCTTTTATTTAGAGCAGGTTTATCCTCGTTGTCATTTATAGATAGAATTTCTAAACTTCCTTTATTGGAAAGAAACTTTGATTTGGCTATTTATTAGAATATGTACATGTGGATGGAAGCCTGGATGAAATGAGAGTATAATTATAATCTAGTTGTTCCAACCTTTTCTAATTCTCGACATAAACGACGTATTCGGATATATATATATATATATATATATATATATATATATATATATATATATATATATATGTATATAAATATATATATATATATATATATATATATATATATATATATATATATATATATATATATATATAGGTGTGTGGATGCAACCCGTATTTCTTTTATATTGCTGAGCGAGAAGGACATTTTATTTTGAGAACATCAGAACTGAACCCTTATTCACCTACTTTACTTTAAGGACTGCTTTTCTGGTCTTTAACAGCAAGGGAACCCAACTCACTAAAGGACCTTCACAGTCATTTTATTATGTATATGATAAAATGACTGTGAAGGTCCATTTTATCATGTACATTCCAAGCATTCAGCATTCGAATGCATATATCTCGTTTATATTTCAATAATACAGAGTTGCTCTGTGGATTTTTGTCAATATAGGACATTCATTCGTTAATATTGTTCTTTTGACAATTTGTCTTCATAAGGTACACTCTTAGATTTTCTTGATTTCTGGTAACACTTTTGGGGATTTATGGCCTAATATAGCGCCCAAAACTTATTTATTTATATAACATTAAAAAGGAACATTTTGAGTGGTAAATGGTCCTTTCACATCAATTTTCAAGGGCGATATGATCATATGTAGTTCCGGTACCCAGAGTTTACTGGTTGGAATTATTGCCCGATTTTGTGAAATTAGGCCTAAATATCTGAACTGGTGCCAGGTTTCACAATGTTTATCCTGATTCGTGATAAAATTCAAGGGTACAATTTTACTCACGGGAATAACCCCCCCCCACCTTATATTAGGGGAGAGAGAGAGAGAGAGAGAGAGAGAGAGAGAGATTTCAACACCAGACCAAAGAAAGCCTGTTGCTGTTTTGCTGGATAACCGGGGGACGTCAGTGACAGGATACTGTCTTTCTATCCTGCCTGTCTCGGAACCCCAAACCGAGAGGTAGTCCTGAATCGGAAGACACCCAAGAGGAAGGATCCTCAACGGAGTCGATTTCTTAGGGCTTGACCCGACCCAGGACTCTCGGAAAACCCGAGTCTCTTTACTTTAGGTTATCCAGGACGATACAGACATCACTGCCATTACTTGTCGGAAAATATTCTCCATTTAAGAAGACTCAAACATTTTATGCAAAGTTTATAGATTTGTTGATAAATTCATAATTTTTTATAAAGTTTGATAATTAAGAATTTAGTTGCCTTTCATAGTAATCATCATTATAGCTTTTTATGAATTTTGAATATTCTTTTAGCAAATAAATCAGTTTTTTGATGGCCAATGGTAGGCACCCATTGATACTATTGCGAAAGTTATTGGGTACTGTCAGATCCCTCGCTGGATTAAGCACATTTTCCCTTTACTTAATTTTCGAGTCAACACAATGTGAATCTCTCTATTAACTTTTAAAGGACAAAACTATTTAAATATGATTTAAAAAAAAATAGTTTACTTCTAAGATCATTGATAAAACTTTGGTGTTGATGTTAAGTACAAAAGAGGAAAATCAAATAAATAGATTCAGAGAGTTGACTCGAGCGGCCGACCCTGTTATACAATGGGGATAATGAGGTTGAAAGAAGCAGACAGTTACTTGAATAGCTAAACTCTTCTAGAGTCGATGCTTTGCAATGAGAGTATAGCTGTTAGGAACCTTGTTTTCAATTATTGCTCAGCAATAGCTTATCAGGAAGCAGCGGGTTCTCTGGTGTGTTGCAATAAGTCTTAAACGATTAAAACATAATATTTACAAAAACAATATCAAGTCGACCTTTCAGGGGTTAGAAGTTTAGTCTGAACACTGTGTCACTGAGATGTGCTTTAAAGATAAAAGACTTTTCACCCTCAACTTCAATACTCCTTATTTGTTAGGCCTATAAGCATTTCCATTCTTTAACTTGAATATCCAGCCTAGAATTTCCATCGAACAGTCACAAATAATTTCCAAGATTTCACTATAACTATTGTTTGTTCGTAATTATGAATATCTAAGGTCCAAACAATATCAGTAGACCATGTTTGATACAATTCTTTGGAAACTTCAATTTTATATAATGTGATGTATGAAGTAGGAGATGATGCATGGAGAAGTATTGATTTAAAAGCTCAAGATAGAGACGGCTGGCGAAATGTAACCGGAGCCTTACAATAGGCCTAGGAAACTAGGATGACCATATATATAATGAATTTTAATTAAAAAATAAAAAAAAATTGGTCAGTTTAATTCATGAAAAGTAATTCATCAAAATAGTTTCTCTTAATTATTTTTCTTTTGGAATCTGAAGTTGTCTAAATTTCTGGGAAATTGCGTAATCGTTTGTACACTGAAATAGATCATATTTGCTGCTACTGAAGAAACACAAGAGGAATATAAATGCTTGATTTTAGAATACTGCACAAAAGCAACGATGTGCCGGTAATGTCAGGTAGGCCAACAAGGCAACGCTCTATAGCTGCAGAAGCTGTGATGTCATATTATAAGCCTACTATGCAACGTTTAAAACATGTAAATGCAGAAGCTGTAAAGTCATATAGGCCAACAATGCAACTGTGACGTGGTGAGAGAAGGTTGTGAACTCAAAGGCAAGTTGAAAACAACTGAGTTAGTTTATTAAAGAACACTCCCCTTTATATACAAAATCTCAAAGCAACAAGAATTTTCATGTTCAAATATTGACACTGTTACAGAGGAAAAAAGCAGACATGATTTTTCAGGTTCTTTTTAGTACGAGGGGAGAGCGAAGATACAAGCATAATATAGACAAAATGAATTATGTACGATTGTGTGACACACGGTTGGTACACAACGTTTAAAACATATTGATGTATTGTAGAAGCCATGACTCCGTTTTCTCTCTTTCCTCGGATGTTCGAATGGTATTTCTTTTAAAATTACTAATTTCATTACTTTTTTTCTTATTTTGTGAAAGAGAGATAAAGAGATCTGTCCTTGATCACTTTATTCAAATTTAAGGCTTTGGGGAGAGAGAGAGAGAGAGAGAGAGAGAGAGAGAGAGAGAGAGAGAGAGAGAGAGAGAGAGAGAGAGAGAGAGAGAGAGAGAATATGCCTTCACCTAAATGAAAACTTACTATGCAGCAAATGTAAATTAATATAATCTGCCTTTAACAGATGAGATATGATTATTTTGTCAGAGACTAAATAAAAAATGGCATCTTGTCCTTCCGTGACTTTGACGTCACGAATAAAACGGCCATCACTTCACGGTGACTTTCTTTCATCATAATTTGGGTCATTTTTCGTAGCTCATTGGTAAAGTCAAGGTGTTTATTAAGGTCTATAGATGTAGGTTAATTAAAGGTTTTATGTTTGATAAAGGAGGTTAATTGGTCTAGTGATGGTTGAAGAGGCTCTAGAGGTGTTGCAATTTGCTTTTCTATCTTTACTTAATCGGCTGCAACCTCATTTATTATTATTATTATTATTATTATTATTATTATTAAGGAACTGGAGAATTACGACAACGCCAAACATTCTTAGATTTATTTCCATCACCAACAAATATCAACGGTTCAAACATCTGTGTTCATAATAATGTTCCTGGATAAAAGAAAGTAAAACAATAAAGAGCAAGCTGTACATATATATTGTAAATAAATAAAATCTAAGTTAGAATGGGAAAAGGCATATATGAATAGCAGAGTCAATTTCTAAAAAATCTAAAAAAAGCAACAACTTAACCAAGAAATTTCTAGTTTTCCTTTGAAAATTGCCTAATTATGCCTTTTCCCATTCTAACTTAGATTCTATTTGTTTACAATATTTATGTTGTACCAACCGTGGGTCACACGATCGTACATAGTTCATTTTGTGTATATGTTATGCTTGTATCTTCGCTCTCCCCTCACACTAAAAAGAACCTGATAAAACATGTCTTTTTCTCATCGGTAACGGTGTTGATTTTGAACAGGAAATTTCCTGTTGCCTTGTTCTATAATAAACTCACACAGCTGCTTTCTTCCTGTCTTTGAGTCACAACCTTCTCTCGTCCCGTCACATTGGAGACCCCGGAGTGACATCTCGCTTATCCCGTCTTCCACCCCCCCTCGCCCCTCCATCGTTGGTACTATGGTGGACTCTACAGAAGTTGGCGCTGCCGCTGCCCCATTGAATCTTTCATCATTCGCCAGCGGAGAGGCGTTTGCTGGGTTTCAGCGCGCAGAAGTCCAGTTTTGCATGAAGGGCGTGACTCGCTCAACCACCAAAGCAGATTATGTTCTCGCGGCGATACCCGAGGACACCTTCCCGGAAATATCCGACTGGCTTTGTGAACAAGGAGACACCCCAATAGCTTATGACGCCCTCAAAACATACCTTCTGCAGCAGTACTCGCTGTCGCCAGCCGCCCGTATAGCAAAGCTTTTTCAGCTCTCTCAACAACCGTTGGGGGACCAAAGGGCTTCGCTCGCCCTCGGGGAAATGATCAGTATCGCTCGCCTGCAACCTGCCGCGCACGGCTCTCCTCGTGATGTGAACCTACTTCGTGCTCTTTGGGTAAGCCCTTTACCCAAACCTGTATGCGCTGCCATACCCGATGTCGATAGTTTACCCATAAAGGACTTAATGACCAAAGCTGACGCCCTTATGGACAGCCACTTCATGACCTTCAAAACCTCCATCAACGCCTCCACTCGTGACGAAGAGGACACCTATTCAACTTCAACCGAATCTGACGTAAAAGCCGTAGTACACACACGCCTATGAATGCCGTAGGACACACACGCCTATGAATACCGTAGGCTATGAATGCCGTAGGACACACACGCCTATGAATGCCGTAGTCCTATGAATGCTGTAGGACACGCCTATGAATGCCATAGGACACACACGCCTATGAATGCCGTAGGACACACAAGCCTATGAATGCCGTAGGACACACACGCGTATGAATGCCATAGGCCTATGAATGCTGTAGGACACGCCTATGAATGCCATAGGACACACACGCCTATGAATGCCGTAGGACACATGCCTACCCCGTGATGAGCTGGAGCAGCAGCAAAGCCACCCATCATCCACCACTCTCTCGCGCCCCAACAAAAGACTTCTACAGCCACTCACTGCCGCTAATCGGCGCAGTTTTTGCTACTACCACTCCAGATTCAGGGCGCCCTATTTAACATGTATAGTATGTCATTTTTAGTGGGGGAGCCATATACCAACCGTCTGTCACACGATCGTACATAGTTCATTTTGTGTATATATTATGCTTGTATCTTCGCTCTCCTCTCGCACTAAAAAGAACCTGAAAAATCATGTCTGTTTTTATCATCGGTAACGGTGTTGATTTTGAACAGGAAATTTCCTGTTGCCTTGAGCTTTTGTATATAAACTCTCTCAGCTGCTTTCCTCCTGTCTTTGAGTCACAACCTTCTCTTGGCCCGTCACAATGTACAGCTTGCTCTTTATTATTTTACTTTCTTCTATTCAGGAACATGGTTATGAACACAGAGGTGTCTGAAACGTCGTTATTTGTTGGTGATGGAAATAGATTTAAGAATGTTTGTCGGATATCGGATATCGGATATTATTATTATTATTATTATTATTATTATTATTATTATTATTATTGTTATTATTATTTGGTAAGGTATAATCCCAGTTGGAAAAAATGATAATGATAATGACGGGGAAAGTGAAAAATAAAAAATGAAATCTTGTCGATATAGCCTAATCCTTGGCTCAAAAGAGTTGAAAACATTTAAAAGGAAAACATGGCGAGGTTTTTATGCTTTGATATAGGAGCATTTGAAGAATCTTCTTCAACCGAACTTTATGACAAAAAAACACTCAGTCCTACGAATACGTTAGGCAGTTGATGCTTAGCTGAATGTTGTACAAACTCGCTTATTAAGACATTTTCTAATCTTTCTTTCTAGTTGTGACGCTCTTCCTTATTTCCCCATCTGTGGCTTTGACCTAACTTATTTTATTCTTTAATTACCGTATTTTAATTTTTTATAGATACTTGAAATACTTGGGATTACCTCTACTCCTTTCTCCTTTCTCAGAGCAACTTTCACAGAAGCAAATTATCTCCTCGATTTCAGGGACAAAATTGCTTATACAATTAGTTATCCCATATAGAAATAATTAAATTGCATAATAAATATATATTATTTCTATAAAAGTATAATTCACATTAATTTCAGAATATAATTTAATTATTAATGGTTTTATAATTGAAAAAATCACATAGATATTTAGAATATCGATATATTATGAAATTACTTTTATGGATATTGAGTATGCAGTTTCATTTAATATGCCACGTAAGATTCCTTTCCTAACATTTATTTTTGGTATCGACTATATTCATTCATAATAGAAGCTCCGCAATATTCATAGACTATAACAAATATAACGGTCTAAGGCCTTTTTCCAAGACTCTATTGTTATCTTTGACCATAAACAACAGTCTTTCCTTATGGAAGTTCAAGAGTAATTTTATTGTATCAATTTACCCTGAATTCGGTTGTGATGAAATCAGCTGTGGCAACCTATTATGCATTTCCAGCCATTACTTTTTTCACGGTCGTCTTCTGCAATTATACACATATCCACTCCTGTATCTCATTCTCTCTACGTTCCATGATCTCCTGTAGTACTTCCTTTGCACAGGTCACAAATTTCATCTCTCCATTTCCTCCTGAAATTTGCTTTTATTTAGAGCAGGTTTATCCTTACTGTCATTTAAAGATGGAATTTTAAAAATTCCGTTATTGGAAAGAAACTTTGATTGGGCTATTTGTTAGAATATGTACCTTTCCTCGGCCACTCATGAAATAAATCATTCGATCTCTTTTAAAAGGATTTCCTAAAGTTCTCTTAGTATTTATACAAAAATTAACTAGTTCAAAGGTCATTGTAACCAGGGATCCGACGCTTCGCTCTCGGCAGCAAAACATCTGCATAGATAAGCGCGTACAAATGTAAATAAATAGATAAATAAATAACTTGCTTTCAGGGCTCATACGTAAACCATAGGCTTTTCTGCACAAGTATCCCATACCATCTAGTTTCTAGGTAAACTATTCTGGGAAGTCACTACCCAGAAACACTCTTCGTCTGTTTCAGTGCCGTAAATAGTTTGCGGTCGTCAACACAACAACTGCATAAATTACTAAATGTTTAAATAGAGGACGTGCTCCTTTTGCGAAAGCATCGCGTCAGCTTTATGATTCAATTACGGGAGCATCGCGTCAGCTTTGCGATCCAATTGCGGAAGCATCGCGTCACTACCTGTTTATGGTGTGTTGCGTCAGAATATTCTAAAGGTTAGATCAAATTCTTTTTACATAAATGATCAGGTAATGATCAAAATAGCCGGTCGCATTTGTGTTCAATATTTCGCAATACGTCCCTTAGCTGTTGTTCGTATGTCGTACCAGGAAACTGAGCGTGAATTTAGTTGCCATAATTTAACGATATTTTGCGAACAGATGCGGCCTCTGTTGAGGAACTTTATATGTCCCCTTAGGTTACGATGGATTCACATCAGATTAGATTAGACACACACACACACACACACATATATATATATATATATATATATATATATATATATATATATATATATATATACATATATATATATATGTATTTGTATATATATGCATATATATATGTGTGTGAATATATATATATATATATATATATATATATATATATATATATATATATATATATATATACATACATATATATAAACACACACATATATATATATACATATATATATATGTGTGTGTGTGAATATATATATATATATATATATCTGTATGTGTGTGTGTAAATATGTATGTATATATGTAAATATTACTCATATATATATAGATACAAATAAATATATGTAAATATATATATATATATATATATATATATATATATATATATATATATATATACATATATATATATTTATATGTATATATATGTAAACATAGAGGGATACACACACATACGTATATGTATATGTATATGTGTGTATATATATATATATATATATATATATATATATATATATATATATTATATATATATATATATATATATATATATATATATATATATATATATATATATATATATATATGTTTGTATATATATATGTATTACATTTCCAAAATCTTTGTAACCTACCACGATATATTACGAAGCCATTTCATTCAGCTTCGATCTTTTCAAATATTCAGTAAAGTCACAGGAGCTTCTGTCCTACCTCAGACCAAAAAGAAAAAAAAAGGAAAAAAAACAAAGAAAAGAAAAATTAAACTAAATTCCAAAATGATTTTAGATTTTGGTTACTGGTAAACGCGCAAAGGTTTTGCAACATGTTGCTCTTGTCATTCTACTGATGGAAATTTTTTTTTTTTTTTTGCATTGAATTTTGCTCTTGGTAAACATGCATAGCACTGGTTATTCTTTAGAAAGAAGATCAGCTCTTGCCGAACTGTATTTTTTTTTTTTT
>NC_090736.1:144527113-144554613 GCF_036898095.1 Palaemon carinicauda | reverse complement strand
ACTGCCATTACTTGTCGGAAAATATTTTCCATTTAAGAAGACTCAAACATTTTATGCAAAGTTTATAGATTTGTTGATAAATTCATAATTTCTTATAAAGGTTGATAATTAAGAATTTAGTTGGCTTTAATGATAATCCTCATTATAGCTATTTATGAATTTTAGATATTTTTTTTTAGCAAATAAATCAGTATTTTGATAGACAAGGAGAGGCACCCGATGAGATGCTACTGCTACGGAGTTATTTGGTACTGTCTGTGATGGCAAGATTTGACATTGGAACCCTCTCTGGTTAGAGCTCATTTTAGATTTGCCTAATTTTTGAGTCAACATATGAATCTCTCGATTAACTTTTAAAGGCCAAGACTGAATAACAATATTTTTATTTGAATATGATCTGAAGAAAAAATAGTTTATTTGTAAAATCATTGATTAAAACTTTTGTGTTAATGTACTGTACAAAAGATTAAAAGAATATAACTACAGTAGAAAGAGAGAGAGTTGACTCAAGCGGCCGACCATGCTATGAAATGGGAGTAATGAGGTCGAAAGCAGATAGTTGCTTGAGTAGTTAAGCCAATCTATAGTCTATGCTTTGCAATGAGAGCATAGCTGTTAGGAACCTTGTTTTCAATTATGGCTTAGAAATACTTTATTAGGAGGCAACGGGTTCTCTGGTTTGTTGCAGGAAGTCTATAAGGATTAAAACATTATTATCTACAAGAACAATATCATGTCGGTCTTTCAGTGATGGGAAATTTTGTCTGAACACTGTGTCACTGAGATGTGCTTTAAAGATAATAGACTTTTCACCCTCAACTTCAATACTTCATATTTGTTAGGCCTGTAAATATTTTCATTCCCTAACTTGAATATCCAGCGTAGAATATCCATCGAAAAGTCAAAAATAATATCCAAGATTTCACTATAACTGTTTGTTCGTAATTATGTCGGTCTAAAGTCCAAACAATATCAGTAGACCATGTTTGATACAATTCTTTGGGAACTTCAATTTTACAGAATGTGAAGTGTGAAGTAGAAGAGGAGATGACGAATGAAGAAGTATTGATTGAAAAGCTCAAGATAGAGACCACTGGTGAAATGTAACTGGGGTCCTCAGCGTCAATGGGCGTAGGAGATGATGATATTATATATAATGAATTTTAATTCAACTCTTAAAATATAAAAATATTAAAACTGGTCATTTTAATTCATGAAAAGTAACTTCAGTAAAATATTTTCTCTTACATATTTTTTTTTCTCAGAATCTGAAGTTGTCTAAATTTCTGGGAAATTGCGTAATCGTTTGTACACTAAAAAAGATCATATTGGTTACCACTGAAGAAACACAGGAGGAATATAAATGCTGGATTTTAGAATACATGCACAAAAGCAACGGTTTTCCGGCTGATTGTAATGTCAGGTAGGCCTATAATGCAACGCTCTATAGATGCAGAAGCTGTAATGTCATATAGGCCTACTTTGCAATGCTTTAAACATGTAGATGCAGAAGCTGTAATGTCAGAAAGGCCTGGAATGCAACGCTTAAAACTTATAAATGCAGAATCTTTAATGTCAGATATGCCTACAATGCAACGCTCAAAATATATTGATGCAGAAGCTGTAATATCAGATAGGCCTACAATGCAACGCTTAAAACCTATAGATTCTGAAGTTGTAATGTCAGATAGGCCTAGAATTCAACGCTTAAAGAATATTGATGTAGAACCCATGACTATTTTTCTCTCTTTCCTCGGAGGTTCTAATGGTATTTCTTCTAAAAATTATTATCTTCATTATTGCCTTTTTTCTTAATTTGAGAAAGAGAGGTGAAGAGAACTGTCCTTAATCACTATATTCTTTTATATTTATGACAGAGAGAGAGAGAGAGAGAGAGAGAGAGAGAGAGAGAGAGAGAGAGAGAGAGAGAGAGCATGCCTTCACCTAAATGAAAACTTACTATGCAGCAATTGTAAATTAAGATAATCTGCCTTTGGGAGATATGATTATTTTGACTGAGACTAAAAGAAAAATGGCATCTCGTCCGTCTGGGACTTTGACGCCACGAAGAAAACCGCCATCACTTCTCATTGACTTTCTTTCATCATAACTTGGGCAATTTTTTCGCAGGTCATTGATAAAGCCAAGGTCTTTGGTAAGGTCTACAGATCTTGGTTAAGTAAAGCCTTTTTGTTTGATACAGGAGGATCATCGGTCCCGTGATGGTTGAGGAGGCTCTGGAGGTGGTGCTTT
Source organism: Palaemon carinicauda (assembly GCF_036898095.1). Taxonomy (NCBI): domain Eukaryota; kingdom Metazoa; phylum Arthropoda; class Malacostraca; order Decapoda; family Palaemonidae; genus Palaemon; species Palaemon carinicauda. The sequence goes on along the minus strand of NC_090736.1, from coordinate 144,552,360 downwards.
TCCTTTTCTATCCTCACTTACGATGCTGCAACCCCTGTTGGAAATAATGATAATATTAATGACAGGAAAAGTGAAAAATCAAAATTGAAATCTCGTCAACGTAGCCTAATCCTTTGTTCAAAAGAGTTGAAAACATTTAAAAGGAAAACATGACGAGGCTTTTATGCTTTGATATAGGAGCATTAAGCATTTTCTAATCTTTCTTACTAGTTGTGACGCTCTTCCTTTCTTCCTCATCTGTGGCTTTGATCTAACTGATTTTATTCTTTAGTTAGCGTATTTAAATTGTCTATAGATACCTGAAACACTTGGGATTACCTCTGCTCCTTTCTTGTTGCTGCTCCTCTCACTCCGAGCAACTTGCACAGAAGCAAATTATCGCCTCTATTTCAGGGACAAAATTGCTTATACAATTAGTTATACTACATAGAAATAATTAAATCGTATAATAAATATATATTATTTCTATAAAAGTATAATTCACATTAATTTCGGAATATAATAGAAATGTTTATGATTTTATAATTAAAAAATCACATAGATATTCAGAATATCGATATATTAAGAAATTATTTTTATGGGTATTGAGCGTGCAATTTCGCCCAATACTCTTTGTGTTCTGTATTGTATATTTCATTTATTTTCGGTATCAGGTTCAGGTTCAGGTTCTGGGGTGAGGCATAGCCTTTACAACGGCGCCTCTGTGTCTTTTAGTTTTGTGTGTTCCTTATTTTCACTAGTTTTTCTCTTTTCATCCACATTTGTTGTAGTATACTTTTCTTATTTTCAATATTCTCTTCACAAAAAAGGAATTTTCCAACTGTTTGTGCACTATCTTCTTCGTATGGTTGTTGAAGCTCAATTGCTTTTATTCTTATATCACTAAACTGTGGACAATATAATATAAAGTGGTTAGCATTTTCTTTTACATCACAGAATACACAGTTTATATTTCCATCTTGGTGTCTGTTTCTTATATTCAAGCCCAATGAGTTTGTCCTTGCTCTAAATAATAAAATTGACGAAAATGTATTGTCATACACTTCCTCTTCCTTGATTTCACTTTTCCAGTTTTTATACAAAATTAAACTCTCCTTACACTCCATTTCACTCTTCCATTTGCTTGTGTCCCATTCTCTTGTTCTCTTCTTTATGTCCTCTTTCGTACATCTCTTGACTTCTCTCATCGCCATCCCACATTCTTCAGCATACTTCTTCACATGCATCCACCACTTCCTCTCTTTTTCTTCCATATCATTGACTATTGCTGTTAGTAGGTCCTTTTCTCCCTTAAAAATGCTATTAAGGTACCTCAGCTTACCATCCATTACCCTTGTTTTCATAGCAGATGCTCCTACATCCCCTCTCAAGGCTACAATTGCTGTATTCTTTACACCCCCTAACATCCTTCTATACACTCCATTCTCTATTCTCTGCAACTTTTCTATTTCCGTTTCCGTTAAGTTAATCACATTTGTTCCATATAATATAGAAGGTAGTGCTACACTTTTCCAGTATGTTTTCCCTATCAGTATCTTATTACAACTTTTTTCTATGATCGAATATGTAAGATTAGCTAGCTTTTGCGCCTTAACTATCATTTCATTTTTCTGTGTTTTGAACATATTCCTACTATCATCTACCTTGATACCTAGGTATTTAATATTGCTTACTACTCTTATTCCCTCTATATTATCTGGTTTCTCCTTCATATTATATATAAGTACGCTACTTTTGTCTCTGTTTATGTCTAAACCACACTGCTTTCCTATATCTATCACTTTCCTTATGTTTAATTCAGCATCCTCTATATTCTCAGCAAGCTACGTAACAATTACAGCCTATAACAAATACAGTGGTCCAAGGCCTCTCTCCAAGACTTTATCTTATTTTTTTTTTTTACCATAAACAAGTCTTTCTTGATGGAAATTTAAGCGTAATGTTATTATTTCATTTTACCCTGAATTATGCTTTTCCAACCATTACCTTTTTCACGCCCGTCTTCTGCAATTATACACATATCCACTCATCTATTTCATTCTCTCCACGTTCCATAATCTTCTGTATTACTTCCTTTGCACAGATCATAAATTTCATCTCTCCATTTCCTCCTGAAATATGCTTTTATTTAGAGCAGGTTTATCCTTGTTGTCATTTATAGATAGAATTTCTAAACTTCCTTTTATTGGAAAGAAACTTTGATTGGACTATTTGTTAGAATATGTACGTGTGGATGGAAGCCTAGATGGAATGAGAGTATAATTATAATCTAGTTGTTCCAACCTTTTCTAATTCTCGACATAATCGACGTATTCGGATATTATTATTATTATTATTACTATCCAAGCTACAACCCTAATTGGAAAAGCAAGATGCTATAAGCCCAGGGGCTCCAATAGGGAAAAATAGCCCAGTGAGGAAAGGAAATAAGGAAATAAATAACTGATGAGAACAAATTAACAATAAATCATTCTAAAAAAAGTAATGTCAAAAGAGATATATCATATATAAACTATTAACAACGTCAACAACAAAAATGTCATATATAAACTATAAAAAGACTCATGTCTGTCTGGTCAACAAAAAAGCATTTGCTCCAACTTTGAACTTTTGAAGTTCTACTGATTCAACAACCCGATTAGGAAGATCATTCCACAACTTGGTAACAGCTGGAATAAAACTTCTAGAGTACTGCGTAGTATTGAGTCTTATGATGGAGAAGGCCTGGCTATTAGAATTAACTGCCTGCCTAGTATTACGAACAGGATAGAATTGTCCAGGGAGTTCTGAATGTAAAGGATGGTCAGAGTTATGGAAAATCTTATGCAACATGCATAATGAACTAATTGATCGACGGTGCCAGAGATTAATATCTAGATCAGGAATAAGAAATCTAATAGACCGTAAGTTTCTGTCCAACAAATTAAGATGAGAATCAGCAGCTGAAGACCAGACAGGAGAACAATACTCAAAACAAGGTAGAATAAAAGAATTAAAACACTTCTTCAGAATAGATTGATCACCGAATATCTTAAAAGACTTTCTCAATAAGCCAATTTTTTGTGCAATTGAAGAAGACACAGACCTTATATGTTTCTCAAAAGTAAATTTGATGTCAAGAATCACGCCTAAAATTTTGAAAGAGTCATACAAATTTAAAGAAACATTATCAATACTGAGATCCGGATGTTGAGGAGCCACCGTCCTTGACCTACTTACAATCATACTTTGAGTTTTGTTAGGATTCAACTTCATACCCCATAATTTGCACCATGCACTAATTTTAGCTAAATCTCTATTAAGGGACTCACCAACCCCAGATCTACATTCAGGGGATGGAATTGATGCAAAGAGAGTAGCATCATCTGCATATGCAACAAGCTTATTTTCTAGGCCAAACCACATGTCATGTGTATATAGTATGAAAAGTAATGGGCCAAGAACACTACCCTGTGGAACACCGGATATCACATTCCTATACTCACTATGGTGCCCATCAACAACAACTCTTTGAGATCTACTACTTAAAAAATCAATAATAATGCTAAGAAACGACCCACCCACTCCCAACTGTTTCAGTTTGAAAACAAGGGCCTCATGATTAACACGGTCAAAGGCAGTACTAAAATCAAGGCCAATCATACGAACTTCCTGACCACAATCAAGGGATTTCTGTACTGCATTGGAGATTGTAAGAAGGGCATCACATGCTCCAAGGCCTTTCCGAAAACCAAATTGCAAACTAGGGAATAGATGATTACCTTCAGCAAACCTATTAAGACGTTTTGCCAGAAGACGTTCAAAAACTTTAGATAATATGGGAGTTATGGAAATTGGGCGGTAATAAGTGGGACTTGAGCTACCACAAACACATTTACATAGAGGAGTAACATTACCAATTCTCCAACAAGTGCTAAAAGCTCCTCTTCTTGCTAACTTGCGTAAAATAACAGATAACTTTGGAGCTAAGAACTCTGCTGTCTTTATAAAAAACAAAGGAAAAATACCATTAGGGTCTACACCTCCATAAGCATCAAGGTCCATCAACAGAGCTTTAATCTCACGAGATCGAAAAGCTAAACTAGTTAGTTTAGCCTCAGGAAAACAGGAATGAGGAAGTTCAAGTTTTTCATTACTCTGTTTACTGTCAAAAACATCAGCCAAAAGGGTTGCCTTTTCCTTTGGACAGTGAGTGACTGAGCCATCTGGTTTAAGTAAAGGAGGAACTGTTGCATCTACACCAAAGAGTGCAGATTTAAGGGTAGACCACCATTTATGTTCCTGAGTTGTACCAGAGAGGGTTTCTTTTATGATTAAATTGTACTCCTTTTCAGTTGAGGCATAAACTCTCTGAGCAAAAGCTCGAAGCTGAGTATAGTTGTTCCAGGTCAAATCTGATCTGTTACCCTTCCAAAGGTGATAGGCCTCCTGCTTCTCCAAATAAACACGTCTACAATCATCATTGAACCATGGTTTGTCCTTCATTCGGTACCTTAGCACACGAGAAGGGATACGCCTATCAATTATGTTGACTAGATTCTCATTCAAAGGGACAACAGGATCTACACTATTATATAATTGTGACCAATTCAAGCACAAAAGATCATGCAAAATCCCATTCCAGTCTGCTTGGGATTTCATATAAATTTTACAAGAATATGATATATCAGGGACAGGCTGCTCAGTCTTCACTAATAATGAAATCAAGGCATGATCAGAAGTCCCGACTGGAGAACCAACCTTACTAGTTATAACGCCAGGGGAGTCAGTGTATACGAGGTCCAAGCAATTACCAGACCTGTGAGTAGCTTCATTTATGATTTGCTCACAGCCTGATTCTGAGGCAAAGTCTAAAGCTCTTAAGCCATGGCGATCGGTAGGAGAGATAGAACTCAACCACTCCCTATGGTGAGCATTAAAATCACCAACAAAGACAAACGAAGCCTTTCTATCATCTTCTTGTATCTTAGCCATAATGGTAAGAAGGCAATCAAAGATAGAATCATCCATGTCTGGATTCCGGTAGATTGAACACAAATAAAAGTTGTTATGCCTGCCACAAACTTTTATTACCTGAATCTCATGACATCCACATTGATAGCAGGACTTATGAGAAGCAGGGTACTCGGTCCTAATATACACCGCCATTCCCCTGGCCCTAGGGATGGCATCACGTTTCAACATTATTGGCTTCTTAAAACCAGTTATAAGGAGCTCAGATGAGTGCCTCATATTAGAAACCAAAGTTTCTGAGCACAAAAGAATATCATACTGTCTGGACGCAACTGTAAGGTCTCGGATATTTGCATGAAGACCACGAATATTGCAATACAGAAGACGACATTGACGAAATCTAGGACGTACTGGTCCCGGATTTTGCTCAATGTCTCCAGACAGCATAAGAATTAATAGAAATAAAAAAGAGACATCATACTTAAAAACTAGATTAACAAGAATTAAAACAAAAACAATATGTACAGAATAATAATAAAAGTGATTGATGATAACCATAGACTATAGTAAAAAGTCGGAAAAACTGGTCAACATGGAGGAGCCGATACACCATGCAAGGCTAAATACCCTCCAGGATAGCCACTTCAACTGAAGGGAGGACAGTAAGGATGGTTTTGAGAAGAAAAAATCAGAAAAAGGAAAAGACAACCTCTTGATAAACCACCAGGCATCCATGGCCCTTCTATTAAGCCTGCCCAACACACCATTTCAAAAAAACAAGAGGAAGAAAAAAAAATAAGATAGAATAGTGTGCCTGAGTGTACCCTCAAGCAAGAGAACTCCAACCCAAGACAGTGGAAGACCATGGTACAGAGGCTATGGCACTATCCAAGACTAGAGGACAATGGTTTAATTTTGGAGTGTCCTTCTCCTAGAAAAGCTGCTTACCATAGCTAAAGAGTCTCTTCTACCCTTACCAAGAGGAAAGTACACTGAACAAATTGCAGTGCAGTAAATTAACCCCTTGGTGAAGAAGTGTTAAGTATCTCATTGTTGTCAGATGTATGAGGAAAGACGAGAATATGTAAAGAATAGGCCAGACTATTCCGTGTAAGTGTAGGCAAAGAAAAAAAAAATAAGCCGTGACTAGAGAACATATATATATATATATATATATATATATATAATATATATATATATATATATATATATATATATATATATATATATATATATATATATATAGGTGTGTGGATGCAACCCGTATTTCTTTTATATTGCTAAGCGAGAAGGGTATTTTATTTTGAGAACATCAGAACTGAACCTTATTCACCTACTTTACTTTAAGGACTGCTTTTCTGGTCTTTAACAGCAGGGGAACCCTACTCACTACAGGACCTTCACAGTCATTTTATCATGCATATGATAAAATGACTGTGAAGGTCCATTTTATCATGTACATTCCAAGCATTCAGCATTTCGAATGCATATTTCTCGTTTATATTTCAATAATACAGAGTTGCTCTGTTGATTTTTGTCAATATAGGACATTCATTCGTTAATATTGTTCTTTTGACAATTTGTCTTCATAAGGTATACCCTCAGTTTTTCTCGATTTCTGGTAACATTTTTGGGGATTTATGACCTAATATAGCGCCCAAAACTTATTTATTTATATAACATTGAAAAGGAACATTTTGAGTGGTAAATAGTCCTTTCACATCAATTTTCAAGGGAGATATGAGCATATGTAGTTCTGGTACCCAGAGTTTACTGGTCGAAATTATCGCCCAATTTTGTGAAATTAGGCCTAAATATCTGAACTGGTGCCAGGTTTCGTAATGTTCATCCTGACTCGTGATAGAATTAAAGGGTACATTTTTACTCACAGAAATAACCTCCCCCCACCATATATTAGGAGAGAGAGAGAGAGAGAGAGAGAGAGAGAGAGAGAGAGAGAGAGAGATTTCAACACCAGACCAAAGAAAGCCTGTTGCTGTTTTGCTGGATAACCGGGGGACGTCAGTGACAGGATACTCTCTTTCTATCCTGCCTGTCTCGGAACCCCAAACCGAGAGGTAGTCCTGAATCGGAAGACACCCAAGAGGAAGGATCCTCAACGGAGTCGATTTCTTAGGGCTTGACCCGACCCAGGACTCTCGGAAAACCCGAGTCTCTTTACTTCAGGTTATCCAGTACGATACAGACATCACTGCCATTACTGGTCGGAAAATATTTTCCATTTAAGAAGACTCAAACATTTTATGCAAAGTTTATAGATTTGTTGATAAATTCATAATTTTTTATAAAGTTTGATAATTAAGAATTTAGTTGCCTTTCATAGTAATCATCATTATAGCTTTTTATGAATTTTAAATATTTTTTTTTAGCAAATAAATCAGTTTTTTGATGGTCAATGGTAGGCACCCATTGATACTATTGCGAAAGTTATTGGGTACTGTCAGATCCCTCGCTGGATAAAGCACATTTTCCCTTTACTCAATTTTCGAGTCAACACAATATGAATCTTTTTATTAACTTTTAAAAGACAAAACTGAATAACACTATTTCTATTTAAATATGATTTGAAAAAAATAGTTTTCTTCTAAAATCATTGATAAAACTTTGGTGTTAATGTAAAGTACAAAAGATGAAAATCAAATAAATAGATTCAGAGAGTTGACTCGAGCGGCCGACCCTGTTATACAATGGGGTTAATGAGGTCAAAAGAAGCAGACAGTTACTTGAATAGCTAAACTCTTCTAGAGTCGATGCTTTGCAATGAGAGTATAGCTGTTAGGAACCTTGTTTTCAATTATGGCTCAGCAATAGCTTATTAGGAAGCAGCGGGTTCTCTGGTGTGTTGCAAGAAGTCTTAAACGATTAAAACATATCATTTACAAGAACAATATCAAGTCGACCTTTCAGGGGTTAGAAGTTTAGTCTGAACACTGTGTCACTGAGATGTGCTTTAAATATAAAAGACTCTTCACCCTCAACTTCAATACTCCTTATTTGTTAGGCCTATAAACATTTCCATTCCTTAACCTGAATATCCAGCCTAGAATTTCCATCGAACAGTCACAAATAATTTCCAAGATTTCACTATAACTGTTGTTTGTTCATAAATATGAATTTGTAAAGAACAAACAATATCAGTAGACCATGTTTGATACAATTCTTTGGAAACTTCAATTTTACACAATGTGATGTATGAAGTAGATGATGAAAGGAGAAGTATTGATTTTTTTAAAAAGCTCAAGATAGAGACGGCTGGCAAAATGTAACCGGGGCCGTTAGGGTCAATAGGCCTAGAAAAGATGATGACCATATAATGAATTTTAATTCAAACTCTTTAAAATATAAAAATAATAAGACTTTTCAGTTTAATTCATGAAAAGTAATTCATCAAAATAGTTTCTCTTAACTATTTTTTTCCCTCAGAATCTGAAGTTGTCTAAATTTTTGGGAGATTGCGTAATTGTTTGTACACTGAAATAGATCATATTTGCTGCTACTGAAGAAACGCAAGAGGAATATAAATGCTGGATTTTAGAATACTGCACAAAAGCAACGATGTTCCGGTAATGTCAGGTAGGCCTACAATGCAAAGCTCTATAGCTGCAGAAGCTCTAATGTCATATAGGCCTACTATGCAATGCTTAAAACGTGTAAATGCAGAAGCTATAATGACAGATATGCCTACAATGCAACGTTTAAAACATGTAGATGCAGAAGCTGTAATATCATATAGGCCTACAATGCAACGTTTAAAACATATTGATATATTGTAGAAGCCATGACTCCGTTTTCTCTCTCCTCGGATGTTCGAATGGTATTTCTTTTAAAAATTACTCCTTTTATTATTGCCTTTTTTCTTATTTTGTGAAAGAGAGATAAAGAGAACTATCCTTGATCACTTTATTCAAATTTAAGGCTTTGAAGAGAGAGAGAGAGAGAGAGAGAGAGAGAGAGAGAGAGAGAGAGAGAGAGAGAGAGAGAGAGAGAGAGAGAGAGAGAGAGAGTATGCCTTCACCTAAAGGAAACTTACTATTCAGCAAATGTAAATAGAAATATTCTGCCTTTAGGAGATTTGATTATTTTTTCAGACTAAATAAAAAATGGCATCTTGTCCTTCCGTGATTTTGACGTCACGAATAAAACGGCCATCACTTCACGGTGACTTTCTTTCATCATAATTTGGGTAATTTTTCGTAGCTCATTGATAAAGTCAAGGTGTTTATTAAGGTCTATAGATCTAGGTTAAGTAAAGGTTTTATGTTTGATAAAGGAGGTTAATTGGTCTAGTGATGGTTGAAGAGGCTCTAAAGGTGTTGCAATTTGCTTTTCTATCTTTACTTAATCGGCTGCAACCTCATTTATTATTATTATTATTATTATTATTATTATTATTATTATTATTATTATTATTATTATTATTATTATTAAGGAACTGGAGAATTACGACAACGCCAAACATTCTTAGATTTATTTCCATCACCAACAAATATCAACGGTTCAAACATCTGTGTTCATAGTAATGTTCCTGGATAAAAGAAAGTAAAAAAACAAAGAGCAAGCTGTACATAAATATTGTGAATAAATAGAATCTAAGTTAGAATGGGAAAAGGCATATATGAATAGCAGAGTAAATTTTTATAAAATCTAAAAAAAGCAACAACTTAACCAAGAAATTTCTAGTTTTCCTTTGATAATTGCCTAATTATGCCTTTTCCCATTCTAACTTAGATTTTATTTGTTTACAATATTTATGTTGTACCAACCGTGGGTCACACGATCGTACATAGTTCATTTTGTGTATATATTATGCTTGTATCATCGCTCTCCCCTCACACTAAAAAGAACCTGAAAAACCTTGTCTGTTTTTCTCATCGGTAACGGTGTTGATTTTGAACAGGAAATTTCCTGTTGCCTTGAGCTTTTGTATATAAAGGAGAGTGTTCTATAATAAACTCACACAGCTGCTTTCCACCTGTCTTTGAGTCACAACCTTCTCTCGTCCCGTCACATTGGAGACCCCGGAGTGACCTCTCTCTTATCCCGTCTTCCACCCCCCCTCGCCCCTCCATCGTTGGTACTATGGCGGACTCTACAGAAGTTGGCGCTGCCGCTGCCCCATTGAATCTTTCATCATTCGCCAGCGGAGAGGCGTTTGCTTGGTTTCAGCGGGCAGAAGTCCAGTTTTGCATCAAGGGCGTGACTCGCTCAACCACCAAAGCAGATTATGTTCTCGCGGCGATACCCGAGGACACCTTCCCGGAAATATCCGACTGGCTTTGTGAACAAGGAGACACCCCAATAGCGTATGACGCCCTCAAAATATACCTTCTGCAGCAGTACTCGCCGTCGCCAGCCGCCCGTTTTACAAAGCTTTTTCAGCTCTCTCAACAACCGTTGGGGGACCAAAGGGCTTCACTCGCCCTCAGGGAATTGATCAGTATCGCTCGCCTGCAACCTGCCGCGGACGGCTCTCCTCGTGATGTGAACCTACTTCGTGCTCTTTGGGTAAGCCGTTTACCCAAACCTGTATGCGCTGCCATACCCGATGTCGATAGTTTACCCATAAAGGACTTGAGGACCAAAGCCGACGCCCTTATGGACAGCCACTTCATGACCTTCAAAACCTCCATCAACGCCTCCACTCGTGACGAAGAGGACACCTATTCAACTTCAACCGAAGCTGACGTAAAAGCCATAGTACACACACGCCTATGAATGCCGTAGGACACACGCGCCTATGAATGCCGTAGGACACACACGCCTATGAATGCTGTAGGCCTATGAATGCCGTAGGACACGCCTATGAATGCCATAGGACACACACGCCTATGAATGCCGTAGGACACACATGCCTATGAATGCCGTAGGCCTATGAGTGCCGTAGGATACGCCGATGAATGCCGTAGGGCACACACGCCTATGAATGCCGTAGGACACACCCGCCTATGAATGCTGTAGGCCTATGAATGCCGTAGGACACGCCTATGAATGCCATAGGACACACACGCCTATGAATGCCGTAGGACACATGCCTACCCCGTGACGAGCCGGAGCAGCAGCAAAGCCACCCATCATCCACCACTCGCTCGTGCCCCAACCAGCGACTTCTACAGCCACTCACTGCCGCTAATCGGCGCAGTTTTTGCTACTACCACTCCAGATTCAGGGCGCCCTATTTAACATGTACAGTATTTCATTTTTAGTGGGGGAGCCATATACCAACCGTGTGTCACACGATCATACATAGTTCATTTTGTGTATATATTATGCTTGTATCTTCGCTCTCCTCTCTCACTAAAAAGAACCTGAAAAAAACTTGTCTGTTTTTCTCATCGGTAAAGGTGTTGATTTTGAACAGGAAATTTCCTTTTGCCTTGAGCTTTTGTATATAAACTCTCTCAGCTGCTTTCCTCCTGTCTTTGAGTCACAACCTTCTCTTGGCCCGTCACAATGTACAGCTTGCTCTTTATTATTTTACTTTCTTCTGTTCAGGAACATGATTATGAACACAGAGGTGTCTGAAACGTTATTTGTTGGTGATGGAAATAAATCTAAGAATGTTTGTCGTTGTGTAATACTCCAGTTCCTTATTAAACTGGGGTTCCCTTCCACCCGCTCAGTATCGGATATTATTATTATTATTATTATTATTATTATTATTATTATTATTATTATTATTTGCTAAGCTATAATCCCAGTTGGAAAAAATGATAATAATAATGACAGAAAAAGTGAAAAATCAAAATTGAAATCTCGTCGACGTAGCCTAATCCTTTGTTCAAAAGAGTTGAAAACATTTAAAAGGAAAACATGGCGAGGTTTTTATGCTTTGATATAGGAGCATTTGAAGAATCTTCTTCAACCGAACGAGGTGGCAAAAAAAAAAAAAAAAAAAAAAAAAACACTCAGTCCTACGAATACGTTAGGCAGTTGATGCTTAGCTGAATGTTGTACATACTCGCTTATTAAGCCATTTTCTAATCTTTCTTTCTAGTTGTGACACTTCCTTATTTCCCCATCTGTGGCTTTGATCTAACTTATTTTATTCTTTAATTAGCGTATATAAATTGTCTCTAGATACTTGAAATAATTGGGATTACCTCTACTCCTTTCTCCTTTCTCCTTTCTCAGAGCAACTTTCACAGAAGCAAATTATCTCCTCGATTTCACGGACAAAATTGCTTATACAATTAGTTATCCCATATAGAAATAATTAAATTGCATAATAAATATATATTATTTCTATAAAAGTATAATTCACATTAATTTCAGAATATAATTTAATTATTAATGGTTTTATGATTAAAAAATCACATAGATATTTAGAATATCGATATATTATGAAATTATTTTGATTGGTATTGAGCATGCACTTTCACCTAATAGGCCACGTCCGATTCCTTTCCTAACATTTACTTTTGGTATCGACTATATTCATTAATAATAGAAGCTCCGCAATATTCATAGACTATAACAAATATAACGGTCTAAGGCCTTTTTCCAAGACTTTATTGTTATCTTTGACTATAATCAACTGTCTTTCTTTATGGAAGTTCAAGAGTAATTTTATTGTTTCAATTTACCCTGAATTCGGTTGTGATGAAATCAGCTGTGGCAACCTATTATGCTTTTCCAACCATTACTTTTTTCACGGCCGTCTTCTGCAATTATGCGACATATCCACTCGTGTATCTCATTCTCTCTACGTTCCATGATCTTCTGTAGTACTTCCTTTGCACAGGTCACAAATTTCATCTCTCCATTTCCTCCTGAAATTTGCTTTTATTTAGAGCAGGTTTATCCTTGCTGTCATTTATAGATAGAATTTTTAAAATTCCTTTATTGGAAAGAAACTTTGATTGGGCTGTTTGTTAGAATATGTATACCTTTCCTCGGCCACTCATGAAATAAATAATTCGATCTCTTTTAAAAAGAGTTCCTAAAGTTCTCTTAGTATTTATACAAAAATTAACTAGTTCAAAGGTCATTGTAACCAGGGACCTGACACTTCGCTCCCGGCAGCAAAACATCTGCATAGATAAGCGCGTACAAATGTAAATAAATAGATAAATAAATAACTTGCTTTCAGGGCTCATACGTAAACCATAGGCATTTTCTGCACAAATATCCCATACCATCTAGTTTCTAGGTAAACTAATCTGGGAAGTCACTACCCTGAAACACTCTTCGTCTGTTTCAGTGCCGTAAATAGTTTGCGGTCGTCAACACAACAACTGCATAAATTACTACGTATTTAAATAGAACAGGACGTGCTCCTTTTACGAAAGCATTACGTCAGCTTTACGATTCAACTACGGAAGCATCGCGTCAGCTTTGCGATCCAATTACGAAAGCATCGCGTCAGCTTTGCGATCCAATTACGGAAGCATCGCGTCACTACCTGTTTATGGTGTGTTGCGTCAGAATATTCTAAAGGTTAGATCAATTTTTTTGATATAAATGCTCAGGTAATGATCAAAATAGCCGGTCGCGTTTGTGTTCAATATTTCGCAATACGTCCCTTAGCTTCTGTTCGTATGTCGTACCAGGAAACTGAGCGAGAATATAGTTGCCATATTTTTACGATATTTTGCGAACAGATGTGGCCTCTGTTGAGGAACTTTCTATGTCCTCTTAAGGTTACGATGGATTCACATCAGATTAGATTAGATACACACACACACACACACACACATATATATATATATTATATATATATATATATATATATATATATATATATATATATATATGTATATATACATATATATATATATATATATATATATATATATATATATATATATATATATATATATATATATATATATATATATATATATATGTATATATATATACTGTATATGTGTGTGTAAATATGTTTGTATATATGTAAATAATAGTTATATATACATACATATAAATATATGTAGATATATATTTATATTTATATGCATATATATGTAAACATAGATGGATACACACACACACACACATATATATATATATATATATATATATATATATATATATATATATATATATATATATATATATATATATATAATTTATATATAGGCCTATATATAAATGTTTATGTTTTATATATTCTTATCACTTTATATATATGGGTTTCGCTGTATGCACCTACACTAAACCGAATGTATCACGACATCATATATATATATATATATATATATATATATATATATATATATATATATATATATATATATATATATATATATATATATATTACATTTCCGAAATCTTTGTAATCTACCACGATATATTCCGAAGCCATTTCATTCAGCTTCGATCTTTTCAAATATTCAGTAAAGTCACAGGAGCTTCTGTCCTACCTCAGACGCCCCCCCCCCCCCTCCCCCTCTAAAAAAAATAAACTTAATTCCAAAATGATTTTGGATTTTGGTTACTGGTAAACGCGTGAAGGTTTTTCAACATGTTGCTCTTTTCATTCTACAGACGGAATTTTTTTTTTTTTGCATTGAATTTTGCTTTTGGTAAACATGCTCAGCACTGGTTATTCTTCAGATAGGAGATCAAATCTCCCCGAACTGGTTTTTTTTTTTTTTTTTTTTTGTGCTTGCTTGAAGTTGCAATAGATTTAACAGTTTTGATTATACCGGTATTAAAAAAAAAAATTGCTTTTGCGTACCGGAGTGTATTTTTATTTCCTGAAGACATGACCCCTGATCTTCAATAAGACAAAACTCCTGATCTAAGGAAAAATCTTGACTTTTTGGCGTCAACGGAAATTTAATCATCCTTGCGTCCCCCTTCCCCCCCAAACAAAAAATTAAAATTAAAGAAAATCTTGACTCTTTGGCGTCAACAAAGATTTAATCATCCTTGCGTCAAAAAAAAAAATAAATAAATAAAGAAAGAAAATCTGGACTTTTTAAGACATGCATTAGAAAACATTTGATCATCCCTTAAAAAAGAAATTAAACTAACCTTTTTTTTTTAAGTAAAACCCTTACGTTTCTCCAGCCAAATCTTTTTGCCCGGAAGCTATTTTTATGGCAAGTTCCAAAAGGAAATGTTTACAATTTTGTCTTCGAGAGAGTACCCGATAATTGAATGCTCCTTTCTTTTTGGAAGAGAGAGAGAGAGAGAGAGAGAGAGAGAGAGAGAGAGAGAGAGAGAGAGAGTCCTGGAACCATCCTCCTTTCTTTCATTACTGTATTCAACTTGGCGATCAATGTATTTTCAACAACAGTGATTCCTCTGTCTTCTTGTATTCCTCTTCATTTCTTCTATTACTTTATTTTATTTTATTTTCTTTCATTGTTCTTTTCAGCTTTTTAGGGGCATTTTAAGTCGTTTGCTAGTTCCATTACACTATATACTCCAGGATTTTCTGTTATATTAAGAAACCTAATAATTATTTTGTAATATTTTTTTTTTCAATTTTCTATTGCATTTAATTTATTTTTTCAATCTTCTTTTATTCATTTACTGGTTCTTATAATTATTTCCCTTTTTTCCTTCAACATAATTTTGCCTTTTTTTTTTCTATAAGTTCTCCCACGAATGGCATTTAATACCGAATTCAGTATTAAATGCCATTCGTGGGTGATATTTACATTGACTGAAATCACGTGTGCTTGTGATATATATATATATATATATATATATATATATATATATATATATATATATATATATATATATATATATGTGTGTGTGTGTGTGTGATTAATCGTGTGCGTGGGTATACCAGTATCAATATGTGTTTTGAGTGTATAAACGGCACATAACATTATTGAAATAAAATATATGGTAACCTTCTAGCGAAGCTAATAAGCATTACTTCAAAGAAAATTAATTAAAAAGAAATATGATGCGTATGTAGAAAATATGAAATATAAAAAAAGCGTTATTCAAAATAACGACGTGATCGAAGCTATTCGGAATATAAATGCTACGCCAAAAAAAAAAAAAAATAAAAAAATAAAAATAAAAACCACCCCAGACGTTTCCTCCCTGATGAAAAAAATTACTTTCCTCATTTATGTCAATTGGAACACCCTAGAGAAAACTAGACCCCCCTACCCCAGGTCCCCTCCCCCCCCCCCCTTCCTTCCCCCTCCCCCTGGGCCTTTCTTTCTTGGTCCAAGATGAATGGCAGCAAGGAAAACTTTCCCCAATGAGTGGTCCTTGACTATGGAACAGGTGGTTATTCAACGAGATTTTAGGTGTAAAAATAAAATAATTCTAAAGATTTTAAAACGAACGAGCGATCTAGATGGATAATTTCGTTTTTCGTCTTTCGGTTTACCCAGAAATATTGGTGACGCGATTTTCGGAAGAAGTTTGGTGGTTTTGCTGTGTAATAATTTATATATATATATATATATATATATATATATATATATATATATATATATATATATATATATATAAGCCATATATACTAATACATTAAAATCTGGATTCTCTTAACGACCTCGGGATCAGAGCCCTCAGGCGAAATCACTCAAAGACTATAGTATCTGACCGGCCGGGTTTCGAACCCTAGTCCAGGAAACTTGTAACATCAGTAACATACCACTTGGCCACGAAAAAAAGATAAAAGTCAATGACAATTCTTCTGTACTTATACCCTGGTCCAGGGAACTTGTAACAATCGTGACATAGCACTTGGCCAAGTACTATGTCACTGTTGTTACAAGTTTCCTGGACCAGCGTTAGATTCCCGGACGGTCAAAAGCTATTATCTTTGAGTGGTTCCGCCTGGGGCTCTAATCCCTAGGTCAGTAAGAGAATCCAGACATTATTGTATAAAACATATACTGTACGCAAATTTGTTATTATGTACGTAAGGAAATTGCCACTTTGAGTTTTGTTGTATCTTTTCATTTCCAGTTTGTATCCGTTATCCGAGAGAGAGAGAGAGAGAGAGAGAGAGAGAGAGAGAGAGAGAGAGAGAGAGAGAGAGAGACCAGAATAAAGCAGACTCGAAGAAGGAGATATATTAGGTCCGTGTCATTTCCGTCTCCTGATATTTGAATTTACTGCATCTCGGCCTCCACAGCACAAACTGTATTTACCGCGCCAGTATCCACAGCGCAAATGGCACTTGCCGGTAAGTGTCATCGGTCGCCGCTAGGGGGATTTTCGGTTATATTTCTTAGAAGTAGTTGCCGGCGAAACCGAATCCCATTGGATGCTGGGTTTTTATCTCACGAGTTATGATTGGCTTTTTACGGGCGCCGATGGGAACATTGGTTTTGGATTAAGTTTTCGAAGTAAACAATATAGTCTTTCTTTCTCCGTTTCTTCTGTTCCTCTCTCTCTCTCTCTCTCTCTCTCTCTCTCTCTCTCTCTCTCTCTCTCCTCTCTCTCTCTCTCTCTCTCTCTCTCTCTCATATATATATATTATAAATACATATATCTATCTATCTATCTATCTATATACATATATATATATATATATATATATATATATATATATATATATATATATATATATATATATATATATATATATGTATGTATGTATATGAGTGTCTGATTATCTTTTTCCATTATTTATCTCATATACAAAACTAAAATCTCTCTCTCTCTCTCTCTCTCTCTCTCTCTCTCTCTCTCTCTCTCTCTCTGCGTCGATTACCAATGATCTTTTGACGCTATAATAGCTTATCTAATATCAAGCTAAACACCTCCATAGTAAAAAAAAAAAAGGTAAAATATTAAATTTTTAAAATACCTTCATGCATAAAATCACGTCGACGAACCCCATGGAAAGGGGGGGTGGGGGTTGAGGGTTCGGGGGGGGGGGGTGTAAGTACACCCCAGGAAAAAGAAATAAAAGATTGATTGGTTGCAACAGAAAGCATTAGCAATTCCATTAGATTTTATGTTTTCACTTTGATTACATCAGGGCAAAATGCATTAGCCATCTCTCTCTCTCTCTCTCTCTCTCTCTCTCTCTCTCTCTCTCTCTCTCTCTCTCTCTCTCTCTCTCTCTCAAATGAAAATGAAGAATTTTCACCATTTTATATGAAGGGAATTCGTCATTTCTCAATCAAAAGGAAATTGCTCGAAGCTGATTTCATCCTTTTCAAAGATGAGCATTGATGTACACAGATGTGTATTGTATGTAGTGTAGTATGTAGAGTTTATGCCATTTAAAGTTCACTATGAAGTTGGTGTATTTAGGCATATTTATCGTTTCATTATTATTATTATTATTATTATTATTATTATTATTATTATTATTACTAACTGCTAAGCTACAACTCTAGTTGCAAAAGAAGGATGCTATAAGCCCAGGGGCCCCAACAGGGAAAATAGCCCAGTGAGGAAAGGAAACAAGGGAAAATAAAATAGTTTAAGAAGAGCAACAACATTAAAATAGATATTTCCTAAATAAACTATACAGACATTAACATAACAAGAGGAAGGGAAATAAGATAGAATAGTGTGCCCGAGTGTACACTTAAGCAAGAGAACTCTAACCTAAGACAGTGGAAGACCATGATACAGAGGCTATGACACTACCCAAGACTAGAGAACAATGGTTTGATTTTGGAGTGACCTTCTCCTAGAAGAGCTGCTCACCATTACTAAAGAGTCTCTTCTACCCTTACCAAGAGGAAAGTAGCCACTGAACAATTATAGCGCAGTAGTTAACCCCTTGGGTGAAGAAGAATTGTTTGATAATCTCAGCGTTGTCAGGTGTATGAAGACAGAGGAGAATCTGTAGAGAATAGGCCAGACGATTCAGTGCATGTGTAGGCAAAGGGAAAGAACCGTAACCAGAGCATTGGTCAGCTGGCAGTTCATGAATGCTAAAAGTGATAATTCTATTTTTAACTATATTTTTTATGGAGTCTATAGTTTTATGTTAAATCCTTAGGCACACATTTCTCGCAAAGAGTTGCACCCTCTCACACCCTTACTTCGCGATGAGTAACCAAATAGCGTAGGGAGAGATGGCAGAGGTGGTGAGCGTGGCTATACACAAGAATTCTCCGAGCAGTAAGGTTGTGGCTGGGTGTACTTCCTCAGTACGAGGTGTAACAGGGATTACTATGTTCAACTGGACATAGTTTGAAAAGCAGCTATACACCATACATTTTTTTTTTACTGAGGCGAATTTGCACTGAATCGTAGGGGAGCCCTTTTAGCTCGGAAAAATTTCCTAATAGCTGATTGGTTAGTGTTTGTCCAACTATTCAGCTATTAGGAAACTTCTCGGAGCTAAAAGGGCACCCATGCGAGTCATTGCAAATGTGGCTTCGTAAAAAAAATGAGTATAGGTTAATAATGACTCTATTTTTTATATTATTATTAATATTACTAGCTAACCTACAAAACTAGTTGGGAAAGGAAGATGCTATACGGTCAAGGGCTCCAAAAGGGAAAAATAGCCCAGTGAGGAAAGGAAATAAGGAAATAAATAAACGATATAAAAAGTAATGAACAATTGATATAAAATATTTTAAAAAACATTAACAACAATAAAACATATTTCATATATAAACTATAAAAACACTTATGTCAGCCTGTTCAACACAAAAACATTTGCTGCAAGTTTGAACTTTTGAAGTTCTACTGATTCATCCTTTCCCTCATTGCTTATTAAATACGCGTACACGCCTCGTGAAAGACATCTCGAGCATGAATACATTATGGATATTTGTAAAAAAAAAAAAAAAAAAAAAAAAAAAAAAAAAAAAAAAAAAAAAAAAAAAAAAAAAAAAATTAGGTTTTTTTTTTTTTTTTTTTTTTTTTTTTTTTTTTTTTTTTTTTTTTTTTTTTTTGCTTTACAGCCAACAAAGGCCCTGAATACTGAGCGCTCAAACTCCCATAAGGCCTCAGAATTCTACGATCGTTTACGAATTTTTTTTATATTGAAGAAATGAAATTGAAGTATTTGGCTGTGGATTGACTTCTTAAGGTAAGAAAGTCTTCTAATTGTATTTATAAATGTTAAGAGGAAATGGTAGGTCAAGTTATTCTCATATGTTATTATAATTTATACAAGAAAGGGTAAAGTATTCATAGGCCTTTGTGACGTCATTTAACCCAGAGACAAATGAAAAACTATCATCATCATTTTAGAAGTATTGCAAGAGATTGTATCCCTAGATATTCTTTATATTGTATTTTGGTAAGTGGCTGTCGAGTGTAACCGATTATATTTGATTAGTGTCCATTGTTTGGAACGTATAATCTCTCTCTCTCTCCTCTCTCCTCTCTCTCCTCTCTCTCTCTCTCTCTCTCTCTCTCTCTCTCTCTCTCTCTCTCTCTATATATATATAATATATATATATATATATATATATATATATATATATATATATATACATACATTATATAAAGTATGTATAGGTGTATGTGTATATTATACTGTATATTCACCGGATATGCATGTATGTGAATTATATGTATGTATATATATATATATATATATATATATATATATATATATATATATATATATATATATATATATATGTATTACAATATGTGTGTGTGTTTGTCTGTATATGCCTATATATATATATATATATATATATATATATATATATATATATATATATATATATATATATATATATATATATATATATTATATTTATATATACATTATAAATATATATATGCAAATATAAACCACCAATGTACGTTATTTATACGTTTTTGAAAACAGACTGACAGAAAGAATGGAAATTATTTGAAAACAGACTGACAGAAAGAATGGAAATTATTTGAAAACAGAATGACAGAAAGAATGGAAATTATTTGTAAACAGACTGACAGAAAGAATGGAAATTATTTGAAAACAGATTGACAGGAAGAATGGAAATTATTTGAAAACAGACTGACAGAAAGAATGGAAATTATTTGAAAACAGACTGACAGAAAGAATGGAAATTATTGGAAAACAGACTGACAGAAAGAATGGAAATTATTTGAAAACAGACTGACAGAAAGAATGGAAATTATTTGAAAACGGACGGAAAGAATGGAAATTATTTGAAAACAGACTGACAGAAAGAATGGAAATTTTTTGAAAACAGACGGACAGAAAGAATGGAAATTATTTGAAAACAGACTGACAGAAAGAATGGAAATTATTTGAAAACAGACTGACAGAAAGAATGGAAAATATTTGAAAACAGACTGACAGAAAGAAGGAAAATTACCTAAAAACAGACTGACAGAAAGAAGAGAAATTATTTGATAAACAGACTGACAGAAAGAAGGAAAATTACTTAAAAACAGACTGACAGAAAGCAAGAGAACTGATTAAGAAACAGGCCGTCAGAAAGACAGACGTAAGGCTAACCGTCTCTCCTCCCTCCTCTGATGAGGATCCAGGAAATGAACAAAACACTCATCCCATGACATTCTAAGTACACTCGAGAGCAGCCATGTCCCAAAGCAAGCGTTCAACAAGTGTCGAGTGTTTGCTACGCACACACGATAACGTAACTCTCTCTCTCTCTCTCTCTCTCTCTCTCTCTCTCTCTCTCTCTCTCTCTCTCTCTCTCTCGAATGAACATCAACTAAAACACGGCCTTTGAAATCTTGCGAGAATCTCTTCTCTAATTCCAGTTGAAGAATCTCTTCTCTAATTCCAGGCGCTGAGAAGAGAGCAAGTTCTGGAAGGGCCGAAGACGGCTTCCTCTTCTGGCCTGTTAGCCATACCGTTTTCTTGCTAATGGATTTACTATTGGGAGACTTGGCTGCATTTAAGTAAGGAAAGTTTAACGTTTGTGTTGGTGTGCACTTGTTGGCACTGTGTCTGTGAGAGAGAGAGAGAGAGAGAGAGAGAGAGAGAGAGAGAGAGAGAGAGAGAGAGAGAGAGAGAGAGAGAGAGCATAAAAGCGAGTCTGTACTCCAGGATTCTAGATACCATATAATCCCTTTGTTCTATATATTGACAGGGAAATCTGTTACACTTATTCAAGTAAAACCAAGATTCATATATATATATATATATATATATATATATATATATATATATATATATATATATATATATATATATATATATATATAGATATAGAGAGAGAGAGAGAGAGAGAGAGAGAGAGAGAGAGAGAGGAGAGAGAGAGAGAGAGAGAGATGCACCAGAATAGCCTATTTTGCTTGTTTAAGAGAGAGTTTTGAAAAAAGCAACCTATTTTCTCTGTGTTGTTAGAGAGAGAGAGAGAAAGAAAGAGAGAGATAACCTATTTTGTCTGTTTAAGAAAGAGAGATTTGGACCAAAAACAACCTATTTTGTCTGTTGTGAGAGAGAGATTTGGACCAAAAACAACCTATTTTGTCTGTTGTGAGAGAGAGAGAAGAGAGAGAAGAGAGAGGAGAGAGAGAGAAGAGAGAGAGAGAGAAGAGAGAGAGAGAGAGAGAGAGAGAAGCAAATGAGGCAAGAGCATGAAGACTGTTTTTACCGAGATACATTTAAATCCCCGAAGGGCTCTTCCCTGCTGAAAGGGAAGAAGACAGGCAAAAAAAAAAAAAAAATAAGAAAAAAAAATGTATAAAAAAATCTAGACCGCAGATATGCATGCCGAGTGTCCTGAAGGATCAAAGGAAAGCAAACGCCCCTCCAGGGAGCTTTTAGGGGTCACAATGTTGAACCTGGGAAAGGGGATTTTCGCCCTTATAAACAATCTAACTTAGCACTTTCTTGTTGACGGTCTTTAAAGATCTCGGCTGAGTTCGTTGAGAGTTTTTTTTATATATTTTGTTCGGTGTTTTTTTTTTTTTTTTTTTTTTTTTTGAGAAAGCTACAATGATTTTTTCTCGAAAGAATCGCAATGATATTTTTTATCGAAAAAGCTACGATTTAGTTTTTTCTTGAATGAGTTGTGATGATTTTTATTTTTAAAAAAGCGACATTGATTTTATAAAAGCCAATGATTTCGAAAAAGCTGCAATGATTTTTTTTTCTCGAAAAAGTTTTAATGATTATTTTTGAAAAAACTGTAATGACTATTTTCGAAAAAGATATAATGATCATTTTTTTTTGAAAGAACTGCTATGATGTTTTTCGAAAAAACTGCATTGATTTTTTTGGGAAAAGCTGCAATGATGTTTTTCGAAAAAGATGCATTAATTTCTTTTTTTCAAAAAGGCGACAAAAAATTTCTTCGGACGAGCTGCAATGATTTTTATTTTTTTCTAAAAATGTGTAATGAATTTTTTTTTCTGAAAAGCTCCAATGATTTTATTTATTCTAAAATGCTGTAACGATTTTGTTTTCTAGAAATCTGTAATGATTTATTTCTAAAAAGCTGCAATGATTTTTTTAAATCTGTATTTATTTTATTTTATTTATTTTGTTATTTATTTATTTATTTATTTATTTTTTGAAGAAGCGCGAGAACTCTTTTGAGCCGCTGCAATGATTTTTTTTTTTTTGGGGGGGGAGGGAAAAAGCTCCATTGACTTTTTTTTTTTCTAAACAGGGCCAATGATTTTTTTCATTCTAAAAAGGTCCAATGATTTTTTTTTTTAAAAGCTCCAATTAACTTTTTTTTCTAAAAAGCTCCAATGATATTTTTGGGGTGAAAAAAGCCCCAATAATTTCTTTTTAAAAAGTGCAATGATTTTATAATCGCAAAATCTCCGATGCTTTTTTTTTTTTTTTTAGAAAAAGCTTCAATTATTTAATTTTGAAAGGATATCCAATGATTGTTTATTGTTTTGAAAAAGTTTCAATGATTTTTTTTCGAAAAAAAAACCAATGATTCTCCTTCGGGAAACCTACAATTTTTTTTTCTTTTTGAAAACGTTACAGTGATTTTTTTTTTTTTTAGAAAGTAGCAATGATTTTATTTTTAAAGTGTGATTTTTTTTTTCGAAAAAGCTACAATTATTTTTTTTTTAAAGCTGAAATGATTTTTTTTTTCGGTAAAAAGCTGCAATGATTTTTTCCATTACGAAGAATTCAAAACAAGACTGAATAAATAAGTATAAATCTTGAATCATATTTCCTCTACTCTCTGCCATCGGGAATTCTAAACGTCCCCCCCCCCCGCTCCCTCCCGAAATCGATATCAATAGAAGATTTAATTTAGAATTATTATATACTAGTGTACGCGACCCTTAAAAACTAACGGGTATTTAGATAGATACACACACACACCCTCACGCACCCCGCCCCCTTTCACCAGGGTATGACTTTTCCCTCTCCCCTCCACCCTAACGACTTAGAGAAGAGCTGGAAGTGACCGGAAATATATATATATATATATATATATATATATATATATATATATATATATATATATATATATATATATGTATATACATATATATAAAACCAGACACTTGCTCTTTATTATATAGGGGAGATTCAAAGTCCAACCGGAATTTCTTGAAGATGACAACGTGAACGGTTTCCTTATAGTTGTGCATATTTCGTTCAATACAATTTTGGAATTTAATCTAATTTAGAATACCACGATGCCATTATAAATACAGAGAAAGAAAACTCGCCGGAATATAGTGATTAACTGAAGTTAAACTCTACCATTGTGCCATAGCGTCTGTATAATGGTCTTCCTCTGTCTTGGATTAGAGTTCTCTTGCTCGGGGGTACACTCGGACACACTATTTTATCTAATTTCTCTTCCTCTTGTTTTGTTAAAGTTTTTATAGTTTATACAGGAAATGTTTATTTTGAGGTTCGTACTGTTCTTGAAATATTTCATTTTTCCTTGTTTCCTTTCCTCACTGGGCTATTTTCTTTATTGGGGAACCTGGGCTTACAGCATCCTGCTTTTACAACTAGGGTTGTACCTTAGTAAGTAATAATGATAATAGTAATAATGATAATAATAATAATAATAATAAGGGTCTTTTCAAATTGAACAGTTCTAAACATTTTTTTACCTGGAATAATTCTCGGCTTCTGGATAGCAATATTCGTTATTCAGTTATGCAAAATACTATCTTCTATTTGACAATAAGCTTGGTAGCAAAGATTTCCCCCCCTCTCTCTCTCTCTCTCTCTCTCTCTCTCTCTCTCTCTCTCTCTCTCTCTCTCTCTCTCTCTCAGATGCTTCGGTTACATGAGAATGTATTTCTCTCTCTCTCTCTCTCTCTCTCTCTCTCTCTCTCTCTCTCTCTCTCTCTCTCTCTCTCCATCTGATACTATGAACGTTTATTTACAATCCCAATTGGCTATTATAGAAAATTGAGTCAGATTTAAGAATTATAGAAATTAATTCACCACGTACAGTTTTGGTTCCTGGCTCATAACCTCCTAAGAAAGAGTT
>NC_090736.1:144487113-144519613 GCF_036898095.1 Palaemon carinicauda | reverse complement strand
AGTCTGAACACTGTGTCACTGAGATGTGCTTTAGATATAAAAGACTTTTCACCCTCAACTTCAATACTCCATATTTATTAGGCCTATAAGCATTTCCATTCCTTAACCTGAATATCCAGCCTAGAATTTCCATCGAACAGTCACAAATAATTTCCAAGATTTCACTATAACTGTTGTTTGTTCATAAATATGAATTTGTAAAGAACTAACAATATCAGTAGACCATGTTTGAAACAATTCTTTGGAAACTTCAATTTTACACAATGTGATGTATGAAGTAGATGATGAATGGAGAAATATTGATTTTTTTAAAAAGCTCAAGATAGAGACGTCTGGCGAAATGTAACCTTGGCCGTTAGGGTCAATAGGCCTAGGAAAAGATGATGACCATATAATGAATTTTAATTCAAACTCTTTAAAATATAAAAATAATAAAACTTGTCAGTTTAATTCATGAAAAGTAACTCATCAAAATAGTTTGTCTTGACTATTTTTTCCCTCAGAATCTGAAGTTGTCTAAATTTTTGGGAAATTGTGTAATTGTTTGTACACTGAAATAGATCATATTTGCTGCTACTGAAGAAACGCAAGAGGAAACTTAGATTTTATTTATTTACAATATTTATGTACAGCTTGCTCTTTATTGTTTTACTTTCTTTTATCCAGGAACATTATTATGAACACAGATGTTTGAACCGTTGGTATTTGTTGGTGATGAAAATAAATCTAGAATGTTTGGCGTTGTCGTAATTCTCCAGTTCCTTATTAAACTAGGGTTCCCTTCCACCCGCTCAGTATCGGATACTACTATTATTATTATTATTATTATTATTATTATTATTATTATATGCTAAGCTATAATCCCAGTTGGAAAAATGATAATTACGGGAAAAGTGAAAAATCAAAATTGAAATCTCGTCGACGTAGCCTAATCCTTGGCCCAAAAGAGTTGAAAACATTTAGAAGGAAAACATGGCGAGGTTTTTATGCTTTGATATAGGAGCATAAACAGTTGATGCTTAACTGATTGTTGTATAGACTCGCTTATTAAGCTAATTTATAATCTTTCTTTCTAGTTGTGACGCTCTTCCTTTCTTCCTCATCTGTGGCTTTGATCTAACTGATTTTATTCTTTAATTAGCGTATTTAAATTGTCTATAGATACTTGAAACACTTGGGATTTCCTCTACTTCTTTCTCGTTGCTGCTCCTCTCACTCCGAGCAACTTGCACAGAAGCAAATTACCTCCTCGATTTCAGCAACAAAATTGCTTATACAATTTGTTATCCCATATAGAAATAATTAAATTGCATACTAAATATATAATATTTCTATAAAAGTATAATTCACATTAATTTCTGAATTTCTAAAATTTTGATTGTTTTATAGTAAAAAAAAAATTACATAGATATTTAGAATATCGATATATTAGGAAATTATTTTGATGGGTATTGTGCGTGGAGATTTGCACAATATGGTCACTGTCAGTATTCTCATTTACAGTATTTTTATTATCAACCATTATCATTATTATTAAATGATGTTTTATGCATAACCTACAATAATTCTATGGTCCTAGACCTTTTCCAAGAATTTGTTGTTTCCCTTGACCGTAAACAACTGTCTTTCTTGTTGAAAGTTTAAGAGTAATTCTATTATTCCATTTTACCCCGAATTCAGTTGTGATGAAATTAGTTATGGTAACCTAATTTGCTTTTGCAACCATTTCCTTGTTTCATGGCCGTCTTCTGAACTTGTACATCATATCCACTTTTGTAACTCGTTCTCTCCACGTTCCAAAATGCTCTGTATTACTTTCTTTGCACAGGTCACAAACATCATCTCTGCATTTTCTCCTGATATTTGCTTTTATTTTGAGAAAGTTTTTCCGTGCTCTCATTATCAGAGATAAATTTGAAAGTAATATATTGGAAAGAAACTTGGGTTGGGCTATTTGTCAGAATATGCGCATGTGGAAGGAAGACTACATGAAATGAAAGCATACAATCCAGTGGTTCTAGCCTTTACTAGTTCTTGACAAAGTCTATATATATATATATATATATATATATATATATATATATATATATATATATATATATATATATATATATATATATATATACACGTATATATATATATATATATATATATATATATATATATATATATATATATATATATATATATATATATATATATATATATATATACTATCGTTTCCAGAGGCCGTGTAATGGTGTTTTTTTTTGTTTTTTTTTTTTAAATAACTCCTAAAATAACTGATGGATTTCCATGATATCAAAGCAGGGAGCGCTTCATACAATGGCCTAATTTTGGGAAATACTGTGCATTGCCAATTACGTTTCATTAACTTTTTTACTTAAGAAAATGAGGCTAAAGCCAGTCTTAGCCACCCACACATTCGCAAAAGTGATGACGTCCCTCAGCGACGTTGTTATAACGTTTCTTCCCCTGTACCTCCCATCCCCCGAATTGTTAAACGCCTGTTTAACTCCATAGATAAGTGTCATATGACCTACCCCAAGCGATATGAAATTCTTTGTCAGTAAAAGTTCAGCATACCTGGTAACGTGATTCGTGACTTTGGACTTTACCTAAACACAAGACCAACGTTTTATATCTTACCCACTCACTTACATTGAAGATCAAGAATGAGACTTATGACAGGAGACAAAAGAAGCCATGCTATTATTATTATTATTATTACTTACTAAGCTACAACCCTAGTTGGAAAAGCAGTATGCTATAAGCCCAGGGGCTCCAACAGGGAAAATAGCTCAGTGCGGAAAGGAAAAAAGGAAAATAAAATATTCTAAGAAGAGTAACAACAATAATTATCTCCTATATAAACTATGAAAACTTTAACAAAACAAGAGGAAGAGAAATAAGATAGGAGAGTGTGCTCGAGTGTACCCTCAAGCAAGAGAACTCTAACCCAAGAGAGTGAAAGGCCATGGTACAGAGGCTATGGCACTACCCAAGACTAGAGAACAGTGGTTTGATTTTGGAGTGTCCTTCTCCTAGAAGAGCTGCTTACCATAGCTAAAGAGTCTCTTCTACCCTTACCAAGAGGAAAGTGGCACTGAACAATTACAGTGCAGTAACCCCTTGGGTGATGAAGAATTGTTTGGTAATCTGTGTTGTCAGGTGTATGAGGATAGAGGAGAATATGTAAAGAATATGCCAGACTATTCAGTGTGTATGTAGGCAAAGGGAAAATGAACCGTAACCAGAGAGGAGGATCCAATGTAGTACTGTCTGGCCAGTCAAAAGACCCCATAACTCTCTAGCGGTAGTATCTCAACGGGCGGCTGGTGTCCTGGCCAACCCTACACTTCGCACTTCAAGCGAGTGTTGGTAAACAATAGAAATATAGTTTTCTTTAGGTTAAGCCGTAGGACTCATTCTTCCATACAACACAGGTTACTCGATACATCAATTGCCAAGAAGAAAATGACAGAGAGCATTGTTTGATATAATTTATCATATCAGTTTCACCAGAGAGAGTAGCTTGAATTCCTTAGAAGGTAGACTTCTAAAAGATGTTTCATATAAGGGCATTGACACCGGCCATTTGATAAATTTTGAAATAATGTATATATATATATATATATATATATATATATATATATATATATATATATATATATATATATATATATATATATATATATATATATGTGTGTGTGTGTGTTCATACATACATAAGGTTTATTATATCTCAATCTATAGTTTTATATATTTATTTACGTAATAAGTACCAGTACCTATTTTTGTTACTTAAAAGGTATGTGACAAATATCATTGCGACTTTGTCACTGGAATTATACCAGACTTCAATTAATGAACCAGTCAACCTCACTTTGAGAAATCCATTGACATTGTCTACATGCCAAGCTGATATACTCGTATCAAAGTATTCATTAGCTTTGCTTTTCCCAAATAATGTTATCACCAATTGCTGGAAACCAGAGATTTATGAGGGATAAAAAAAAAAAAAACAAGAAATGGACACTTATACATACATTTTACTCATCGTCACTCTCAAGGAAAAAAATTGTTTTCGATTTCTACTAATGTTTTTATTTTATTTTATTTTTTATTTTATTTTCTAGTCGCAAATCTAAAATTTGTAAGAGTCCCAGTAGAATATCTCTCAGTGCGATTCCACACCCCTGTTTTAAACCTCTTTTATTATGTTTGATAATTTGTGTTAACCATCTAATCATTATCTACCACCATAAAACATTTTATTGCTCTTCCGGCTCATTTTTACTCGGTAGCCTAATAACAATGGGAATGAAGGAAAGAAGGCGAGAAGGAAGGGGGGGGGGGCGTACTAGGATAGATATAGGTGTAAACACCGAAGGAGGGTTGGGGGAACCTCTGCGTCACAGTTACGTGATTAAGTAACACTTCTTCGAAAAGCTCTGAAGGAAGGGAAGAAGTTCCTCTTTTTTCTAAGAGTAAACGGGTTAATTAAGCACATCTGTCAATTCGTTGTACCACCAAAAATTAGGCCAATGTTTGAAACATTCATTACTGTAGTTTCATGGAAATTCATGAGCCGGTTTGTTAGATATTTGGGAAAAACACTATTACACGGCCTCTGGAAACGATAGTATATATATATATATATATATATATATATATATATATATATATATATATATATATATATATATATATACATATATATATATATATATATATATATATATATATATATATATATATATATATGTATATGTATATATATATATATACATACATATATATATATATATATATATATATATATATATATATATATATATATATATATATATATATATATATATATAGTCAAGCAATAGATTGCTTAACATCAATACCAGAATGAATAAATAACTTAGATTCACATATATATATATATATATATATATATATATATATATATATATATATATATATATATATATATATATATATATATATATATACATATATACAGTGTTTGCCTAAGAATATTATACTTAGAAAATAATGACGTCTTTTAAAAGATAATATTTTTCTATCATTATCTATTACTTGGTTCATTAATGTCTTTAGGAAGTTTCGTCCTTTGAGATTTACTTAGGATTCCGTTAGACCCAACTTGTGAAGGTTTAAATGCTCAGTTTGCCCCTCCTCGCCTTACTGTTATATGTGACTTGAAGTTCGCACTTCTGATTTTATAATTATTATTAAGTCTATAGGCCTGGAAATGAAATAAAGTAAGTACAGTATACTACACAGAGAGTGTGGAGAAATTTCACAAATCATACTTAATGGCCAGATAGACACCCTTTATAAGTTACAAGATTTGATGCAAATGTTTATTGTTGCTACCTGACGTATCCCCATGCCCTAGTATGTTATAAAGCCATGACTACAGAGCATTATTATTATTATTATTATTATTATTATTATTATTATTATTATTATTATTATTGTTGTTGTTGTTGTTGTTATTATTGTTATTGTAGAATCTGCACATTATAGCTGTGGGTTGATATGTCTGACCCTATTATAGACTTCCGTTCATTAAGTAAAATTAAATAGAGATACAATTAATTATAGTTTTAATAGCGAATATAACCCACCACCTGGCTTTTTTACTTATTTATTTATCATAATTTTTTCTCCCTGAATAAACCCCAAGAGAGATTAGACCTATACTGTATAGGAAACGTTGACTATAACCTGAGATTTGGCTTATAATGATTTATTGCAAGTTTAGAAACCACGACCCTATCTAACATTTGCTTTATACACAAAACGACTTAAGCAAAATCAAATAATAACTTTGAATTCATAACCCAAATGCATAAATTGTTATCAGTAGACAACAGGACTAAGCTTAAATTATTTTCCCTCTTGACGACCTCGTTCCCACTCAGTTCCAGTAGTCACGGTGTTCATAGGGATTCGGTCTACATTAACGTAATTTTATTTTTTTCTGAAATATTATTGTAGCACGATTGTTTTAACGATCTAATATTTTTTCAATAATAAAATTTTTTATAACAGTTCCCCAACTTTGTTTCATACATACACATGTTTACAAAGTGAAATATAAGATTTATTACTAAGTGACGAGTTATGGTCAACGCTTGTCAAATGCAAAAATAAAAAAGTATCACCAGTCTGGCTACATACTGGACACGGGAATCCCCATCCCCACCCCCTGTATTAGTAAAGGAAGAAAAGAATAAGAAAGATGAGAGAGAGAGAGAGAGAGAGAGAGAGAGAGAGAGAGATTTCAACACCAGACCAAGGAAAGCCTGTTGCTGTTTTGCTGGATAACCGGGGGACGTCAGTGACAGGATACTCTCTTTCTATCCTTCCTGTCTCGGAACCCCAAACCGAGAGGTAGTCCTGAATCGGAAGACACCCAAGAGGAAGGATCCTCAACGGAGTCGATTTCTTAGGGCTTGACCCGACCCAGGACTCTCGGAAAACCCGAGTCTCTTTACTTTAGGTTATCCAGGACGATACAGACATCACTGCCATTACTTGTCGAAAAATATTTTCCATTTAAGAAGACTCAAACATTTTATGCAAAGTTTATAGATTTGTTGATAAATTCATAATTTCTTATAAAGGTTGATAATTAAGAATTTAGTTGCCTTTAATGATAATCCTCATTATAGCTATTTATGAATTTTAGATATTTTTTTTTAGCAAATAAATCAGTATTTTGATAGACAAGGAGAGGCACCTGATGAGATGCTACTGCTACGGAGTTATTTGGTACTGTCTGTGATGGCAAGATTTGACATTGGAACCCTCTCTGGTTAGAGCTCATTTTAGATTTGCCTAATTTTTGAGTCAACATATGAATCTCTCGATTAACTTTTAAAGGCCAAGACTGAATAACAATATTTGTATTTGAATATGATCTGAAGAAAAAATAGTTTTTTTGTAAAATCATTGATTAAAACTTTTGTGTTAATGTACTGTACAAAAGATTAAAAGAATATAACTACAGTAGAAAGAGAGAGTTGACTCAAGCGGCCGACCCTGCTATGAAATGGGAGTAATGAGGTCGAAAGCAGACAGTTGTTTGAGTAGTTAAGCCAATCTATAGTCTATGCTTTGCAATGAGAGCATAGCTGTTAGGAACCTTGTTTTCAATTATGGCTTAGAAATACTTTATTAGGAGGCAGCTTGTTCTCTGGTTTGTTGCAAGAAGTCTATAAGGATTAAAACATTATTATCTACAAGAACAATATCATGTCGGTCTTTCAGTGATGGGAAATTTTGTCTGAACACTGTGTCACTGAGATGTGCTTTAAAGATAATAGACTTTTCACCCTCAACTTCAATACTTCATATTTGTTAGGCCTGTAAATATTTTCATTCCCTAACTTGAATATCCAGCGTAGAATATCCATCGAAAAGTCACAAATAATATCCAAGATTTCACTATAACTGTTTGTTATGTCGGTCTAAATTCCAAACAATATCAGTAGACCATGTTTGATACAATTCTTTGGGAACTTCAATTTTACAGAATGTGAAGTGTGAAGTAGAAGAGGAGATGAATGAAGAAGTATTGATTGAAAAGCTCAAGATAGGAACAACTGGTGAAATGTAACCGGGGTCCTCAGCGTCAATGGGCGTAGGAGATGGTGATATTTTATATAATGAATTTTAATTCAACTCTTTGAAATATAAAAATATTAAAACTGGTCATTTTAATTCATGAAAAGTAACTTCAGTAAAATATTTTCTCTTACATATTGTTTTTTCTCAGAATCTGAAGTTGTCTAAATTTAGGGGAAATTGCGTAATCGTTTGTACACTAAAAAAGATCATATTCGTTACCACTGAAGAAACGCAGGAGGAATATAAATGCTGGATTTTAGAATACATGCACAAAAGCAACGGTTTTCCGGCTGATTGTAATGTCAGGTAGGCCTATAATGCAACGCTCTATAGATGCAGAAGCTGTAATGTCATATAGGCCTACTTTGCAATGCTTTAAACATGTAGATGCAGAAGGTGTAATGTCAGAAAGGTCTGCAATGCAACGCTTAAAACTTATAAATGCAGAATCTGTAATGTCCGATAGGTCTACAATGCAACGCTCAAAATATATTGATGCAGAAGCTGTACTATCAGATAGGCCTACAATGCAACTCTTAAAGAATATTGATGTAGAACCCATGACTATTTTTCTCTCTTTCCTCGGATGTTCTAATGGTATTTCTTCTAAAAATTATTATCTTCATTATTGCCTTTTTTCTTATTTTGAGAAAGAGAGATAAAGAGAACTGTCCTTAATCACTATATTCTTTTATATTTGACATAGAGAGAGAGAGAGAGAGAGAGAGAGAGAGAGAGAGAGAGAGAGAGAGAGAGAGAGAGAGAGAGAGCATGCCTTCACGTAAATGAAAACTTACTATGCAGCAATTGTAAATTAAGATAATCTGCCTTTGGGAGATATGATTATTTTGACTGAGACTAAAAGAATAATGGCATCTCGTCCGTCCAGGACTTTGACGCCACGAAGAAAACCGCCATCACTTCTCATTGACTTTCTTTCATCATAACTTGGGCAATTTTTCGCAGGTCATTGATAAAGCCAAGGTGTTTGGTAAGGTCTACAGATCTTGGTTAATAGACAGGAAAGAACTCACTTTCCTATCTGTAGGGCAACAGCAAAGGGATGTGCAAGAAAACACAAAAGTGTTAGAACACAGTGCTGTACCAAAACCCATACCATAGTTTTCTTCTTACTGTATATGTTATACTGAAGAATACTAGTACTGTATAGGAGGATACGTGCCGGCCGGCACACACCATAACTAGCTTTAAAGTATACTACTTAACAGCTATAAGGCGGCAGAACTCTGGTTCAAATGCATGTGCCGGCCGGCAACAGCCAATGTCGGCCGGCAATGGCTGCCGGCCGGCAACTACACAAGGTAGTACCCAGCTGCCGGCCACACTCTTGGTGACCGGCAGACAAGGGCTGACATAAGCCGGCCGGCAAAGGTACAAGACCGATGCCAGCCGGCAGCAAAAGAACCAGAGGACTACACCTGCCCGGCTGCCGGCCTCATAGGCCGGCAGCCGGGTCGGGTACAGCACTAGAAGAAAAATAGAATGGATGCCGGGATAAGAGTGTACACTACCTCCAAGCCCGGCAATCCGAAAGAGTGCATATAAGGAAGGGGAGAATCTAATTCAGGCTTCCTGACCAATGCCGTCTGGCTCTACAGGCAGGCACGGATGAGGGACCAAGGGAGGTCCGGGCAGCACTCAAAATATAAGACCCTTGCCGGCCGGCAGCTCTGCCGGCCGGCAAGGGGCTGAGTCAATTCCACATCCTAACCTAAACTAGGTCCAGATGTAGAACGACGTACAGTACTGTAATGGCTAGGCCATTACGGAGATAGAGGGGGAAGGGACAAGAGGGTCCTACCAACCTTGCTTTAGTGACGGATCACCCGCAGCCAAGAAACTTATCTTAGCCTAAGGGAGATCAAAGGGGGAAGGCCAGCAATACTTGCCAGCTCCCAGAGCACCAAAGCAAGGAAGGTGTTGCTACTCCCAGGGAAAGAAACTTATCCTCCCCCGAGAACAGCAACAAGGACTAGTCTGGTAGATCACAAAAGAAGGAATCATATCCACAGAAACCTTCGGTAGTGACCTAAGGAGGCTAAGCCCCCTTTGTCTGTGTCAGGCCAGCGAGGGAGACTCTACCCCAAGCCAGACAAACACAGACTCAGACTAAAAAACTCTGTTGTTCTGTCCCTCTTTGAACCAGACTTACTGGAACAGGAAGGTACAGTAACACCCCAGTATAGTTTTATCGAAAATAAATTCGGAAAAAACCACTTAGGGATAAGCCCAAGGCTTAAACAG
Organism: Palaemon carinicauda; assembly: GCF_036898095.1. Taxonomy (NCBI): domain Eukaryota; kingdom Metazoa; phylum Arthropoda; class Malacostraca; order Decapoda; family Palaemonidae; genus Palaemon; species Palaemon carinicauda. The sequence continues at coordinate 144,509,692 of NC_090736.1, read as the reverse complement.
AGGGAAAGGGATTGCATACCTTCTCTGAAGAAAAGAAAGCAACCGGGGAGTATGATAAAGTATACTAAGGCTCCATAAGCAACTTAGCCTAGGCACCAAGAGAATCGATTACCTAAATCACCGAAACTCACTCGTACACTATCTTGGAAATATTCCACACAATCTTAAATGTATAAACATAGCCTAAAGCTTCAATAAAATTTTTATTACACTCGGAAAAACCAAAATCATGCATGAAGTACTAGGACCAAACGACTAGGCTACATGGCCTAGCGTAGGCCAGAATGGCGAATACTTCGCCAAAATAATACTAAGCACGAAGGAAATCCTATGTAATGCTAAATAGATAAAATTTATTAAAGCAAAACAACCGGGAATGTCGCTCTGACTAACTAAACTTATACCTAGCGAGCGACAGCGTCCAGGACGCCTCCGGTAGGCTACGGCTCTTGTATCAAAGATTAATCCTATTAATCACTCAAAAATTTACCAAGAGCCTACATTTATACATAAAAGACATTATACTCAACTTATCAGAGGCCGACGAAGACGGAGAAGCCATGAAAAGTAGAATAAATCCAAGATTTGCGAGAAACACAGGAAAAAACACCGAGTTGTTAAGCTACGCAAAAAGGAATACAGATGGCGCCAGGATTGGCGCCAGGCACGCATACGAATCGGATGATAGGAAGCCTTGGGAGCGGCTCCCCCTTTTTCTTTCCCGAATTCGTTTCTTGCCAATCACCCCCTACGAGACGAAATCTCTGTCCAGGATGCAGATTGCCATGTGGCGTGTCAAGAATACGTCCTCTGATATGTCGCGATATCCCTTTCAGGAGGGATATTCGCTCCAGGAGTTGGAATTCTGGTACCTTAAGGTAAATTCTCTGTGAATATCACCGTAGTTGTAATATACCCTAGGAAGCTACCCTATAGGAACTTCCATCAGGACGACATGGCTTGAGCCCAAAAAACATTTTATTGCTCTTCCGGCTCATTTTATATGTGCAGTACACAGTCTTTCCTAACAGGGATTTACTCTGTAGCCTAATAACAATGGGAATGAAGGAATGAAGCCAAGAAGGAAGGGGGCGGGGAGGGGGGGGGGGTGTTACTAGGATAGCCATAGGTGTAAACACCGAAGGAGGGTTGGGGGAAGTTCTGCGTCACAGTTACGTGATTAAGTAACACTTCTTCGAAACGCTCTGAAGGAAGGGAAGAAGTTCCTCGTTTTTCTAAGAGTAAACGGGTTAATTAAGCACATCTGTCAATTCATTGTACCACCAAAAATAAGGCCAATGTTTGAAACATTCATTGCTGTAGTTTCATGGAAATTCATGGGCCGGTTTGTTAGATATTTGGGAAAAACACTATTACACGGCCTCTGGAAATGATAGTATATATATATATATATATATATATATATATATATATATATATATATATATATATATATATATATATATATATATATATATATATATATATATATATATATATAGTCAAGCAATAGATTGCTTGACATTAATACCAGAATGAATAAATAACTTAGATTCACATATTATATATATATATATATATATATATATATATATATATATATATATATATATATATATATATATATATATATATACAGTATATATATATATATATATATATATATATATATATATATATATATATATATATATATACAGTGTTTGCCTAAGAATATTATACCTAGAAAATAATGACGTCTTTTAAAAGATAAAATTTTTTCTATCATTATCTATTACTTGGTTCATTAATGTCTTTAGGAAGTTTCGTCCTTTGAGATTTACTTAGGATTCCGTTAGACCCAACTTGTGAAGGTTTAAATGCTCAGTTTGCCCCTCCTCGCCTTACTGTTATATGTGACTTGAAGTTTGCACTTCTGATTTTATAATTCTTATTAAGTCTGTAGGCCTAGAAATGAAATAAAGTAAGTACAGTATACTACACAGAGACTGTGGAGAAATTTCACAAATCTTACTTAATGGCCAGATAGACACCCTTTATAAGTTACAAGATTTGATGCAAATATTTATTGTTGCTACCTGACGTATCCCCATGCCCTAGTATGTTATAAAGCCATGACTACAGAGCATTATTATTATTATTATTATTATTATTGTACAATCTGCACATTATAGCTGTGGGTTGATATGTCTGACCCTATTATAGACTTCCGTTCATAAAGTAAAATTGAATAGAGGTACAATTAATTATAGTTTTAATAGCAAATATAACCCACCACCTGGCTTATTTACTTATTTATTTATCCTTATTTTTTCTCCCTGAATAAACCCCAAGAGAGATTAGACCTATACTGTATAGGAAACGTTGACTATAACCTGAGATTTGCCTTATAATGATTTATTGCAAGTTTAGAAACCACGACCCTATCTAACATTTGCTTTATACACAAAACGACTTAAGCAAAATCAAATAATAACTTTGAATTCATAACCCAAATGCATAAATTGTTATCAGTAGACAACAGGACTAAGCTTAAATTATTTTCCCTCTTGACGACCTCTTTCCAACTCAATTCCAGTAGTCACGGTGTTCATAGGGATTCGGTCTACATTAACGTAATTTTATTTTTTTCTGAAATATTATTGTAGCACGATTGTTTTAACGATCTAATATTTTTTCAATACTAAAATTTTTTATAACAGTTCCCCAAATTTGTTTCATACATACACATGTTTACAAAGTGAAATATAAGATTTATTACTAAGTGACAAGTTATGTTCAACGCTTGTCAAATGCAAAAATAAATAAGTATCACCAGTCTGGCTACATACTGGACACGGGAATCCCCCTCCCCACCCCCTGTATTAGTAAAGGAAGAAAAGAATAAGAAAGATGAGAGAGAGAGAGAGAGAGAGAGAGAGAGAGAGAGAGAGAGAGAGAGATTTCAACACCAGACCAAAGAAAGCCTGTTGCTGTTTTGCTGGATAACCGGGGGACGTCAGTGACAGGATACTCTCTTTCTATCCTGCCTGTCTCGGAACCCCAAACCGAGAGGTAGTCCTGAATCGGAAGACACCCAAGAGGAAGGATCCTCAACGGAGTCGATTTCTTAGGGCTTGACCCGACCCAGGACTCTCGGAAAACCCGAGTCTCTTTACTTTAGGTTATCCAGGACGATACAGACATAACTGCCATTACTTGTCGAAAAATATTTTCCATTTAAGAAGACTCAAACATTTTATGCAAAGTTTATAGATTTGTTGATAAATTCATAATTTCTTATAAAGGTTGACAATTAAGAATTTAATCCTCATTATAGCTATTTATGAATTTTAGATATTTTTTTTTAGCAAATAAATCAGTATTTTGATAGACAAGGAGAGGCACCCGATGAGATGCTACTGCTACGGAGTTATTTGGTACTGTCTGTGATGGCAAGATTTGACATTGGAACCCTCTCTGGTTAGAGCTCATTTTAGATTTGCCTAATTTTTGAGTCAACATATTATGAATCTCTCGATTAACTTTTAAAGGCCAAGACTGAATAACAATATTTGTATTTGAATATGATCTGAAGAAAAAATAGTTTATTTGTAAAATCATTGATTATAACTTTTGTGTTAATGTACTGTACAAAAGATTAAAAGAATATAACTACAGTAGAAAGAGAGAGTTGACTCAAGCGGCCGACCCTGCTATGAAATGGGAGTAATGAGGTCGAAAGCAGACAGTTGCTTGAGTAGTTAAGCCAATCTATAGTCTATGCTTTGCAATGAGAGCATAGCTGTTAGGAACCTTGTTTTCAATTATGGCTTAGAAATCCTTTATTAGGAGGCAGCGAGTTCTCTGGTTTGTTGCAAGAAGTCTATAAGGATTAAAACATTATTATCTACAAGAACAATATCATGTCGGTCTTTCAGTGATGGGAAATTTTGTCTGAACACTGTGTCACTGAGATGTGCTTTAAAGATAATAGACTTTTCACCCTCAACTTCAATACTTCATATTTGTTAGGCCTGTAAATATTTTCATTCCCTAACTTGAATATCCAGCGTAGAATATCCATCGAAAAGTCACAAATAATATCCAAGATTTCACTATAACTGTTTGTTCGTAATTATGACTGTCTAAAGTCCAAACAATATCAGTAGACCATGTTTGATACAATTCTTTGGGAACTTCAATTTTACAGAATGTGAAGTGTGAAGTAGAAGAGGAGATGACGAATGAAGAAGTATTGATTGAAAAGCTCAAGATAGAGACCACTGGTGAAATGTAACCGGGGTCCTCAGCGTCAATGGGCGTAGGAGATGATGATATTATATATAATGAATTTTAATTCAACTCTTTAAAATATAAAAATATTAAAACTGGTCATTTTAATTCATGAAAAGTAACTTCAGTAAAATATTTTCTCTTACATATTGTTTTTTCTCAGAATCTGAAGTTGTCTAAATTTAGGGGAAATTGCGTAATCGTTTGTACACTAAAAAAGATCATATTCGTTACCACTGAAGAAACACAGGAGGAATATAAATGCTGGATTTTAGAATACATGCACAAAAGCAACGATTTTCCGGCTGATTGTAATGTCAGGTAGGCCTATAATGCAACGCTCTATAGATGCAGAAGCTGTAATGTCATATAGGCCTACTTTGCAATGCTTTAAACATGTAGATGCAGAAGCTGTAATGTCAGAAAGGCCTACAATGCAACTCTTAAAGAATATTGATGTAGAACCCATGACTATTTTTCTCTCTTTCCTCGGATGTTCTAATGGTATTTCTTCTAAAAATTATTATTTTTCATTATTGCCTTTTTTCTTAATTTGAGAAAGAGAGATGAAGAGAACTGTCCTTAATCACTATATTCTTTTATATTTATGACATAGAGAGAGAGAGAGAGAGAGAGAGAGAGAGAGAGAGAGAGAGAGAGAGAGAGAGAGAGAGAGAGAGAGAGAGAGAGAGCATGCCTTCACCTAAATGAAAACTTATTATGCAGCAATTGTAAATTGAGATAATCTGCCTTTAGGTTATATGATTATACAATTAGTTATACCATATAGAAATAATTAAATCGCATAAGAAATATATATTATTTCTATAAAAGTATAATTCCCATTAATTTCGGAATATAATAGAAAAATTGATGGTTTTATAATTAAAAAATCACATAGATATTCAGAATATCGATATATTAAGAAATTATTTTTATGGGTATTGAGCGTGCAGTTCCCCCAATACTTTTAGTGTTCTGTTCTGTATATTTCATTTATTTTCGGTATCAACTAATATCATTAATTTTCATTATCAATAGAAGCTACGTAACATTTATAGCCTATAACAAATACAGTGGTCCAAGGCCTCTCTCCAAGACTTTATCTTTTTTTTATTTTTTTTTTTCTACCACAAACAAGTCTTTTTTGATGGAAATTTAATCGTAATGTTATTATTTAATTTTACCCCGAATTATGCTTTTCCAACCATTACTTTTTTCACAGCCGTCTTCTGCAATTAAACACATATCCACTCATATATTTCATTCTCTCCACGTTCCATAATCTTCTGTATTACTTCCTTTGCACAGGTCACAAATTTCATCTCTCCATTTCCTCCTGAAATATGCTTTTATTTAGAGCAGGTTTATCTTTGTTGTCATTTATAGATAGAGTTTCTAAACTTCCTTTTATTGGAAAGAAACTTTGATTGGGCTGTTTATTAGAATATGTACATGTGGATGGAAGCCTGGATGAAATGAGAGTATAATTATAATCTAGAGGTTCCAACCTTTTCTAATTCTCGACATAATCGACGTTTTCGGATATATATATATATATATATATATATATATATATATATATATATATATATATATATATATATATATATATATGCATGAGTGTTGTAATTCAAGAGGTATTAGTTTGTTAAGCGTAGTTGGAAAAGTTTATGGTAGAGTAATGATTAATAGGATTAAGGATAAAACAGAGAATGCAATCTTAGAAATACAGGGTAGTTTTAGAAGAGGTGGGGGTTGTATGAATCAAATTTTTACAGTAAGGCAGATATGCGAGAAATGTTTAGCAAAAGGTAAGGAGGTGTATGTTGCGTTTATGGATCTGGAGAAAGCGTATGATAGAGTTGATAGGGAAGCAATGTGGAATGTGATGAGGTTATATGGAGTTGGTGGAAGGTTGTTGCAAGCAGTGTAAAGTTTTTACAAAGGTAGTAAAGCATGTGTTAGGATAGGAAATGAAGTGAGTGATTGGTTTCCGGTGAGAGTGGGGCTGAGACAGGGATGTGTGATGTTACCATGGTTGTTTAAAGGGTACCTGACACTTGCACGCATTCGTGGCACGCACTGGCACGTATTGATGCGCAAATTGGCGTGAACTGGAGTGAACGATGCAGGAAGTGGAGTGAACTTTATAATGAAAAGAATCAAAAAGGAAACGGAAAAATTAATGAAAAGGAAAGAAAAATAAACCTAATAAATTTTTATATTTGCTGTTTTAATGTGAAAAAAAAATGATATCTTATTTCAAACTATTTCCATAACTTTATAATGAAGAGAAACGAAAAGGAAATGAAAAAATTAATGAAAAGGAAAGAAAAATAAACCTAATAAATTTTTATATTTGCTGATTTAATGTGAAAGAAAATGATATCTTTTTTCAAACTATTTCTATTACTTTATAATAAAGAGAAACAAAAAGGAAACGAAAATATTAATGAAAAGGAAAGAAAAATAAACCTAATATATTTTTATATTTGCTGTTTTAATGTGAAAAAAAAATCTTATTTCAAACTATTTCTATAACTTTATAATGAAGAGAAACAAAAAGGAAACGAAAAAATTAATGAAAAGGAAAGAAAAATAAACCTAATAAATTTTATATTTGCTGTTTTAATGTGAAAAAAAAGTGATATCTTATTTCAAACTATTTCTATAACTTTATAATGAAGAAACAAAAAGGAAACGAAGAAATTAATGAAAAGGAAAGAAAAATATAAACCTAATAATTGTTTATATTTGCTGTTTGAATATAAAAATAAAATGATGTCTTATTTCATGCACACACTTATTTTCCTCTATTACCAATCAAGAGCCAAAACTTTTGTTTTAAATAAAAATGAACTGAAAAATAAACCCACGTAATTTTTATGTTTGCTGTTTGAATGTAAAAATAAAATGATGTTTTATTTCATCAACATACTTATTCTTCTTTATTACCTTAAAATGAAGAGCAAAACAAATTTTTTCTGTTTGCTGTTTTAATGTAAAAATAAAATGATTTCTTACTTCAACTCACTTTTTTCTCTATTCTGAGGTAATTTTTGTAGCCCCTTGGATCTTCCTTGTTGAGTTCAGTCAATAGACTGTCATAGTGTCCAAACGACTGCCTTCTGGTTAACCATTCCCTGACCCACACTTTCCTTTGTATCTTTCTTCGAGGTAGGGTTGGCTTTTGTTTCTCGTTTTCCTTTGCCAGCCTTTTCTGATGCACTCCAACAAATGCTACAGCAGCTGCCTGGTATAGGTATCTTCTCCTCAATGCAATAGTGTCTCTGACAGAAAGCATTGTTGTCTCTTCCAAAGCCAATCCAAGAATGTCCTCGGGTTGGAGAAGCCCCGTTTTTATATGGAGTGGCCAATTCGTAAACTGGCGTGAACGATGCGTGAACGATGCGGAATGATGCGGAAAGATGAGTGAACGTGTCGTGAACTTGTCGTGAACTAGGCGTGCCAATTCGTGCCATGGCGTGAACGTTGCGTGAACTTGTCGTGAACTATGCGTGAACGTGTCGTGAACTGGTCGTGAACAGTGCGGGAAAAAACCCAGTGCGTGGCAAAACTGCGCGCAAGTGTCAGGCAGGCTTAACTTATATGTTGATGGAGTGGTGAGAGAGGTGAATGCTCGATTGCTGGGACGAGGATTAAAACTGGTAGACGAGAATAACCATGAATGGGAGGTAAATCAGTTGTTGTTTGCGGATGATACTGTACTGGTTGCAGACACAGAAGAGAAGCTTGGCCGATTAGTGACAGAATTTGGAGGAGAGTGTGAGAGAAGGAAGTTGAGAGTTAATGTGGGTAAGAGTAAGGTTATGAGATGTACGAGAAGGGAAGGTGGTGCAAGGTTAAATGTCATGTTGAATGGAGAGTTACTTGAAGAGGTGGATCAGTTTAAGTACTTGCGGTCTGTTGTTGCAGCAAATGGTGGAGTGGAAGCAGATGTACTTCAGATAGTGAATGAAGGTTGCAAAGTGTTGTGGGCAGTTAAGGGAGTAGTAAAAAATAGAGGGTTGGGCATGAATGTAAAGAGAGTTCTATATGAGAAAGTGATTGTACCAACTGTGATGTATGGATCGGAGTTGTGGGGAATGAAAGTGACGGAGAGACAGAAATTGAATGTGTTTGAGATGAAGTGTCTAAGGAGTATGGCTGGTGTATCTCGAGTAGATAGGGTTAGGAACGAAGTGGTGAGAGTGAGAACGGGTGTAAGAAATGAGTTAGCAGCTAGAGTGGATATGAATGTGTTGAGGTGGTTTGGCCATGTTGAGAGAATGGAAAATGGCTGTCTGCTAAAGAAGGTGATGAATGCAAGAGTTGATGGGAGAAGTACAAGAGGAAGGCCAAGGTTTGGGTGGATGGATGAAGTGAAGGAAGCTCTGGGTGATAGGAGGATAGATGTGAGAGAGGCAAGAGAGCGTGCTAGAAATAGGAATGAATGGCGAGTGATTGTGACGCAGTTCCGGTAGGCCCTGCTGCTGGCTCGGGTGCCTTAGATGACCGCAGAGGTAGCAACAGTAGGGGATTCAGGATTATGAAGCTTCATCTGTGGTGGATGATGTGGGAGGGTGGGCTGTGGCACCCTAGCAGTACCAGCTGAACTCGGTTCAGTCCCTTGTTAGGCTGGAGGAACGTAGAGAGTAGAAGTCCCCTTTTTGTTTTTGTTTCATTTGATGATGTCGGCTACCCCCCAAAATTTGAGGAAGTGCCTTGGTATATGTATGTATGTATGTATATATATATATATATATATATATATATATATATATATATATATATATATATATATATATATATATATATACATTTACATATATATATATATATATATATATATATATATATATATATATATATATATATATATATATATATATATAGGTGTGTGGATGCAACCCGTATTTCTTTTATATTGCTGAGCGAGAACGGTATTTTATTTTGAGAACATCAGAACTGAACCCTTATTCACCTACTTTACTTTAAGGACTGCTTTTCTGGTGTATAACAGCAAGGGAACCCTACTCACTACAGGACCTTCACAGTCATTTTATCATGCATATGATAAAATGACTGTGAAGGTCCATTTTATCATGTACATTCCAAGCATTCAGCATTTCGAATGCATATTTTCGTTTATATTTCAATAATACAGAGTTGCTCTGTGGATTTTTGTCAATATAGGACATTCATTCGTTAATACTGTTCGTTTGATAATTTGTCTTCATAAGGTATACCCTGTTTTTCTCGATTTCTGGTAACATTTTTGGGGATTTATGACCTAATATAGCGCCCAAAACTTATTTATATAACATTGAAAAGGAACTTTTTGAGTGGTAAATAGTCCTTTCACATCAATTTTCAAGGGAGATATGAGCATATGTAGTTCTGGTACCCAGAGTTTACTGGTCGAAATTATCGCCCGATTTTGTGAAATTAGGCCTAAATATCTGAACTGGTGCCAGGTTTCACAATGTTCATCCTGACTCGTGATAAAATTCAAGGGTACAATTTTACTCACGGGAATAAACCCCCCCCCCCCCACCTTATATTAGAGAGAGAGAGAGAGAGAGAGAGAGAGAGAGAGAGAGAGAGAGAGAGAGAGAGAGAGAGAGAAGAGAATTAAACAAAAGACCAAAGAAAGCCTGTTGCTGTTTTGCTGGATATCCGGGGGACGTCAGTGACAGGATACTATCTTTCTATCCTGCCTGTCTCGGAACCCCAAACCGAGAGGTAGTCCTGAATCGGAAGACACCTAAGAGGAAGGATCCTCAACGGAGTCGATTTCTTAGGGCTTGACCCGACCCAGGACTCTCGGAAAACCCGAGTCTCTTTACTTCAGGTTATCCAGGACGATTCACTCATCACTGCCATTACATTTTATGCAAAGTTTATAGATTTCTTGATAAATTCATATTTTTTTTTATAAAGTTTGATAATTAAAAATTTAGTTGCCTTTCATAATAATCATCATTATAGCTATTTATGAATTTTAAATATTCTTTTAGAAAATAAATCAATATTTTGATGGCCAATGGTAGGAACCCATTGATACTATTGCGAAGGTTATTGGGTACTGTCAGATCCCTCGCTGGATAAAGCACATTTTCCCTTTACTTAATTTTCGAGTCAACACAATATGAATCTCTTTATTAACTTTTAAAGGACAAAACTGGATAACACTATTTCTATTTAAATATGATTTCAAAAAAATAGTTTACTTATGAAATCATTGATTAAAATTGTGTTAATGTACTGTACAAAAGAGGAAGATCAAATAAATAGATTCAGAGAGTTGACTAGAGCGGCCGACCCTGTTATACAATGGGGATAATGAGGTCCAAAGAAGCATTCTGTTACTTGAATAGCTAAACTCTTCTAGAGTCGATGCTTTGCAATGAGAGTATAGCTGTTAGGAACCTTGTTATCAATTATGGCTCAGCAATAGCTTATCAGGAAGCAGCGGGTTCTCTGGTGTGTTGCAAGAAGTCTTAAACGATTAAAACATATTATTTACAAGAACAATATCAAGTCGACTTTTCAGGGGTCGGAAGTTTAGTCTGAACACTGTGTCACTGAGATGTGCTTTAAATATAAAAGACTTTTCACCCTCAACTTCAATACTCCATATTTGTTAGGCTTATAAACATTTCCATTCCTTAACTTGAATATCCAGCCTAGAATTTCCATCGAACAGTCACAAATAATTTCCAAGATTTCACTATAACTATTGTTTGTTCGTAATTATGACTGTCTAAGGTCCAAACAATATCAGTAGACCATGTTTGATACAATTCTTTGGAAACTTCAATTTTATATAATGAGATGTATGAAGTAGGAGATGATGAATGGAGAAGTATTGATTTAAAAGCTCAAGATAGAGACGGCTGGCGAAATGTAACCGGGGCCTTACAATAGGCCTAGGAAAAGAGGATGACCATATATATAATGAATTTTAATTCAAAAATAAAAAAAACTGGTCAGTTTAATTCATGAAAAGTAACTCATCAAAATAGTTTCTCTTAATTATTTTTTCCCTCGGAATCTGAAGTTGTCTAAATTTCTGGGAAATTGCGTAATCGTTTGTACACTGAAATAGATCATATTTGCTGCTACTGAAGAAACGCAAGAGGGATATAAATGCTTGATTTTAGAATACTGCACAAAATCAACGATGTGCCGGTGTAGCAGGAAATTTTTCCCCCCTGACTGAAATTCCCCCCGGGAAAAATAGCCTAGGATCAATTTCCCCCCCGGGAAAAGTAGCCCGGGCTGTTATTCTCCCGGGGGGAATTTCAGTCTTAGGATATTTCCCCCCCCCCCTAGGCCATTTCTCCCCCACCCTCCCTTACAAAGAAACTATTTTGATGAATTAAATAATCAACGGTAATTTTGACAAAATATTAGGAAATATATTATATTATATATATATATATATATATATATATATATATATATATATATATATATATATATATATATATATATATATATATATATATATATATATATATATATATTGTGAAAACCTTACTCTTCTTTCGTACTGTCCAGCACGAAATAAAAAGTACACTTGATGCTAAGAAGCACTATGGATGAGAAAGGAGATGAAACCAATTCAGTTGTGTTACCAGAGATTATGGGGGAACCGAGTGGGAAACCGGGGTTTTTAGGTTGGGGAAACGTCATAAACGAGTGACTTACAGCAATAATAATGGTCAGAAATGCTAAATAAGAACAAGATAACCAGTTGGTAAAACATATGGATCATGTAAGTGGCTGAACATAGGCCAATCATGATCATTTAACACATTTGAGATTTGTAAAAGGGTACAGAACCTAACAAACCCACCTAACCTAACCTAGTAGTTCCCAGGTCACAACCCCTAGCCGGGGGCAAGCCCCCGGGACCCCTTCCCAGGTCACAGCCCCTAGCCGGGGGCAAGCCCCCGGACCCCCTTCCCAGGTCACAACCTCTTGGACTATCCCAATATCAGCCTTCATCATAAATTCTTTAAACAAACAGGCATTTTTTTTTCGTTGCATTTGGAGATTTAAAGTTACGTCTGCACAAATTTCTTGAATTGAGGATATATATACTAAAGAATTTGATTGTTCCTTTACATCCTTCGAAATCAGCAAGCTTGTTTTCTAAGCAATATTGCATGGGGTTTGATACAGATTCACCAAGAAAGTGAATAGCACGTTTAAAATTCATTGGCTTTTTTTATCCAAGCAACATGTTGTGACCTCAATTTATTGCCTAAATGTAATCTTTCATTGTCTTGCAATTTGTGCAGCTTTTCTATGAAATCCCATTGAATTTGATTTCCATGGCAAAAAAAAAAATAATGGTTACTTCCACAAGCAGAGGGGGAATCTTGGTCCAGAGGGGGGAATATTATCCTGGGACAAAGTTCCCCCGGGGGGATATATATCCTGGGCCATATTTCCCCCGGGGGGAATTTCGGACGGGGGGAAAACCAGACCGTTACACCGGTAATGTCAGGTAGGCCTATAATGCAACGCTCTATAGATGCAGAAGCTGTAATGTCATATAGGCCTACTTTGCAATGCTTTAAACATGTAGATGCAGAAGCTGTAATGTCAGAAAGGCCTACAATGCAACTCTTAAAGAATATTGATGTAGAACCCATGACTATTTTTCTCTCTTTCCTCGGATGTTCTAATGGTATTTCTTCTAAAAATTATTATTTTTCATTATTGCCTTTTTTCTTAATTTGAGAAAGAGAGATGAAGAGAACTGTCCTTAATCACTATATTCTTTTATATTTATGACAGAGAGAGAGAGAGAGAGAGAGAGAGAGAGAGAGAGAGAGAGAGAGAGAGAGAGAGAGAGAGAGAGAGAGAGCATGCCTTCACCTAAATGAAAACTTATTATGCAGCAATTGTAAATTAAGATAATCTGCCTTTAGGAGATATGATTATTTTGACTGAGACTAAAAGAATAATGGCATCTCGTCCGTCCGGGACTTTGACGCCACGAAGAAAACCGCCATCACTTCTCATTGACTTTCTTTCATCATAACTTGGGTCATTTTTCGCAGGTCATTGATAAAGCCAAGGTCTTTGGTAAGGTCTACAGATCGTGGTTAAGTAAAGCCTTTATGTTTGATACAGGAGGATCATCGGTCCCGTGATGGTTGAGGAGGCTCTAGAGGTGGTGCTTTTCCTTTTCTATCCTCACTTACTATGCTGCAACCCCTGTTGGAAATAATGATAATATTAATGACAGGAAAAGTGAAAAATCAAAATTGAAATTTCGTCAACGTAGCCTAATCCTTTGTTCAAAAGAATTGAAAACATTTAAAAGGAAAACATGACGAGGCTTTTATGCTTTGATATCGTCGCATTTGAAGAATCCTCTTCAACCAAACGAGGTGGCAAGAAAAGACTCAGTCCTACGAATACGTTGGGCGGTTGATGCTTAACTGAATATTGTACAAACTCGCTTATTAAGCCATTTTCTAATCTTTCTTTCTAGTTGTGACGCTCTTCCTTATTTCTCCATCTGTGGCTTTGATCTAACTGATTTTATTCTTTAATTGGCGTATTTAAATTGTCTACAGATACTTGAAACATTTGGGATTACCTCTGCTTTTTTCTTGTTGCTGCTCCTCTCACACCGAAGCAAATTATCTCCTTAGTTTACAGGGACAAAATTACTTATACAATTAGTTATCCCATATAGAAATAATTAAATCGCATAATAAATATATATTTCTATAAAAGTATAATTCCCTTTAATATTAGTTGATACCAAAAATAAATGAAATTAACAACACAGAACACAAAAATTATTGGGGGAACTGCACGCTCAATACCCATAAAAATAATTTCTTAATATATCGATATTCTGAATATCTATGTGATTTTTAATTATAAAACCATCAATTTTTCTATTATAATCCGAAATTAATGGGAATTATACTTTTATGGAAATATTATATATTTATTATGCGATTTAATTATTTCTATATGGTATAACTAATTGTATAAGCAATTTTGTCCCTGTAAACTAAGGAGATAATTTGCTTCGGTGTGAGAGGAGCAGCAACAAGAAAAAAGCAGAGGTAATCCCAAATGTTTCAAGTATCTGTAGACAATTTAAATACGCCAATTAAAGAATAAAATCAGTTAGATCAAAGCCACAGATGGAGAAATAAGGAAGAGCGTCACAACTAGAAAGAAAGATTAGAAAATGGCTTAATAAGCGAGTTTGTACAATATTCAGTTAAGCATCAACCGCCCAACGTATTCGTAGGACTGAGTCTTTTCTTGCCACCTCGTTTGGTTGAAGAGGATTCTTCAAATGCGACGATATCAAAGCATAAAAGCCTCGTCATGTTTTCCTTTTAAATGTTTTCAACTCTTGAACAAAGGATTAGGCTACGTTGACGAGATTTCAATTTTGATTTTTCACTTTTCCTGTCATTATTATGATCATTATTTCCAACAGGGGTTGCAGCATAGTAAGTGAGGATAGAAAAGGAAAAGCACCACCTCTAGAGCCTTCTCAACCATCACGGGACCGATGATCCTCCTGTATCAAACATAAAGGCTTTACTTAACCACGATCTGTAGACCTTACCAAAGACCTTGGCTTTATCAATGACCTGCGAAAAATGACCCAAGTTATGATGAAAGAAAGTCAATGAGAAGTGATGGCGGTTTTCTTCGTGGCGTCAAAGTCCCGGACGGACGAGATGCCATTATTCTTTTAGTCTCAGTCAAAATAATCATATCTCCTAAAGGCAGATTGTCTTAATTTACAATTGCTGCATAGTAAGTTTTCATTTAGGTGAAGGCATGCTCTCTCTCTCTCTCTCTCTCTCTCTCTCTCTCTCTCTCTCTCTCTCTCTCTCTCTCTCTCTCTCTCTCTCATAATATAAAAGAATATAGTGATTAAGGACAGTTCTCTTCATCTCTCTTTCTCAAATTAAGAAAAAAGGCAATAAGGAAAAATAATAATTTTTAGAAGAAATACCATTAGAACATCCGAGGAAAGAGAGAAAAATAGTCATGGGTTCTAAATCAATATTCTTTAAGAGTTGCATTGTAGGCCTATCTGACATTACAGCTTTTGCATCAGTATGTTTTAAGCGTTGAATTCTAGGCCTATCTGACATTACAACTTCAGAATCTATAGATTTTAAGCGTTGCATTGTAGACCTATCTGACATTACAGAATCTGTATTCATAAGTTTTAAGCGTTGCATTGCAAGCCTTTCTGACATTACAGCTTCTGCATCTACATGTTTAAAGCATTGCAAAGTAGGCCTATATGACATTACAGCTTCTGCATCTATAGAGCGTTGCATTATAGGCCTACCTGACATTACAATCAGCCGGAAAACCGTTGCTTTTGTGCATGTATTCTAAAATCCAGCATTTATATTCCTCCTGCGTTTCTTCAGTGGTAACGAATATGATCTTTTTTAGTGTACAAACGATTACGCAATTTCCCCTAAATTTAGACAACTTCAGATTCTGAGAAAAAACAATATGTAAGAGAAAATATTTTACTGAAGTTACTTTTCATGAATTAAAATGACCAGTTTTAATATTTTTATATTTTAAAGAGTTGAATTAAAATTCATTATATATAATATCATCATCTCCTACGCCCATTGACGCTGAGGACCCCGGTTACATTTCACCAGTGGTCTCTATCTTGAGCTTTTCAATCAATACTTCTTCATTCGTCATCTCCTCTTCTACTTCACACTTCACATTCTGTAAAATTGAAGTTCCCAAAGAATTGTATCAAACATGGTCTACTGATATTGTTTGGACTTTAGACAGTCATAATTACGAACAAACAGTTATAGTGAAATCTTGGATATTATTTGTGACTTTTCGATGGATATTCTACGCTGGATATTCAAGTTAGGGAATGAAAATATTTACAGGCCTAACAAATATGAAGTATTGAAGTTGAGGGTGAAAAGTCTATTATCTTTAAAGCACATCTCAGTGACACAGTGTTCAGACAAAATTTCCCATCACTGAAAGACCGACATGATATTGTTCTTGTAGATAATAATGTTTTAATCCTTATAGACTTCTTGCAACAAACCAGAGAACCCGCTGCCTCCAAATAAAGTATTTCTAAGCCATAATTGAAAACAAGGTTCCTAACAGCTATGCTCTCATTGCAAAGCATAGACTATAGATTGGCTTAACTACTCAAGCAACTGTCTGCTTTCGACCTCATTACTCCCATTTCATAGCAGGGTCGGCCGCTTGAGTCAACTCTCTCTTTCTACTGTAGTCATATTCTTTTAATCTTTTTTTCAGTACATTAACACAAAAGTTATAATCAATGATTTTACAAATAAACTATTTTTTCTTCAGATCATATTCAAATACAAATATTGTTATTCAGTCTTGGCCTTTAAAAGTTAATCGAGAGATTCATAATATGTTGACTCAAAAATTAGGCAAATCTAAAATGAGCTCTAACCAGAGAGGGTTCCAATGTCAAATCTTGCCATCACAGACAGTACCAAATAACTCCGTAGCAGTAGCATCTCATCAGGTGCCTCTCCTTGTCTATCAAAATACTGATTTATTTGCTAAAAAAAAATATCTAAAATTCATAAATAGCTATAATGATGATTATCATTAAAGGCAACTAAATTATTAATTATCAACATTTATAAGAAATTATGAATTTATCAACAAATCTATAAACTTTGCATAAAATGTTTGAGTCTTCTTAAATGGAAAATATTTTTCGACAAGTAATGGCAGTGATGTCTGTATCGTCCTGGATAACCTAAAGTAAAGAGACTCGGGTTTTCCGAGAGTCCTGGGTCGGGTCAAGCCCTAAGAAATCGACTCCGTTGAGGATCCTTCCTCTTGGGTGTCTTCCGATTCAGGACTACCTCTCGGTTTGGGGTTCCGAGACAGGCAGGATAGAAAGAGAGTATCCTGTCACTGACGTCCCCCGGTTATCCAGCAAAACAGCAACAGGCTTTCTTTGGTCTGTTGTTTAATTCTCTTCTCTCTCTCTCTCTCTCTCTCTCTCTCTCTCTCTCTCTCTCTCTCTCTCTCTCTCTCTCTCTCTCTCCCATCTTTCTTATTCTTTTCTTCCTTTACTAATACAGGGGGTGGGGAGGGGGATTCCCGTGTCCAGTATGTAGCCACACTGGTGATACTTATTTATTTTTGCATTTGACAAGCGTTGACCATAACTCGTCACTTAGTAATAAATCTTATATTTCACTTTGTAAACATGTGTATGTATGAAACAAAGTTGGGGAACTGTTATAAAAAAAATTATTATTGAAAAAATATTAGATCGGTAAAAATATCGTGCTACAATAATATTTCAGAAAAAAATAAAATTACGTTAATGTAGACCGAATCCCTATGAACACCGTGACTACTGGAACTGAGTGGGAAAGAGGTCGTCAAGAGGGAAAATAATTTAATTTAAGCTTAGTCCCGTTGTCTACTGATAACAATTTATGCATTTGGGTTATGAATTCAAAGTTATTATTTGATTTTGCTTAAGTCGTTTTGTGTATAAAGCAAATGTTAGATAGGGTCGTGGTTTCTAAACTTGCAATAAATCATTATAAGGCAAATCTCAGGTTATAGTCAACGTTTCCTATACAGTATAGGTCTAATCTCTCTTGGGGTTTATTCAGGGAGAAAAAATAATGATAAATAAATAAGTAAATAAGCCAGGTGGTGGGCTATATTCGCTATTAAAACTATAATTAATTGTATCTCTATTTAATTTTACTTTATGAACGGAAGTCTATAATAGGGTCAGACATATCAACCCACAGCTATAATGTGAAGATTCTACAATAATAATAATAATAATAATAATAATAATAATAATAATAATAATAATAATAATAATGCTCTGTAGTCATGGCTTTATAACATACTAGGGCATGGGGATACGTCAGGTAGCAATAATAAATATTTGCATCAAATCTTGTAACTTATAAAGGGTGTCTATCTGGCCATTAAGTAAGATTTGTGAAATTTCTCCACAGTCTCTGTGTAGTATACTGTACTTACTTCATTTCATTTCTAGGCCTATAGACTTAATAAGAATGATAAAATCAGAAGTGCGAACTTCAAGTCACATATAAGAGTAAGGCGAGGAGGGGCAAACTGAGCATTTAAACCTTCACAAGTTGGGTCTAACGGAATCTTAAGTAAATCTCAAAGGACGAAACTTCCTAAAGACATTAATGAACCAAGTAATAGATAATGATAGAAAAAATGTTATCTTTTAAAAGACGTCATTATTTTCTAGGTATAATATTCTTAGGCAAAACTGTATATATATATATATATATATATATATATATATATATATATATATATATATATATATATAAATATATATATATATATATATGTATATATATATATATATATATATATATATATATGTATATATATATATATATATATATATGTATATATATATATATATATATATATATATATATGTATATATATATATAAATATATATATATATATATATATATATATATATATATATATATATATATATATATATATATATATATATATATATATATATATATATGAATCTAAGTTATTTATTCATTCTGGTATTAATGTCAAGCAATCTATTGTTTGACTATACATACACACACACACACACACACACACATATATATATATATATATATATATATATATATATATATATATATATATATATATATATATATATATATATATATATACTATCGTTTCCAGAGGCCGTGTAATAGTTTTTTTCCCAAATATCTAACAAACCGGCTCATGAATTTCCATGAAACTACAGCAATGAATGTTTCAAACATTGGCCTAATTTTTGGTGGTACAACGAATTGACACATGTGCTTAATTAACCCGTTTACTCTTAGAAAAAAGAGGAACTTCTTCCCTTCCTTCAGAGCTTTTCGAAGAAGTGTTACTTAATCACGTAACTGTGACGCAGAGGTTCCCCCAACCCTCCTTCGGTGTTTACACCTATGGCTATCCTAGTACCCCCCCCCCCCTTCCTTTTTGCCTTCTTTCCTTTATTTAGAGTCATAGAGGACAATGACTCTCCCTTACTAGCTACCTGAGCTGAGGTCAGATGTTCACTGGACGGAGATCCAACCTCATTAGACACCTGCCAAAAAGGGTCATTTCTGGTAACGGGTAAATTCTTGTTTTTGACTTTTAGTACAGTTTATTTATATGAATAGCGGTAGCCTTATCTATATAAATACATAAGCAAAACTATTTGTATATGTAAAACACATCTATATATAAATATATAAAAAAAGACATATACATACGTATACACAGACAGGCATTCATACACAAACATGCATAATATATACATAGACATGTACATACCAGTCTGGCGTTCACCAGTCAGGGACGTTATCCCATCGACCACCACAATTCTATAGACTCGTATCCGTCCACTCCGTTAATCAGTGGAACTTTAATGTAAAGTCCGGATAAGTCCTTTATTCGAAACAGTTTATTCCGAATAACTAATTAATTCGAACATTATTTGGCGTTGGTTTAATAATGAATCCTTCCTGTTAATCAACCCCGGGAGATTTAATCAACCCCAGGAGATTTTCTTCATAATGAGCTTGTGTATTGAGGCATTAATCTCCGCAGTCGGGCATTTCAGTTTATAGAGAGATTATCGGATATTTGTTTTCACGTTCTATTAATCGATTATTAATCATTTCATCTTGTGCTTCGAAGGCGGTGACGGGCTTAGGTCTTTAAGAAATCGACTGAATAGTTTTATGTTTTTGATAGAGAGAAGGAAAACTGATTGATAAACAGACGGACAGAAAGATGAAAAACTGATTGATAAACAGACCAAAAGAAAGATGAAAAACTGATTGATAATCAGACGGACAGAAAGATGAAAAACTGATTGACAAGCAGACTGACAGAAAGATGAACAACTGATTGATAAACAGACTGACAGAAAGGTGAAAAACTGATTGACAAAGAGACTGACAGAAAGATGAAAAACTGATTGACAAAGAGACTGACAGAAAGATGAAAAACTAATTGACAAAGAGACTGACAGAAAGATGAAAAACTGATTGACAAAGAGACTGACAGAAAGATGAAAAACTGATTGATAAACAGACTGACAGAAAGATTAAAAACTAATTGATAAAAAGACCAACAGAAAGATGAAAAACTGATTGATAAACAGACCAACAGAAAGATGAAAAACTGATTGATAAACAGACTGACAGAAAGATGAAAAACTGATTGACAAAGAGATTGACAGAAAGGAGAATTAATTGACAAACAGAGCAACAGAAAGATGGAAAACTGAATTTCAAACATACCAACAGAAAGTCAAATAGACTGAGAAAGAAGGAAAATTAATTGACCTTCAGGGAGAAGGAAAATTAATTGACACAGTGACTGACAGAAAGATAGAAAATTAAATGAAAAAACAGGCGGACTGAAACAAGGAAAATTGATTGACAAACAGGCCGATAGAAATAAAGAAAATTTAGTGATAGGACTATGGAAAATTAATTGACAAAGCGAGCAACTGATAAGAGAAATAAGGAATTAATTGACAAACAGACACGCAGAAAGAAGGAAACTTATTTGAAAACAGACTGACAGAAAAAATGGAAATTACTCGAAAACAGATTGACAGAAAGAAGGGAAATTATTTGAAAACAGACTGACAGAAAGAAGGAAAATTACTTGAAAACAGACTGACAGAAAGAATGGAAATTATTTGAAAACAGACTGACAGAAAGAATGGAAATTATTTGAAAACAGACTGACAGAAAGAATGGACATTATTTGAAAACAGACTGACAGAAAGAATGGAAATTATTTGAAGACAGACTGACAGAAAGAATGGAATTTTTTTGAAAATAGACTGACAGAAAGAAGGAAAATTACTTGAAAACAGACTGACAGAAAGAAGGAGAACTGATTAACAAACAGGCCGTCAGAAAGACAGACGTAAGGCTAACCGTCTCTCCTCCCTCCTCTGATGAGGATCCAGGAAATGAACAAAACACTCATCCCATGACATTCCAAGTACACTCGAGAGCAGCCATGTCCCAAAGCAAGCGTTTAACAAGTGTCGAGTGTTTGCTACGCACACACAATAACGTAACTCTCTCTCTCTCTCTCTCTCTCTCTCTCTCTCTCTCTCTCTCTCTCTCTCCCGAATGAACATCGATTAAAACACGGCCTTTGAAATCTTGCGAGAATCTCTTCTCTTAATCCAGGCGCTAAGAAGAGAGCAAGTTCTGGAAGGGCCGAAGACGGCTTCCTCTTCTGGCCTGTTAGCCCATACCGTTTTCATGCTAATGGATTTATTATTGGGAGACTTGGCTGCATTTAAGTAAGGAAAGTTTAACGTTTGTGTGGGTGTGCACTTGTTGGCACTGTGTCTCTGAGAGAGAGAGAGAGAGAGAGAGAGAGAGAGAGAGAGAGAGAGAGAGAGAGAGAGCATAAAAACGAGCCTGTAGTCCAAGATTCTAGATACCATATAATCCCTCTGCTCTATATATTGACAGGGAAATCTATTACACTTATTCAAGTAAAACGAAGATTCATATATATATATATATATATATATATATATATATATATATAGAGAGAGAGAGAGAGAGAGAGAGAGAGAGAGAGAGAGAGAGAGAGAGAGAGAGAGAGAGAGAGAGAGAGAGAGAGAGAGAGAGAATTATCACATCTCAGTCTTCAGATTTATTCTTATATAGATTCATTAGGTTTGACCATTTATATTAATATAATTTTTCAATTTTTAAGAGTTTAAACAATATTTACCTTTAAAACATGATTATAAATCTTTCTTACTCTCTCGAATGCTATTTTCCTTATTTTAATTAACATTTTCAATATGGTTTTGTCTTATGGGTGTAAAAATCATATTGTTATTATTATTATTATTATTATTATTATTATTATTATTATTATTAGCTAGGCTACAACCCTAGTTGGAAAAGCAAGATGCTATAATCCCAAGGGCTCCAACAGGGAAAGATAGCCCAGTGAGGAAAGGAAATAAGGAAATAAATAAACGATATAAGAAGTAATGAACAATTAAAATAGAATATTTTTAAATCATTAACAACATTAAAACAGATATTTTATATATAAACTATAAAAAGAGACATGTCAGCCTCTTCATTTGGGTTTTTTTACATTGTTATTATTATTATTATTATTATTGTTATTGTTATTATTATTATTATTGTT
>NC_090736.1:144406322-144486613 GCF_036898095.1 Palaemon carinicauda | reverse complement strand
CAAGGATTTTAGATGTCTCAAAGACTTTTTAGTCCATCGGGGAGACTCCATTTGCTCTGGGTAGAGTGATTTGGTTTTAATCTTTAGAGAGAGAGAGAGAGAAGGTTGCAATGATTTTAGATGTCTCAAAGACTTTTTAGTCCATCTGGGGAGACTCCATTTGCTCTTTGGTATAGCGATTTGGTTTAAATGTTGAGAGAGAGAGAGAGAGAGAGAGAGAGAGAGAGTGTCTGTAAATGTCCTCTGAAATCACCAGCCATCCTTTCTTTTGTTTCGCTTTCCTCTGCCAAACTTCTCCCGTCCAAGTTGTCCCCGATACAAAGTTCCTTATTCCGGAGATAGCTGCTTTAGACATTTCAACTTTATAACAAAGCAAGGCTCCGGCAGTTTCTTTCGTGGAAGAGCAGCGATTCTGAGCGAACATCTAATATTCTTGTATTTTACCTTTGCCTTATAGACAGACGTTTTTGTAAATTTCTATCTATCTATATATCTATCTATCTATCTATCTATATATATATATATATATATATACATGTATATATATATACATATATGCATATATATATATACATATACATACATATGCATATATATATATACATATATATATATATATATATATATAATGTGTGTGATATATATATATATATATATACACTTTTTATGGTTGTTTTATTTTCATTATTTCCAATGTTTTTAGATGTTCCATTTGATTTGCCCTAGAGACTGACCATATATACTGTAAATATGATCTGCGTCCAATCCCCTCTCCAACCAAGGTAGGACCAGGAATGGCCAGGCAATGGCTACTAATGACTCAGCAGGTAGAGCTGTAGGCTCCAACAAGCCCAGTATCCTTAGCTCAAAAGGGATGGTGAGGTTGCAGACACTACAAGAAACTATCAAGCTTGAGCGGATCTCACACCCCCAGTCCAACAGAACGATAAGCAGGGGTCGTTTGCAGACAATCTATCAATGTCTCTTATCATTTGTCTTAAGACGAGATTTCTCTCCTTTTCGATTTATTAGCTGCGCAATGCGTTTTTCCTCGTTTACACACACACACACACACACACACAAACACACACACGCACATGCACACAAACACACACACACAAACACACACGCACACAAACACACACACAGATATATATATATATATATATATATATGTATATATATATATATATATATCTCCATGTTGGAGCCCTCGGGCTTGTAGCATCCTGCTTTTCCAGTTAGGGTTGTAACTTAGCTAGTAATTATAATCAGGATGATATATAAAATCATATGTATAAACATATAGACAGTATATGTACATATATATAATATATATATAGTATATATATATATATATATATATATTTATATATATGATATATATGTGTTTATAATATATATACATATATATTTGTTTATAATATATATATATACATATATATATATATATATATATATATTAATATTATAAACATATATATGTATATATATGTTTTATGTATATATATATATATATATATTGTAAACATATATATGTATATATATGTCATTTATATATATATATATATATATATAACAGATTTTGAGCGAAGCGAAAAATCTATTTTTGGGTGAGATGGCCATGTCGTCCTGATGGAAGTTCCTATAGGGTAGCTTCCTAGGGTATATTACAACTACGGCGATATTCCCAGAGAATTTACCTTAAGGGTACCCAGAATTCTAACTCCTGGAGCGAATATCCCTAATGAAAGGGATATCGCGACATATCAGAGGACGTATTCTTGACACGCCACATGGCAATCTGCACCCCAAACAGAGATAACACATCGAGGGGTCAATTGGCAAGAAAACGAAAACGGGAAAGAAAAAGGGGGAGCCACTCCCAAGGCTCCCTCTTCTCCAGTTTCGTAAGCGTGCCTGGCGCCAATACTGGCGCCATCTGTATTCCTTGTAGCGATACACGAGGTGGCTACAGATACTGTATGTAGGGAGGGGTCCTACAGCCCTTTCATAGAAAGGGAAGGGCGGGTCCATCAGGACGACATGGCCATCTCACCCAAAAATAGATTTTTCGCTTCGCTCAAAATCCGTTTTTTTGGGCTCAAGCCATTTCGTCCTGATGGAAGTATACCAGAGCATTACTGTATCTGTGGATTCTCAGAACGTGCCGTACTCCCCGGAGGTAATTTTTCCCGGTCGACTAGACCTAGAGACCTAAGATGTTACTGTTATACATCTTTTCAACTAACCATAAACCATGTTAGAGCTTCCTGCCCCCTACAGGGAAGAGTCCTACTAGACTCTGGAAAAGTCTCGAAGAGTACATATACCTATGTATGAATACCAGGCAAGCTAATATAGTGGTCTCACCCTATATTAAGTAAAGCATAGTTTGTAAAGAACCACTGCGTCAATATGAAATATCGACCAGTTTTCCGCACAATACTTGTATTGGACAAAGGTTTATATCCGCATAGGAGGAAACTTGTAAAACCGCCACCGTCCCCTTATGGGACGGAGTCCTCCCGTTAAGGGAAAGCATAAACCAAAGCAACATAGCTTGCATAAAGGAACAATTCTATTAGAATTATCCCAGATAAAGTACATAGAATGAATGCTCAATTATACCAATAAATTGACACAGGTGAAGGAGACGCAAGGTTCTCAAGAACAAGTTTATTGACAGACAATAAATAGACAGGTTAACAACAATTATATATATATATATATATATATATATCAGAAGAGGATAACCCAAAACTTTAAGCATAAGTATGATAGTAAACAGAACTTGTTTATCTGAAAGAAAAAACATTATTGCCACTTTTAAGATACCGAGGTATCAAAGTCATAAAAGTCTGTATTACAAATCAATCACATTAGCGTTAGAAACGCTCGGCACACATGTCTGCACTTATGCTAGGTTCACCTTTGGAAATGGAACAGTCTACGTGGGCAACTCAGTGCCTTCACTTAGTTTGTAGTACAGTATGTAACTACACACTCACCCTGGAATTAATCATCCCAATTAAAACTACTGTTCCTCGCAGAGTTAAACAGTAGGGTTAACGACGCGACCCACTGCTACCACAGATCTCTTTAGTTCCTCTACTTACTTCGCATAGTGGCGAAAGAACACTCTGGAAGACTTCCAGCCAGTGTATGAACGGAGATGTTCGAAATCCATACAATTAAAGAAATTTAAGGATGAGGCAACTTTCCTCGGATCGTGACCTGCGGGTGTACTGTCAGGATCCGCTCTGCGAATAAAATATGTGATTTTCACTCTGAGTTGATTCAGAGATAAATTTGAGCCTGATGTTTCTCCCCTGAATAGTTGACCACCCTTGAAGTCTGAAGTTCTACGAAGATAGACCTTTAGGCATTCTACTGGACATAGAAATGCATCTTCTTTCAGAGGGCAGATTCTCCAGGGACCCCACCTGTTGGTGGGTAACTCATTCTTGGCGAGAAACGTAGGATCCGGAAACAGGTTCAGTTCTCTCCCATCCAGGAACTGAACACGACCTGCCTCTCTCGAGAGGGCTACAATCTCACTAACCCTGGCCCCGGACGTGAGTGCAAATAGGAAAATAACTTTTTGTGTCAAATCCTTTAACGCACACTCCTCATTGCTCAACAGAGAAGCGAAATGAAAAACTTTGTCTAAAGACCATGAAATGGGCTTTGGAGGTGCTGAAGGTCTGAGCCTAGCGCAGGCTTGCGGAACTTTATTAAAGATCTCGTTACCGAGGTCGACCTGGAAGGCATATAGGATGGATCTTGTCAAAGCAGACTTACACGCCGAAATCGTGTTAGCTGCCAACCCTTGACCATGGAGGTGGATGAAGAAAGATAAGCAGAAGTCTGTCGAGATCTCCTGCGGATTCTTCGCCTTGACAAAGGCCACCCATTTTCTCCAAGATGACTCATATTGCCTTCTAGTAGATTTGCACTTATATTCCTCTAGGAAGTCTATGCTGGCTTTCGAAATCCCGAAACGCTTTCTCACCGCTAGGGAGAGAAAATCATGAGCTGCAGGGTCCGGGTTTTCTGTAATGAAGCGCAGACAGTCGACTTCTGGACTCGCTGGGTCAGAACTGGATCTGGTAGCGGTACAAACTTCAACCGTAGTTCCAATGCCAGGGGGAACCACACGCTGTTCGGCCACTTGTGGGCCACTATTGCCACTACCCCCTTGAAGGATCTCAGTTTGTTGAGGACCCTCAACAGAAGGTTGTGAGGAGGGAACAGATAAATCCTGGACCATCTGTTCCAGTCGAGGGACATCGCGTCCACTGCTTCCGCTAAGGGGTCCTCGTACGGGGACACGTACAGGGGCAACTTCTTGTTGTCTTTCGTCGCAAAGAGGTCTATCTGCAGTTCTGGGACTTGATTCAGAATGAAGGAGAATGATCCTGCGTCTAAGGACCATTCCGACTCTATCGGTGTGAACCTGGATAGAGCGTCCGCTGTCACATTGTGGACTCCTTGAAGGTGAATTGCCGACAGGTACCACTTCTTCTTTTCTGCCAATCGGAAGATGGCCAACATCACCTGGTTGAGAGGTGGTGACCTCGATCCTTGTCGATTCAAGCATCTCACAACTACCTCGCTGTCCATCACCAACCTTATGTGGATCGAGTGACGCGGGGAGACTTTCTTTAAGGTAAGGAGCACTGCCATAGCTTCTAGAAAGTTTATGTGAAAGGTCTTGAATAGCTTGGACGAAGTCCCCTGGACTTTTTTCCGATGAGAGTGACCTCCCCATCCCTCCTTCGAGGCGTCTGAGTGAATCGTGACCGACGGGGGAGGTGGCTGAAGAAGAACTGACTTCTTTAGATGTCTGGCTTGGGACCAAGGCCTGAGAAGAGTACGTAGCCGAAGCGGAACTGGTCTTCTCAGATCTCTTCGCGCGTTTGATGCATAACTTCTCCAAACTCCGGTTGCATCCTTTAGCTGTGCTCTTAGCACTGGGTCTGTCACCGAAGCAAACTGGAGAGAACCCAGTACCCTCTCCTGTTCGCGTCTTGATATCCTTTCGGAATCTAGAAGTCTCTTGACAGAACCCGCTATCTCCTTCCTTTTCTTTGCTGGGATGGAGAAATGGTGTGACATTAGGTCCCAGTGGATTCCCAGCCACTGGAACTTTTGAGATGGAGAAAGTCGAGACTTTTTTCTGTTGATCTTGAAGCCTAGATACTCTAGGAACTGGATCACTTGACTGGAAGCTTGCAAGCATTCTGTCTCGGATGCTGCCCACACCAGCCAGTCGTCCAGGTAGGCTACTACCTGAATTCCCTTTAGGCGTAATTGTTTGAGAGCTACACTCGCAAGCTTCGTGAAGATCCTTGGGGCTATATTTAGCCCGAATGGCATGGCTCTGAAGGCGTATAGCCTTCGTTGTAGCTTGAACCCTAGGTAGGGGGAGAGTCGACGGTTGATTGGAACGTGCCAATAGGCGTCTGACAAGTCTATGGAGACGGAATATGCCCTCTTGGGCAGTAAGGTCCTTATGTGTTGCAGTGTTAGCATCTTGAACTAGCAATTCACTATGAACTTGTTGAGTGGCGACAAGTCCAGAATGACTCTGAGCTTTTCCGAGTCTTTCTTGGGAACACAAAACAGCCTCCCTTGGAATTTGATGGACTTCACCCTTCGGATCACTTTTTTCTCCAACAGTTCTTGGACGTACTCCTCCAGAACGGGGGTGGAGTGTTGGAAAAACCGAGGGCAAGGGGGTGGAGTGCTGTACCAGCTCCAGCCCAGTCCGTTCTTGAGTAGGCTGTGGGCCCAGGGATCGAAGGTCCACCGATCCCCAAAAATTCTGAAGTCTCCCTCCTACCGGCATCATCTCACTTGGACTGCCGTCCTGAGGTCTTGCCTCCCTGACCACGACCACCCCTGAATCCCCTTCCCCTTGAGGGGCGCCTAGACGAGCCTCTGGCTGCTCCTCTAGGCCTTGCTCGAAAGGAAGTAGACTGCCCTTCGAACGTTGGGGTGAATGCCGTGGACTGTGTCGACACGGCCTGGGGTACCCACTGGAATGTGGTCGAGGTTTGTGCCACCGTCTGGGGCACTGAAGGCAATGGCAATTGCAGTTGCTGTTGCTGTCTAAGAGGCTTTTGCTGGCCGAGACGGTAGCCTAGTCCCTCATAGTCTTCCTCTTTGGTTGAGGACCCTCATCTGGGGAAGACTTTCTTTTGATAGCCAGGCCCCACTTCTGGAGAAGGTTTCTATTTTCTGTGGCGGCCTTATCAACAACTTCTTTGACCAATTCGGTAGGGAAAAGGTCTTTGCCCCAAATGTTGGAGGAGATTAGTTTCCTTGGCTCGTGCCTCACCGTAGCCGAGGTGAACACGAACTCCCTACAAGCTCTCCTTGCCTTGATGAAGCTATAAAGATCCTTCGTCACTGTGGCCAGATGAGTCTTGGCCACTACCATGAACATTTCATGGACCTTGGGGTCACTTGCCATCGACTCAAGAGTAGTCTGAAGAGACATTGAGGCAGCCAGTCTTTCTTTTGTCTCGAGCTCTCTCCGCAAAAGAAAGTCAGACAGCTTAGGGAGGTCCTCGCCGAACTGACGTCCGGCAATATCAGCCTCCAACTTCCCAACTGAGAAGGTAAGATGGACGTCCTTCCAGTCTTTGTGGTCCATAGGCAGGGCCAGCAACAAGGGTTTACACTCCTCCAGGGAGGGGCAAGGCTTGCCGGCCTCGACTGCTTTTAGTACAGCCGCAAACCCTTTCTGTAAAAAGGGGAAGGCTCTAGCAGGAGAGGACACAAAGGAAGGGAGCTTCTTACTCAATGCAGCTACCTTTGAGTTCGTGAAGCCCCTCTCTTTCATCGAGGATGAAAGCAAAGCTTGAGCCTTAGCATGGTCCATCACTATGACCTCCTTCGGCTCTGTCTCCTCCTTTGAAGCTGGTTCCTTCCTCAGCCGGACATAACAGTCCGGATATGACCCCTTGCTGGGCCAGAATTCCACCTCCTCTAGGGGAACGGAACCCAACTTATCCGAGATGACGATCTTTCCAGTCGACATCGGCATGTGCTCAGCATACCTCCACGGGTTAGCATCTGAGCACAAGGGAAGGTCTTTCACATTGAGCCTTTTCTGGGGCCCATGTGATGCTGCAAGCCTCTGCATCTGCAGTTCCATTGCAGCCGCCTTCTCCTGATTCTCCTGCATTTGTTGGATCATTCCAACAATGGAGGAGAGGGCCTGTCCCAGCTCTACTGGGAGAGCGGACGATGTTGAGGGAATAGGCTCCGGAATCTGAACCGGAGTAGCCGACACCTCGTCGACCTCTTCCTCTACAATGTCTGGGGCTTGAACTTCATCCTGGGCTCCTGCCAGGAGGTCTTCCTCCAGACGCTCGTCCACGTCAGACATCCTGTCATCCAACTGGATGTCTTGCAAAGCGACCGCGACTTCAGCATCCACCTGGATCTGAACCTGGGGGATCTCCTCTTGAGGCTGGGGAATCACTGCATCAGCTGATGCCCTAGGGAAAAGATACGCCCTCATCTTCTCACTTGGAAGATAAGGTCCTGAGGTGTTCTTCTGGAAGCCACTTACCCAGGTACGAAGCTTCTCCCTTGCTATATCCCTTGATTCCGCCGTCCTAGGGGAATCAAAGGCCTCAGTAATCAGGTTAGTGCACACAGTACATACCTGAGGGTCCCAATACTGGAGATCAGCCTTGGAGACAGGGCATGCTGCGTGCCTCCTACAAAACTCATGTCCGCAGAGGTTCTTACTGCGGACGTTGCAGAAAACACTTCCGCACTTCGGAGGCTCCTCCTGTAAAGAGAAGAAATTTCCATGAGTATCAAGTGAACTACGTATCACTGGATATGCACAGTTTAGCATAACAAATCAGAAAGGAAAGACACACACTTGTGTTTCCTTCACAACCAATTGTTGCAGCCTTCCAGATAATAAAATCGTATGGTTAATCTCTTCTAGAATAACCAATGAAAAGTTTCCAGAGGAAACAGGTGTAGCTCACACCTAAGCAATGATTTTAAAATCCCGGATAATAGACAAGAAAGAACTCACTTTCTTATCTGTAAGGCAACACCAAAGGGCTGTGCAAGACAACACAAAAGTGTTAGAACACACAGTGCTGTACCAAAACTTATACTATAGTTTTCTTCCTACAGTATATGTTATACTGAAGAATACTGGTACAGTATAGAAGGTTATGTGCCAGCCGGCACACACCATAACTAGCTTTAAAGTATACTACTTAACAGCTATAAGGCGGCAGAACGCTGGTTCAAATGCATGTGCCGGACGGCAGTAACTGCCGGCCGGCAACAGCCAATGTCGGTCGGCAACTACACAAGGTAGTACCCGGCTGCCGGCCACTGCTCATAGCGACCGGCAGACAAGGGCTGACATTAGCCGGCCGGCAAAGGTAAACAACCGATGCCGGCCAGCAGCAAAAGAACCAGAGGACTACGACTGCCCGGCTGCCGGCCTCATAGGCCGGCAGCCGGGTCGGGTACAGCACTAGAAGAAAACAGAATGGATGCCGGGATAAGAGCGTAAACTACCTCCAAGCCTGGCAATCCGAAAGAGTGCATATAAGGAAGGGGAGAATCTAATTCAGGCTTCCTGACCAATGCCGTCTGGCTCTACAGGCAGGCATGGATGAGGGACCAAGGGAGGTCCGGGCAGCACTCAAAGCAGATGACCCTTGCCGGCCGGCAAGGGACTGAGTCAATTCCACATCCTAACCTATCCTAGGTCCAGATGTAGAATGACGTACAGTACTGTAAAGGCTAGGCCATTACAGAGATAGAGGGGGAAGGGACAAAAGAGGGTCCTACCAACCTTGCTTTAGTGAAGGATCACCCGCAGCCAAGAAAACTCATCTTAGCCTAAGGGAGATCCAAGGAGGGAGGCCAGCAATACTTGCCAGCTCCCAATGAACCAAAGCAAGGAAGGTGTTGCTACTCCCAGGGAAAGGATCTTATCCTCCCACCGAGAACAGCAACAAGGACTAGTCTGCTAGATCACAAAAGAAGGAATCATCTCGTACAGAAACCTTCGGTAGTGACCTAAGGAGGCTAAGCCTCCTATGTCTGTGTCAGGCCAGCAAGGGAGACTCTACCCCAAGCCAGACAAACACAGACTCAGACTAAAAACTCTGTTGTTCTGTCCCTCTCTGAAACCAGACTTACTGGAACAGGGAGGTACAGTAACACCCCAGTATAGTTTTATCGAAAGTTAATTCAGATAAACCACTTAGGGATAAGCCCAAGGCTTAAACAGAGGGAAAGGGATTGCATACCTTCTCCGAAGAAAAGAAAGCAACCGGAGAGTATGAGAAAGTATACTAAGGCTCCATAAGCAACTTAGCCTAGGCACCAAGAGAATCGATTACCTAAATCACCGAAACTCACTCGTATACTATCTTGGAAATATTCAACATAATCTTAAATGTATAAAAAACAGCCTAAAGCTTCAATAAAATTTTAAAACACTCGGAAAACCAAAATCATGCAGGAAGTACTAGGACCAAACGACTAGGCTACATGGCCTAGCGTAGGCCAGAGTTGGCGAATACTTCGCCAAAATAATACTAAAAGCACGAAAGGAAATCCTATGTAACGCTAAATAGCTAAAATTTATTATAGCAAAACAACCGGGAATGTCGCTCTGGCTAACTAAAACTCATACCTAGCGAGCGACAGCGTCCATGACGCCTCCGGTAGGCAACGGCTCTTGTAACAAAGATTAATACTATTAATCACTTTAAAATTTACCAAGAGCCTACATTTATACATAAAAGAAATGGTACTCAACTTATCAGAGGCCGACGAAGTTGGAGAAGCCATGAAAAGCTGAATAAATCCAAGATTTGCGAGAAACACAGGAAAAAACACCGAGTTGTTAAGCTACGCAAAAAGGAATACAGATGGCGCCAGGATTGGCGCCAGGCACGCTTACGAAACTGGAGAAGAGGGAGCCTTGGGAGCGGCTCCCCCTTTTTCTTTCCCGTTTTCGTTTTCTTGCCAATTGACCCCTCGATGTGTTATCTCTGTTTGGGGTGCAGATTGCCATGTGGCGTGTCAAGAATACGTCCTCTGATATGTCGCGATATCCCTTTCATTAGGGATATTCGCTCCAGGAGTTAGAATTCTGGGTACCTTAAGGTAAATTCTCTGGGAATATCGCCGTAGTTGTAATATACCCTAGGAAGCTACCCTATAGGAACTTCCATCAGGACGACATGGCTTGAGCCCAAAAATATATATTTATATATATATATATATATATATATATATATATATATATATGTGTGTGTGTGTGTGTGTGTGTGTGTGTGTGTGTGTGTGTATTCAAACACATACATTTATGTAATTGTATGCATTTAGAAATAATTGGTATATTTTAAAGTTAATCATTAAAAATATTACAAAATATTTAATCTAACGAGCACATCTTTTCATTTTCCCAACTAAATACTGCAGAGGTAAGATGCAGCTTATAATTGCACAGATATTAAAAGAAAGAAAAAAAATTATATCTTGGAAATAAAAATATGCATCATTAGCTCTAAAACTATCGGAAAATGTTTGACCAAATCGGCCGGTCCCATCTTCTTCATTATAAACTTCAAACATATTTCAAAAAAAAAAAAAAAAAAAAAAAGCTATTGGCGATATCGAAAAGCAAAATTTGAACTCGGAATTGAAACATAGAATTGATTGTCAACAGATGATGATATAAGCTTTCGAAAATTTAAGAACTGTTAAAAAAAGTATTTCAGTAAAGTACAGGCGGCCGTAATTTTACCTTTAATTTTACCTTACTTTGTTATTATCTTTTACGGCTTGGTGACCGTAATATCACTCTTTAACGTCAATATATGTTTGTGAAACGGTAAATGCGTGGCAACATTTATTCCAGGATTTTTACGGGTTTTTACGGCAAATTTTTAAGTGTATGCAAATAGTGTAGAGCTATTAAAACATTCTGTATTATTTGAAGTCTTTGGGATAATAATATAGGTCAGGTCAGGTGAATTTTAGGGGAGAAAAACTCTTGTCTAATATTTATAAGGCTCAGTACATTATTAAAATTTTTCGTAAAAATCGGTAAAAATCTTGGAATAAATGTTGCCAGGCATTTACCGTTTGAAAAGCGGATATATTGACGTAAGGAGTGATATTACGGTCACCTTCCAGTAAGAGATAATGACAAAGTAGGGCAAAAATTACTGTCTCTTGTATTTTACTGAAATACGGCTGAGAACTGTATTTTTACGGAGAATATCCGATTAAAATTACGGTTTCTTTTTCTAACAATGTACTACACAGTACTCTCAAAGTATTATTCCAGCTATGACTAGATTGTGGAATGATCTTCCGAATCAGGCACTTGAATCGGTGGAACTATTAAAGTTCAAACTTACAGCAGATGTTTTGATGTTGAAGAGGCTGATGTAAGTTTCTCTTCATAGTTTATATATGACATATCTATTTTAATGTCATTGTCAGGTGTATGAGGAAAGAGGAGACTGTGTAAGGAATATGCCAGACTATTCGCAGTATTTGTTGCCAAAGAAAAAAATGGGCCTTAGACTTTTTATTTATGTATATATATATATATATATATATATATATATATATATATATATATATATATATATATATATATATAAAACTGTATACTCTAAATCTTGAAAGGATACCTTATAAGTTTATTTGGAATTAGGTTATCCGATATTTCCAGTGTATGTGATTTCTTAAATTTAATAATTGTGATTTATTATTATTTTTTTATTCATTTTATTTTATTTAGGTAGTTTATTCATAATATCATAGGAAAAAGCTTTTAGTCATTTAAGATTTACGTTTGATTTTTTTTTTTTCATTTATTATTTGTATTACCACCCAAGCTACAACCCTAATTGGAAAATCGGAGCTCTGCAAGCCCAAGGGCTCCAACATGGAAAGTAGCCCTTAGCGAAAACGCAGTAGAGAAGCAATCAAAATAATTATAAAAAGTAAATAATAAAACAGAAATAAAAAAAAAAAAGATTTATTGAAACTGACATACGGTAAAACAATACCTCTTTCGCCCTTCTGGTTATATCAATTTAATTATCGAACTTTAAAGGTCTAAAGGTTTAAAGGTCGCTCATGAATAGCAGGGGCAAGAGACAGTGCCATTATTGCCCTATCGAGTAGGACAAGTAGACTGACCATATATGATCAGTCCGCTCTCCACTCAAGGAAGGACCAAGGAGGGCCAGGCAGTGGCTGCTGATGACTCAGCAGATAGATCTATAGGCTCTCCCAAACCCCCAATCCTTAGCTCACAAGGATGGTGAGGTTGCAGCGACAGAAGAAACTAACGAGTTTGAGTGAGACTCGAACCCCGGTCTGGCATTCACCAGTCAGGGACGTTATCCCATCGACCACCACAACTCTATAGACTCGTATCCGTCCACTCCGTTAATCAGGGGAACTTTAATGTAAAGTCCGGATAAGTCCTTTATTCGAAACAGTTTATTCCAGAATAACTAATTAATTCGAACATTATTTGGCGTCGGGTTGATAAGGAATCCTTCCTGTTAATCAACCCCGGGAGATTTAATCAACCCCAGGAGATTTTCTTCCTAATGAACTTGTGTATCGAGGCATTAATCTCCGCAGTCGAGCATTCCAGTTTATAGAGAGATTTTATCGGATATTTGTTTTCACGTTCTAGCGATTATTAATCATTTCATCTTGTGCTTCGAAGGCGGTGACGGGCTTAGGTCTTTAAGATCTCGACTGAATAGTTTTATATTTTGATAGAGAGAAGGAAAATTGATTGATAAACAGACGGACAGAAAGTTGAAAAACTGACTGATAAACAGACGGACAGAAAGATGAAAAACTGATTGACAAACAGACTGACAGAACGATTAAAAACTAATTGATAAATACACCAACAGAAAGATGATAAACTGATTGATAAACATACTGACAGAATGATGAAAAACTGATTGATAAAAAGACTGATAGAAAGATTAAAAATTAATTGATAAACAGACCAACAGAAAGATGAAAAACTGATTGATAAACAGACTGACAGAAAGATTAAAAACTAATTGATAAACAGACCAACAGAAAGATGAAAAACTGATTGACAAAAAGACTGACCGAAAGATGAAAAACTGATTGGTAAACAGACTGACAGAAAGATTGAAAACTAATTGATAAACAGACCAACAGAAAGATGAAAAACTGATTGATAAACAGACTGACAGAAAGATTAAAAACTAATTGATAAACAGACCAACAGAAAGATGAAAAACTGATTGACAAAAAGACTGACCGAAAGATGAAAAACTGATTGGTAAACAGACTGACAGAAAGATTAAAAACTAATTGATAAACAGACCAACAGAAAGATGAAAAACTGATTGACAAACACACTGACAGAAAGATTAAAAACCAATTGATAAACAGACCCACAGAAAGATGAAAAACTGATTGACAAACACACTGACAGAAAGATGAATAACTGATTGATAAACACAGACAGAAAGATGAAAAACTGAATGACGAAGAGATTGACAAAAAGGAGAATTAATTGACAAACAGAGCAACAGAAAGATGGAAAACTGATTATCAAACATACCAACAGAAAGTTAAAGAGACTGAGAAAGAAGGAAAATTAATTGACCTTCAGAAAGGAGGAAAATTAATTGACACACGGACTGACAGAAAGATAGAAAATTAATTGACAAACAGAGCAACAGAAAGATGGAAAACTGATTATCCAACATACCAACAGAGTCAAATAGATCGAGAAAGAAGGAAAATTAATTGACCTTCAGGAAGGAGGAAAATTAATTAACACACAGATTGACAGAAAGATAGAAAATGAATTGACAGAACAGCAGAAAGATGGAAAACTGATTATCAAACATACCACCAGAAAGTCAAATAAACCGAGAAAGAAGGAAAATTAATTGACCTTCAGAAAGGAGGAAAATTAATTGACAGACTGACAGAAAGATAGAAAATTAATTGACAAACAGGCCGACAGAAACAAGGGAAATTAATTGACAAGCAGGCCTATAGAAAGAAAGAAAATTTACTGATAGAACTATGGAAAATTCATTGACAAACCGAGTAACTGATAAGAGAAATAAGGAATTAATTGACAAACAGACACAGAAAGAAGGAAAATCAATTGACTAAGACCAACATACTGATACAAAGAAGGAAAATTTACTGATAAAACTATGGGAAACTGATTGATAAACAGACCAAGAGAAAAGAGAAATGAAAAATTAATTGACAAACACACCGTCAGAAAAATGAAGCCTGATTAACAAGCAGACTGACAGAAAGAAGGGAAATTATTTGATAAACAGGCTGACAGAAAGAAGGAAAATTACTTGAAAACAGACTGACAGAAAGAAGGGAAATTATTTGATAAACAGGCTGACAGAAAGAAGGAAAATTATTTGATAAACAGGCTGACAGAAAGAAGGAAAATTACTTGAAAACAGAATGACAGAAAGAAGGGAAATTATTTGATAAACAGGCTGACGGAAAGAAGGAAAATTACTTGAAAACAGACTGACAGAAAAAAAGGGAAATTAATTGAAAACAGACTGACAGAAAGAAGGAAAATTACTTGAAAACAGACTAACAGAAAAAAGGGAAATTATTTGATAAACAGGCTGACAGAAAGAAGGAAAATTACTTGAAAACAGACTGACAGAAAGAAGGAAAATTACTTGGAAACAGACTGACAGATAGAAGGAAAATTATTTGAAAACAGACTGACAGAAAGAAGGGAAATTATTTGAAAACAGTCTGACAGAAAGAAGGAAAATTACTTGACAAGAGACTGACAGAAAGAAGGAAAATTACTTGAAAACAGACTGACAGAAAGAAGGGAAATTATTTGAAAACAGACTGACAGAAAGAAGGAGAACTGATCAAGAAACAGGCCGTCAGAAAGACAGACGTAAGGCTAACCGTCTCTCCTCCCTCCTCTGATGAGGATCCAGGAAATGAACAAAACACTCATCCCATGACATTCCAAGTACACTCGAGAGCAGCCATGTCCCAAAGCAAGCGTTCAACAAGTGTCGAGTGTTTGCTACGCACACACAAAATCGTAACTCTCTCTCTCTCTCTCTCTCTCTCTCTCTCTCTCTCTCTCTCTCTCTCTCTCTCTCTCTCTTTAACAGGGGTATGTTGTAAAGCTCTCTCATCTTCTTATCGCTAGAAGGTTGTGAAGGAAATCTCTCTCTCTCTCTCTGTCTCTGTCTCTCTCTCTCTCTTGGGCTATGTGATAAGATTCTCCTATCTCCTCTTCTGTAGAAAGATGTGAAGTAAAGTTCTCTCTCTCTCTCTCTCTCTCTCTCTCTCTCTCTCTCTCTCTCTCTCTCTCTCTCTCTCTCTCCGAATGAATATCAACTAAAACACGGCCTTTGAAATCTTGCGAGAATCTCTTCTCTAATTCCAGTTGAAGGGGTTCCTTAATCCAGGCGCTGAGAAGAGAGCAAGTTCTGGAAGGGCCGAAGACGGCTTCCTCTTCTGACCTGTTAGCCCATACCGTTTTCATGCTAATGGATTTATTATTGGGAGACTTGGCTGCATTTAAGTAAGGAAAGATTAACGTTTGTGTGGGTGTGCACTTGTTGGCACTGTGTCTGTGTGTGTTTGAGAGAGAGAGAGAGAGAGAGAGAGAGAGAGAGAGAGAGAGAGAGAGAGAGCATAAAAGCGAGTCTGTAGTCCAAGATTCTAGATACCATATAATCCCTCTGTTCTATATATTGGCAGGGAAATCTGTTACACTTATTCAAATAAAACGAAGATTCATATATATAGATAAAAGAGAGAGAGAGAGAGAGAGAGAGAGAGAGAGAGAGAGAGAGAGAGAGAGAGAGAGAGAGAGAGAGAATCATCATCTCAGTTTTCAGATTTATTTTCATATACATTCATTAGGTTTGACCATTTATATCAATGTAGTTTTTCAATTTTTAAAAGTTTAAACAATATTTACTTTTAAAATCATGATTATAAATCTTTCTTACTCTCTCGAATGCTATTTTTCTTATTTAATTAACATTTTCAATATGGTTTTGTCTTATGAGTGTAAAAATTATTATTATTATTATTATTATTATTATTATTAGCTAGGCTACAACCCTAATTGGAAAAGCAAGATGCTATAATCCCAAGGGCTCCGACAGGAAAAAATAGCCCAGTGAGGAAAGGAAATAAAAAAATAAATAAACGATATAACAAGTAATGAACAATTAAAATAGAATATTTTTAAATCATTAACAACATTTAAACAGATATTTTATATATAAACTATAAAAAGAGACATGTCAGCCTCTTCATTGCGGTTATTTTAAATTCTCAAAATAAGATTTCGTTTTGCTAAGTTGTTCAACGAACAAATATTTTTTTAAAGCGATAGTAAATATATTTTATTATTATTATTATTATTATTATTATTATTATTATTATTATTGAATCATCAATCTTGATAAAAGGGGTTAGGTTTGCATTATCATTATTATTATTATTATTATTATTATTATTATTATTATTATTATTATTATTATTATTATTATTAAGTCGTCTAAAGCTACAATATTTTACAAATTAATATTCCTCACCTGCGCCTCGTATATCTGCTGGTTTATTTGTATATAATTAGAAAGTTTTCTAAGAACATTTTTGAATAAACATTATATAAAAACGTTAATTTGGAAATATCTCAAAGGAATATTTTTCAATCAACATTATATGAAAAATTAACATTAGAAAGTTCTCTAAGAAAAAGTGTTAAATAAACACCATATTAAAAAATAAGAAAGTTGTTCAAGAAAAAAAGTAGAATAAACATATATATAATAATGTTGTCACTCCTCTTGAAAAAAGATTATATTATGCATTTCCATTCCCAAATGCTAATCACGAGGAGATCTTGAGATGGAGGCCATAAGGTCCTTGAGACAATTATGATAAAAAAAGCAGATGGCGGAAAGAGAGAGAGAGAGAGAGAGAGAGAGAGAGAGAGAGAGAGAGAGAGAGAGAGAGAGAGAGAGAGAGAGAGAGAGAAAACAACCTATTTTGTCTAGACTGTTAGAGAGAGAGAGAGAGAGAGAGAGAGAGAGAGAGAGAGAGAGAGAGAGAGAGAGTGCACCAGAATAGCCTGTTCTGTCTGTTTAAGAGAGATTTGAAATAAAAACTATTTTGTCTGTGCTTTTCGGAAAAGAGAGAGAGAGAGAGAGAGAGAGAGAGAGAGAGAGAGAGAGAGAGAGAGAGAGAGAGAGATGCACCAGAATAGCTTATTTTTTCTGTTTAAGAGAGAGAGAGAGAGAGAGAGAGAGAGAGAGAGAGAGAGAGAGAGAGAGAGAGAGAGAGAGAGAGAGAGAGATGCACCTGAACAGCTTATTTTGCCTGTTCAAGATAGAGAGTTTTGAAAAAGAAATCTATTTTCTCTGTTGTTAGAGAGAGAGAGATAACCTATTTTGTCTGTTTAAGAGAGAGATTTTTGGACCAAAAACAACCTATTTTGTCTGTTGTGTGAGAGAGAGAGAGAGAGAGAGAGAGAGAGAGAGAGAGAGAGAGAGAGAGAGAGAGAGAGAGAGAAGCAAATGAGGCAAGAGCATGAAGACTGTTTTTACCAAGATACATTTAAATCCTCGAAGTGCTCTTCCCTGCTGAGGGGGAAGAAGACAGAGGCAAAAAAAAAAAATAAGAAAATAAAAAAAAATATATAAAAAAATCTAGACCGCAGTTATGCATGCCGAGTGACCTGGAGGATCAAAGGAAAGCAAACGCCCCTCCAGGGAGCTTTTAGGGATCACAATGTTGAACATGGGAAAGGGGATTTTCGCCCTTATAAACAATCTAACTTGGCACTTTCTTGTTGATGGTCTTTAAAGATCTCGACTGAGTTCGTTGAGTTTTTTATTATATATATTTCAGTCGGTTTTTTTTTTTTTTTTTTTTTTTTTTGAGAATGAGTTGCAATGATATTTTTTATCGATAAAGCTACGATTTAATCTTTTCTTGAAAGAGTTACGATGATTTTTTTTTTTTTTTTTTTTTTTTTTTTTTTTTGAAAAAGCGACAATGATTTTATAAAAGCCAATGATTTCGAAAAAGCTGCAATGATTTTTTTTTTCGAAAAATTTTAAGGATTATTTAGAAAAAAAAAACCAATGAATTTTTTCGAAAAAGATATAATGATTATTTTTGAAAGAGCTGCAATGATGTTTTTCGAAAAAGATGCATTGATTTTTTTTTTTTTCAAAAAGGCGACAAAAAATTTCTTCGGACGAGCTGCAATGATTTTTCTGAAAAGCCCCAATGATTTTT
The DNA here is from genome assembly GCF_036898095.1 of Palaemon carinicauda. Classification (NCBI taxonomy): domain Eukaryota; kingdom Metazoa; phylum Arthropoda; class Malacostraca; order Decapoda; family Palaemonidae; genus Palaemon; species Palaemon carinicauda. The sequence goes on along the minus strand of NC_090736.1, from coordinate 144,468,232 downwards.
TTTTTTTCTAAAATGCTGTAATGATTTTTTTTCTAGAAATCTGTAATTATTTATTTCTGAAAAGCTGCAATGATTTTTTAAAATCTGCAATTATTTTATTTTATTTATTTATTTATTTATTTAATATTTTTTTTTTTTTTTTTTTTTTTTTTTTTTTTTTTTTTTTTTTGAAGCGCAAGAACTTTTTTTTGAGCTGCTGCAATGATTTTTTTTTTTAGGGGGGGGGGGAAGCTCCAATTACTTTTTTTTTCTAAAAAGGTCCAATGATTTTTTTTTCTAAAAATCTCCAATGATTTTTTTTTTTTGTAAAAAGTTGCAATTATTTTTTTTTTGCGGGGAAAAAAGCTCCAATGATTTCTTTTTTAAAAGTGCAATGATTTTATAATCGCAAAAGCTCCGATGCTATTTTTTTTTTTTTTTTTTTTTTTAGAAAAAAGCTTCAATTATTTAATTTTGGAAGGATCTCCAATGATTTTTTATTGATTTGAAAAAGTTTCAATGATTTTTTTTTTCGAAAAAAACAGCAATGATTCTTTCGAAAAACCTACAATTCTTTTTTTTTCTTTCTTTCTTTTTTTTTGAAAACGTTACTATGATTCTTTTTTTTTAGAAAGTAGCAATGATTTTTTTTTTAAAGTTGCAGTGATATTTTTTTTTTCGAAAAAGCTACAACTGTTTTTTTTTTTTTAAATCTGAAATTATTTTTTTTTTTTTTTCGAAAAAGCTGCAATGATTTTTTTCCATTACGAAGAATTCAAAATAGGGATGAATAAATAAATATAAATCTTGAATCATAATTCCTCTACTCTCCGCCATCGGGAATTCTAAACGTTTGCGCCCCCCCCCCCCTGCTCCCTCCCGAAATCAATATCAATAGAAGATTTAATTTAGAATTATTATATACTAGTGTATGCGACCCTTAAAAACTAACGGGTATTTAGATAGATACACACACACACACACACACCCATGCACCCCGCCCCCTTTCACCAGGGTATGACTTTTCCCTCTCCCCTCCACCCTAACGACTGGGAGAAGAGCTGGGGGTGACCGGAAATATATATATATATATATATATATATATATATATATATATATATATATATATATATATATATATATATATATATATATATATATATATATATGTATATATATGTGTGTGTGTATATATAATATATATATATATATATATATATATATATATATATATATATATATATATATATATATATATATATATATAAAACCAGACACTTGCTCTTTGTTATATAGGGGAGATTCAAAGTCCAACCGGAATATCTTGAGGATGACAACGTGAACGGTTTCCTTATAGTTGTGCATATTTCGTTCAATACAATTTTGGAATTTAATCTAATTTAGAATACCACGATGCCATTATAAATACAGAGAAAGAAAACTCGCCGGAATATAGTGATTAACTGAAGTTAAACTCTACCATTGTGCCATAGCCTCTGTGTAATGGTCTTCCTCTGTCTTGGATTAGAGTTCTCTTGCTCGGGGGTACACTCGGACACACTATTCTATCTAACTTATCTTCCTCTTGTTTTGTTAAAGTTTTTATAGTTTATACAGGAAATGTTTATTTTGAGGTTCTTACTGTTCTTGAAATATTTTATTTTTCCTTGTTTCCTTTCCTCACTGGGGTATTTTCTCTTTTGGGGCCCCTGGGCTTATAACATCCTGCTTTTACAACTAGGGTTGTAGCTTAGCAAGTAATAATAATAATAATAATAATAATAAGGGTCATTTCAAATTGAACAGTTCTAAACGTTTTTTTTACCTGGAATAATTCCCGGCTGGGGATAACAATATTCCTTATTCAGTTATGCAAAACACGATCTCTTATTTGATGACATGCTTGGTAGCAAAGGTTTCCTCTCTCTCTCTCTCTCTCTCTCTCTCTCTCTCTCTCTCTCTCTCTCTCTCTCTCTCTCTCTCTCTCTCTCAGACACTTGAGTTGCTTCATAAGGATTAGTATGTTTAGATTCATATACGCTAGTATTATCTCTCTCTCTCTCTCTCTCTCTCTCTCTCTCTCTCTCTCTCTCTCTCTCTCTCTCTCTCTCTCCTGATGCTATGAACGTTTATTTACAATCCTAATTGGCTATTATAGAAAACTGAGTCAAATTTAAGAATTATAGATTACCTAGAAATTAATTCATTACGTACAGTTTTGGTTCCTGGCCTATAACCTCCTAAGAAAGAGTTTTTTTAATTTTAAAATGTTATAATGAGTGTACCCAGTTGTGTGCGGCATTTAAACGTTTATAAACTTCAGTCTTGATAATGTTTCTTTAACTTTCTATGACTCTTTTAACATTTGAGGTGTGATTCTCGACAGCAAATTTACTTTTGAGAAACACATTAGGTCTATGTCTTCCTCAGTTACACAAAAGATTGGCTTATTGAGAAAGTCTTTTTAGATTTTCGGTGATCAATCTATTGTGATGAAGTGTTTTAATTCTTTCATTCTACATTGTTTCGAGTATTGTTCTCCTGTCTGGTCTTCAGCTGCTGATTCTCATCTTGATTTGTTGAACATGAACTTACGGCCTATTAAATTTCTTATCTTTGGCACTGTCGTTCAAGTAGTTCATTTGCATGTTGCATAAGATTCCTCATAATTCTGACCATCCTTTACATTTTGATGTTCGTGGATAGTTCCATCCTATTCGTGATACTAGGCATGCAGTTAATTCTCATAGTCAGGCCTTATCCATCATGAGGCTCAATACTACACCGTATTCTATAAGTTTTATTCCAGCTGTGACCAAGTTGTGGAATGATCTTCCTAATCGGGTAGTTGAATCCGTAGAACTTCAAAAGTTCAAAGTTTCAGCAAATGTTGTTATGTTGAACAGGCTGACATAAGTCTTTTTATAGTTATATATGAATTATCTCTGTAAATGTTGTTAATGATTTTTTCAATATTTTATTTAGATTTTTCATTACTTCTTATATCGTTTATCTATTTCCTTGTTTCCTTTTCTCACTGGGCTATTTTTCCCTATTGGAACCCTTGGGCTTATAGCATCCTGCTTTTATAACCAGGGTTATAGTTTTCATTGAATAATAATAATAATAATAATAATAATAATTATAATAATAATAATAATAATAATAATAATAATATTATGTTTCCTTTCCTCATAGGGCTATTTTTCCCTGTTGAAACCCTTGGGCTTATAGCATCTTGCTTTTCCAACCTGGGTTACAGCTTTCATTGTAATAATAATAATAATAATAATAATAATAATATGTCTCCTTTCCTCACTGGACTATTATTCCCTGTTGGAGCCCTTGGGGTAATAGTATCTTGCTTTTCCAACCGGGGTTATAGCTTTCATTTTAATAATAATAATAATAATAATAATAATAATAATAATAATAATAATAATAATAATAGTGACCCTACTCTCTGCATTTCCTACAGTAGTGTAATACCCATGCCGTAAAGACAACACCCCTTCAATCAGCTTGGATTCTAAAACTCCCCCAAAATAGCTCTTCATCAACATCCGTGTTCTCTCGTCGCTGACTAAACCGATTTTTCCCAGTAAAACTCTGCTATTGAACAATACCGTTAACTCAATTTCCTTTACTTCTGACGACTATTCATCAGTTCGTAAAACTTCTTCGATTTAGTTTACACATCCGCATTATTCAGTTGGTTTGGAGCTCTACGAAAAATATAATTACCCTATTGAAGCTGTGAGTCATTTAGCATGCTGAATCAGTAGATAAATTCAGCTGAATTGGGGAAATTTTATGATGTATCTGGATGATGAAAATCTGAATACTTTGGCGTTTAGTAATTAGTTATGGGTGTTGTTGGAACAACATACTGGGTTGGTGTTTTTTTGGTAAATTGAAACACCGACAATGAATAGAATTCTGTTTTAAAGGATTTGTTCATCTTGTGATTTCTGTGAGTAGGTATTGAAGAAACCATTTGGTTACACACACACATTATATATATGTGTATATCTATATGTATATATATATATATATATATATATATATATATATATATATATATATATATATATATATATATATATATATATATATATATATAATGTCGTTTAATTTTCAAAACTATCTAAGTTCATTCACCTTTGAAAATAGTGACAAGATGATAAAAATAGCAGATGCATATCAATATATTTATGCAACAACGTATCGAATCATTAGAAATAAATGCATCACACTCCCCTATCATATATAACATCGTAATATCACCTATTTCTAATGTTTATCCTCAGCGTCTTGAAGCCCCCCCCCCCCCATCCAACCCCAATACACACGTGCCATCAACGCCCCACCCCCCGTCACTACCTGTGTATTATGGAGTGTTACATGATCTTGGATACTGCCTCGTGTAAAATGAGGTGGAGAACTAGTAGACAGAATGGCGTATATTGTGTCGAAGTTTCCCTCTCCGTCGTATTTATGACGAGAGGAATTATACATCGTGGCATGACTGTTCGAACGTGCGCTCCGGAGGAGTTTGATACAGACTAGGATACAGATGCCCCCCCCCCCCCCGCCCACACGAGAGTCGGAAGTGTATGTGTTGTGTGGCTGAATGAAAGTTTTACAAAAATAAACTTTAAAAAGTTGAAGATCCTTTGATTTGGGTGGATGTGATTTAATGATACTTATATTGTTTATATATGTGATGTATATAATATATATATATATATATATATATATATATATATATATATATATATATATATGTATGTATGTATATATAAATATACATATATATAGGTAGGTAGTAGGTTGGCCTGGGCACCAGCCACCCGTTGAGATACTACCGCTAGAGAGTTATGGGGTCCTTTGACTGGCCAGACAGTACTACATAGGACCCTTCTCTCTGGTTACGGTTCTTTCCCTTTGCCTACATAGACACCGAATAGTCTGGCCTATCCTTTACAGATTCTTCTCTATCCTCATACACCTGACAACACTGTGATTACTAGACAATTCTTCTTCACCCAAGGGGTTAACTACTGCACTGTAATTGTTCAGTGGCTACTTTCCTCTTGGTAGGGGTAGAAGAGACTCTTTAGCTATAGTAAGCAGCTCTTCTAGGAGAAGGATACTCCAAAATCAAACCATTGTTCTCTAGTCTTGGGTAGTGCCATAGCCTCTGTACCATGGTCTTACACTGCCTTGGGTTAGAGTTCTCTTGCCTGAGGGTACACTCGGGCACACTTTTCTATCTATTTTCTCTTCCTCTTGTTCTGTTAAAGTTTTTATAGTTTAAATAGTAAATATTTATTTTAATATTGTTACTATTCATTCCTAAAATATTTTATTTTTCCTTATTTCATTATTTCCTTTCCTTTCCTGGGCTATTTTCCCTGTTGGGGCCCCTGGGCTTATAGCATTCTGCTTTTCCAACTAGGGTTGTAGCTTAGCTTTTAATAATAATAATAATATATATATATATGTATATATATATATATATATATATATATATATATATATATATATATATATATATATATATATATATATATATATATATATACACAGTATATGTACATATGTATGTATATATATATATATATATATATATATATATATATATATATATATATATATATATATATATATATATATATATATATATATATATATATATATATCTTATGTTTTGATTGGATTTAAAATATAGATTTTATTATCTGTGAGCTAGGGCTGAAGGGATCTGGTTAGCCTATTAGGTCTACCTGCTAAGTCGCCAGCAGGCATTGACTGCCCCTCCCTGGTCCTAGCTTGATGGAATGAGCCTTGGGAGCTGATCATATGTACAGTTTAGCACAGGAATGCCTGGCTTATAACGCTCTGAGAAAGTACGCCCTGTTACACCCTTACTGCGCGGCGAGGAACCAAACAGAGAGTGTAGGGAGAGATGACATTAGTGGTAGGCCGGGCTGCAAAGAGACACTCCCCGCTTTGTACCCCTATGACAGGGTGCTCTTCCTCAGACCGAGATGTACCAGGGATTCCTATATCCAACTGTACATATGGTCAGTTTTTGGGGCATTATCATGTACCTCCCATCCCCCGAATTGTTAAACGCCTGTTTAACTCCATAGATAATTGTCATATGACCTACCCCAAGCAATACGAAATTCTTTGTCAGTAAAAGTTCAGCATACCTGGTAACGTGATTCGTGACTTTAGACTTTACCTAAACACAAGACCAACGTTTTATATCTTACCCACTCACTTACATTGAAGATCAAGAATGAGACTTATGACAGGAGACGAAAGAAGCCATGCTAACCCTACACTTCGCACTTCAAGCGAGTGTTGGTAAAGCAATAGAAATATAGTTTTCTTTAGGTTAAGCCGTAGGACTCATTCTTCCATACAACACAGGTTACTCGATACATCAATTGCCAGGAAGAAAACGACAGAGAGCATTGTTTGATATAATTTATCATATCAATTTCACCAGAGAGAGTAGCTTGAATTCCTTAGAAGGTAGACTTCTAAAAGATGTTTCATATAAGGGCATTGACATTGGCCATTTCATAAATTTTGAAATCATATATATACTGTATATATATATATATATATATATATATATATATATATATATATATATATATATATATATATATATATATATATGTGTGTGTGTGTGTGTGTGTGTGTGTATGTGTGTTCATACATACATAAGATTTATTATATTTCAACCTATAGTTTTATATATGTATTTACGTACCAGTACCTATTTTTATTACTTAAAAGGTATGTGACAAATATCATTGCGACTTTGTCACTGGAATTATACCAGACTTCAATTAATGAACCAATCAACCTTACTTTGAGAAATCCATTGACATTGTCTACATGCCAAGCTGATATACTCGTATCAAAGTATTCATTAGCTTTGCTTTTCCAAAATAATGTTATCACCAATTGCTGGAAACCATAGATTTATGAGGGATGGAAAAAAAAAAAAACAAGAAATGGACACTTATACATTTTACTCATCATCACTCTCAAGGAAAAAATTGTTTTCTATTTCTACTAATGTTTTTATTTCATTTGTTTATTTTATTTTATTTTTTGGTCTCAGTGCGATTCCACACCCCTGTTTTAAACCTCTTCTATTATGTTTGATAATTTGTGTTAACCATCTAATCATTATCTACCACCATAAAACATTTTATTGCTCTTCCGGCTCATTTAATATGTGCAGTACACAGTCTTTCCTAACAGGGATTTACTGGTAGCCTAATAACAGTGGGAATGAAGGAAAGAAGGCAAAAAGGAAGGGGGGGGGGGGAGTACTAGGATAGCCATAGGTGTAAACACCGAAGGAAGGTTGGTGGAACCTCTGCGTAACAGTTACGTGATTTAGTAACACTTCTTCGAAAAGCTCTGAAGGAAGGGAAGAAGTTCCTCTTTTTTCTAAGAGTAAACGGGTTAATTAAGCACATCCGTCAATTCGTTGTACCACCAAAAATTAGGCCAATGTTTGAAACATTCATTGCTGTAGTTTCATGGAAATTCATGAGCCGGTTTGTTAGATATTTGGGAAGAACACTATTACACGGCCTCTGGAAACGATAGTATATAAATTTATATATATATATATATATATATATATATATATATATATATATATATATATATATATATATATATATATATATATATATATATATATATATACATATATATATATATATATATATATATATATATATATATATATATATATATATATATATATATATATATATATATATATATAGTCAAGCAATAGATTGCTTGACATTAGTACCAGAATGAATAAATAACTTAGATTCACACACACACACATATATATATATATATATATATATATATATATATATATATATATATATATATATATATATATATACATACATATATATATATATATATATATATATATATATATATATATATATATATGTAATGATTAGAATAGTAATATTACATGTTTAAAACAAATGACGTAATATGTCATGTTGGTTGGAAGAGCTGGCCGTGAGATTTGCTATGGTCAACTCAAATTGTGTACAGGATGTAAGATGCTAAGTTGTCATTCTTTCTTAGTGTCAACACATTAACTCTTCGTGTGAAAGTTTGTGACGTCACCGGATGCAGGTGTCTTCCGATTCCGTCACTTATCCAAATTAAAGCAAGTGTACGATTTTTGGGATATCAGTAATTTGTTCAGTTCTTATCTAAACTTCACCAGAATTGGTCATGTGGACCAACACAGCTTCCTCCAGTGATGGAGATGTTTAACTCAGTTGTTTATATACAATAAAACTTAAAAACCACCAAGATGTGTTCAATAAACCATCTAAATACATCTGAAAACAACTCATACTCAAATGTGTGCTTAAGACAGTAGCACACCAATAAATGGTGGCAGCGGTTAAACTCAAAGACAGCGGTTAAACTCTAAGAATTAGAGAAATATCTTCAAGACTTCAAAATAAATAGCTGTAAAACCAGAGATATATCTTCAAGACTTCAACATAAAAGCTGTAATACCTGATAAAGATCTTCAAGAACTCAGAACTATCTACAAGAATCTACAATTTTGACTAAGTCCAACGAAAATGCTAACACCAACATATGTTAGTATACAAATAGAATCTTCAATCAACATCCTAGGAAACCCAAGGACTGGCATTCAACTATTGCAAAACATATCCAGGAAGACCTACATTCTACAAGAAACTAGAACGAGACATCGCTAACAAAACATCAAGAGAGAGAGAGAGAGAGAGACGACTCGACTTCATATATAAGCTAAGTACAAAGATTTTGTATTCATTTCAGTTTGTGCAGTGAAGTGTAGTTATCACAAGTCGTTAGTCAATTATTACTGGGGTGAGTGAATTCCTAAACTTTGTTATAAGAAACTCCGAACTCTCATTTAGAATTTTTCTTTCTTTGTGCTAATTCTCATTTAGAATTTTTCTTTCTTTGTGCTAATTCCTTTTTCTTTCATAAACTCTTGGGGGGAAATGTATTGGGATTAGTAACATTGTTGGGGGAATTTTATTATACATATGCGTTTACGCAGTGGGCGTCTGTACTCATATAGATATTTTGATAGGATTGAAAGGGGTCAAAGAGATAGAAAAAAAAAAGAATACAGCAGTCATGGCTCCTCCTGTCAGCCCTACCCCTGGACCTAGTGGTGTAGGCCAGGCTAATCCTCCTCCAATTGTGACGCTTGTAAATGCCAGGTCAGCAATCCTTCCTTTTCAAGGCCGTGTCAACGGGTTCTTGCCACAAAATGTGGAGTCATGGATTTCATCCGTTGATGCCCATTTAAATGCCAAACAAATCGTAGATCCTTTTGTACAATTACAAGAAGCTAAAAGTTTTATAGATTTTTCTAAGGGGGATGCGAGTGCGTATTTAAGAGGTGTTTCATTTCAGGAAGCAGTTACTTGGGATGATTTCAAAGTTAGGTTACGCGCGATCTATGGGGGTGAAGAAGCTTTGGATGTAGTGTTAACGTTACGAAATACACTTAATCAAGCCACTATGAATCGGCTTAATGTTATTGAGAGAGCAGCTCTCATAGCTGATAGGCTTAACGAATATCAGGACATTTTAGGTAATTCCACTTGGGTTACTAACGGTAATATCTCCGTGAAAGATTTTTTACGATTAATGTATTTAACTTGCATGACACTTATGTTGCCTGAAGCTTTAGTGCGGTGCTTTGATAAGAAGTTAATGCCTGCAAGTACGGAATTGGATGTCTATAAACAGATAAAGAAGCACATGTCCAAGTGTCCAGATCTCGATCCCGTGTTAACTCAAGTTTTTGCTAAGAATGAAACAAAACCACAAACAGTGAACGTAATTAATAATCCAGTAGCGGGAGTGACGTGTTACAACTGCAAACGTCAAGGTCACATAAGCGCAGACTGTAGAACGAAATTTTGTTCAGTTCACAACACAGGATCACATTCTTATAGTCAATGTTACGCGCGTAAGACACAACAATATCCTAGAAATACACAGTCAATTCCACAGTCAGTTCCATATGGAAATAAAAAGAAAAATCCTCATTTTAACAATAAGAAGAAACAACAAAATGTCAATGCAGTTCAGAGTCCGAAACAAACAAACACTTCTTCAAATATCGCTGAGCGTGGGCCGTCAAACCAGACCTCGCAAAGTCAGCCTAATTTTCAGAATGTGCAGAGCAAAGCAAATACCACATAGTTAACTCTAGAGGGGAAGAGAGTGATGTTGGGTCAAGGTCATTTATGTCAACATCAATAGTATTGAATAATCAATTTAATGTTTTATCAGATAATTGTGAGACAATAGATTTTCCTATGAAACACACGGCCGAATTAAGTAAAACAGTGCATGCTCCCGTAGATTTGCAACGAATTCATACAATAATAAGCCAAAATGAGTTACGGCCAACCTTATATGCTGTAAATTTAGAACACAAATCCTTTACGTTATTTTTTTGACTCTGGAAGTCCACGTAATATTATGGATTTGAAGACGCATCATTTGTTGTTTTCGAACTTTCCGATTGCAAATCAGGAATCAGACTTTCAGGTATAGGAAATAATGAATTAAACGTCATAGGCATAACTCATATTCAGTTCAGAGTCGGTAATCGCACGTTTGCCGATACATTTGTTGTTGTGAAAAACATTAATATGTATCCAGCTGTAATTATAGGATACCCATCTATGGGAAATCAAAACATTATCTTAGCTCCTGCAAAGCACGGCGTGTATATCAAAGGGAAATTCTATAAGTCTTCTAATACTTTAAAGTCAGTTTTGGATAAAAAGGAGACGACAAATGTAACCGTAACGTACGTTGAAGAACCAATAACTTGTCTCACTAATAAAGAAATAATACACGCGACCCAGCAGAATTCTCGTTCACCCGTAATATCATCTTGCACGCAATATATCGAACCAAACATACCTTCGAATTTAATAGTGCAAATAAAGAAAACACTACCGGGATCTGAAATATTAATCCTTTCCGATACTTTGAAAACCAACGGATTGTCTGTCACACAAGCTATTTATACAGTAGGCTCACATCAGCAATGTAATATCGAAGTCTGTAATCATTTAAATAACACTTTAGTAATTCACAAAAATCAACATATCTTGGATGTAGAAGTTTATAAACATCGTATTCTTACCGTTGCTGAAATCAATCACTCTCAATCAGTTGCGGATGAATCCCTTTTACGATCTATTAAAAATAAAATCAGTAAGGACATTCAAGACGAAGAAATTCAGCAGAAAATTTTTGAACTTTTAAATAAATATACAGATGTCTTTTCCACTACGGATGGATCCTTAGGGAAAACAGATGTGATCGAGCATCAAATAAGGTTAAAAGACAAACAGAAAATTATATATGTACCCTCGTACAGACTCCCTATGAAATTCCAGAATGAAATAAATGATGAAGTAGGTAAAATGTTAGAGGAAGGAGTCATTAGAAAATCAAATAGCCCTTATAATTTTCCTTTAATAGTTGTACCGAAAAAAGATCGAACATGGCGTATCTGCGTCGACTTTCGTCGTCTAAACGAGGAAACGATCCCTGATCGATTCCCAGTGCCATGTACTGACGATATTTTGTCTTTGTTAGGTCAGAATAAATATTTTACCAGTTTGGACTTACTTAAAGGCTTTCACCAGATATCATTAGAAGAAGATAGTATCCCATACACAGCCTTCAGCACAGCCAGGGGACATTATGAATTTTTACGGATGCCTTTTGGTTTACGTTGTGCTCCTATAACATTTACAAGAATGATTAACATAGTGTTTGGAGACTTGTTAGGGGATATATTGCATGCCTATATGGATGATCTTGTAATCTTTTCCAACACCTTAGAAGAACATCTACGTAAGTTAGAACTAGTACTACAGAGATTAAGACAACATAACTTAAGGGTAAAGATTAGTAAGTGTGAATTTTTCAAAACAGAATTGATATATTTGGGTTTCATGGTGTCAAGCCAAGGTCTTAAAGTAGTCCATGATAAGGTGTCGGCTATACGTAATTTTCCCATACCTACTAATGTCAAGGGAATACAGCAATTTCTGGGTTGTAGTGGATATTACAGGCGTTTTATACGCAACTATTCAATAATAGCCGCTCCTTTAACTGATCTTACGAAGAAGGGCGTAGATTTCATATGGTCTGAGCAACATCAACAGGCGTTTAATACTTTGAAAGATGAACTGTGTAGTTCTCCTATCTTAAAATTTCCTGACTTCGGTAAGGAATTCTTCATTGCAACAGACGCCTCAGACTTAGGAGTGGGAGGGGTATTGCTTCAGCAATATGATAAACAGTTTTTCCCGATAGCTTTCTATTCTCGAAAATTGAGAACTTCCGAAAGTAAATATGCAGTAATAGACAAGGAAGGACTAGCTATTGTTAATTCGCTAGTGCATTTTAAGTTCATAATTTACGGTTATCCCGTTAAGGTTCTTACTGATCATAAACCACTAACAGAGTTCTTTAAAGGCTTCAATCACAGCCCTAAACGAACTCGGTGGCATTTAATCATTCAAGATTTTGGCGCAAGAATCGGGTATTTACCTGGGAAAGCAAATATCATTGCGGATGCATTATCACGCAACCCCGTGTCATCTTGTACGGAGTCTTTAGCTGAATTAATAGATATATCAACATCCATGCCTATTGTAAAAACAATATCTGAACAAGAAGATTTAGGCTGGAGTGCTGAATTGTTACAGACTGAGCAAAGAAAAGATCAGAAAATAGAAACAATTATAAATGCTTTGAAAGGCAATCATAAAGAAAAAGAATATATAAAGTATAAGCAGCAGAATTATGTAATCAAAGATAATATTCTGTGTAGAACTGTGACAAGGAAAACCCGCAATACACCACATGTAACTAACGACCAGGTAGTAGTACCAAACTCACTTGTTTCCACTGTCCTGAATTGGTTGCATTCAAATCCATTACATGGACACCCTGGGTTCTCATTAATGTCACAGAAAGCCAAATCATTGTTTTATTGGCATACAATGCTTACAGATATAAAAAGACACATAGCTAATTGTCGCACATGTCAGGAAAACAAAGGGCATACGAAAACACCTGTTAGCTTAGGAGCTTATCCTGTTCCCAATCAACCCTTTGAAAGAATACATTTAGATTTGTTAACAGGATTTTACGAGTCAGACAGAGGGAATAAGCACCTCTTAGTGATTATAGATGCTTTAACTCGATATACAGAACTAATAGCGCTTAAAACTAAAACTGCGATTGAATGCGCTAGGAAGTTTTACGAGTGTTACATTTGTAAACATGGAATTCCACACATGATAATCTCAGACTCGGGTGGTGAATTTAATAATCACTTTCTTATCTCATTGTGTGAATTCCTCAACATAAAGAAGGTTAATACCATGATATATCACCCAGAGTCGAATGGGCTAGTGGAAAGAGCAAATAGGAAGATATTAAATATATTAAGGGTAACACTAGGGGGATCAGACCCCAACTGGGATATTGCAATACCGGCGGCACTGAGTACTCTGAATCATTCATATCATATATCAATTAAAATGTCACCGCATGAAGCATTGTATGGTACCCCAGTTAGAACACCTTTCCATGTATTAACGCCTACAACTAATCTATCAAATCCTTTAAAAGAATGTATAAATGCAAGTATAAGTCGATATGATATCCTTCGAAAGAATTTAGAAGAATCACAAATCATAATGAAAAGGAATCATGATAAAATAGCGAAACCAACTAAAACATATACCGTGGGTGATAACATCTATATTCAAATCAATGTCAGAAAAGGGCTCAACTATAAACTAACACCTAAGTTTGAAGGCCCATTTAACATTTTGGAAATATTAACGGCCAATAGGTTTAGAATTCAAAACGTAGCCCAACCCACGGATGAGAGAATAGTACCATTGTCTCACATAAGAAATTAAAAAGAAGTGAGGAAAAATTTTAATTTTTTGTAACTAAAAAGTTTTCTTTTTAATACAGGAGTAATTACATATATTTTTTCTCGTTACAGGTTTCCAAGATGAATTTTTTGTTGTTGGGAGTGATATTGTTCGCTCAGACATTTTTTTCGTATGGGATGAGTTCTAAGACTAAGAATATATATTTTAAATATGGCAATATAGTTGAAAGACAAGAAGACATTTTTATTACATCAACCAACGTAATTGTCGAAGTGCATATGCAAGCAATTTTTCTTCAAGAGAATGATGTCACTAGCTTAAGAACCGCCATTTCAAGGTTTTCTGCATCATTGGATGAGTTGCATAGGAGACATTTTCATTTGACTACTAAGAGTTTGCTTGGATCAACATTTAAAGTTGCAGAGATGCTATCTGATGACTTAAAAAATAAGACTGGAGAGACAGGATCTTTGGCTTATGACCTTTTGATGTGGACTGTAGGACACGAACAAAAAGAAAGACGGAATCCGTTCATTTATGCTGCATTAAGCATCTTTGGGTCTGTTGCAAGTTTAGGTTTAGGACTTTCCAATCGTCTTAAAATTAGTAATCAAAATAAGAAAATTGAGTTCTTGACTCATAAAGATGAATTGATTATGTCAGAACTAAGGGATCAGTTAGCTTCAATCAATAAAATTATGGATTTGTTAAATGAACATTCAGATAATATCGTTCAAATTATGGAAGTACAGGATTTGTTAGCAACATTAACATATTATGATTCAAAGATAGATCACATACATAACAGAATTGCACATTTCATTGAGAAATCCAAGGATTATGTAGAAGCTATCACGTTAGCAACTAAAGGTGTATTGTCGCCCCATTTGTTGCCTATACGTTACTTAAAATTAGTTCTGGAGAACACTAGGGATAAACTAGGCTATGTTCCTTTGTTAGACGAACATAGGTTAGAATTTTATTACAGCCTAATTACAGTAAACGTAGATAATAACAAGATTAGGATTACAATTCCCTTTGATTCTTCTGATGCCTGGCAATCTTACAGGATATCACCATTTCCGACTTTCATGACGAATCACTCAAATCCAGTAATATCCAGTTTGACAGGACACGTATTGATTTCCCCAGACAAGGAAACATATACGGTCATTAAAGACTTAAATCAATTAACTCACTGTTCAGACGCAATGGATAGAAAAATATGTACAGCTGACTCATTTGAATTCCGTAAAAACTTGATGGATTCATGCGAGTTAGGTATAGTGCTAGACGGTGCTCTCTCCCATACAAGTGAAAATTGTCTGGATAAGCTTTATCCCTTTGACAATAAAGAATTCAATTGCAGACTAAATAATGGCTCGTGGATACGATACGACAAGGACGGCTTCAATGTATCATGCCCTGACGGATCCACATCATTTAACCACATCTTCGTCGCAGCAGATGGCTGTATCGGGACTTCCCCGAATTCCATGGTGACTGGCCTACGGACAATCATCAGAGAACGTGCTTACTTCGCGAACTTCACGTGGACCTCTACAACGCCCGCACTTCCTCTCCCCTATAAAGGAAGTGTGGCGAAACACTTAATGAAACTTACCGAAAAGGACCACCTGTCGCCGACTTACACAGAGATTCTTCAACCTATATTACTAGCAGGTTTATCGGTAACGGCGTTGATTTTTATCGCCGTGAACATCCTTGTTTGGCGTAGGTTACGGCACAGCAAGCAGCTACAAAGGAACGAGTTGAATAGCCCTGACAATACCCTTTACCTGATACAATTCAAAGCTGTATGAGTGGCCACCTCATTCGCTAAGGGAGTAATTTGTCAGGATGATGTTTGTATGAAAAGCTGACTAGTACGCTAGTAATATGTAATTAAAGAAATTCTCTACATTTGCATTGTTAAAAAATACATTTAAAATAACATTTAAAAAAATAAATAAAATAAAAAAGGATATAAATCATTTTTTTCTCTCGGCATCTAATAAAAATATATAAGCCGGAATGTTAAAAAAGAAAAGAGAAAAAAAAAAAAAAAGAAAAAAATATATAAGATATATAACAGAATCTATGGGCATCTAATAAAATGTATCAGCCCTATATACAAATATATATATATATATATATATATATATATATATATATATATATATATGTACGAAACCGTGGTACGTGTACGTACCAGGAATTTGTATTTGTGCACTAAAAATTGAGTATCTTGTTTCTGACAAAGGTAACAATTATTCTTTATCAAGTTACCGAATCATTTGTAAGTCAGAATTTGTTTTGTTTTTTGGTACCATGTAATCATTTGCTAGCAATGTACCATATATGTGATCTTGGTTTTATCATGCATTTTTCTTTTTGCTTTGGTAATATCTTTTTTGTATGCATTATTGTTGTTAGTTTTGATGTGCCTATTTGGACATTCGTCCTCAGTTGGATATAGCTAGTTTTGGACAATGAATGATACGTATGTCCAGTCACACCTAATAACCATGTTTCGGCTTGTTGTTAAATTTTTGTAAAAAAAAAATTGAGATAGCTGGCCGAGCATATGTAATGATTAGAATAGTAATATTACATGTTTAAAACAAATGACGTAATATGTCATGTTGGTTGGAAGAGCTGGCCGTGAGATTTGCTATGGTCAACTCAAATTGTGTACAGGATGTAAGATGCTAAGTTGTCATTCTTTCTTAGTGTCAACACATTAACTCTTCGTGTGAAAGTTTGTGACGTCACCGGATGCAGGTGTCTTCCGATTCCGTCACTTATCCAAATTAAAGCAAGTGTACGATTTTTGGGATATCAGTAATTTGTTCAGTTCTTATCTAAACTTCACCAGAATTGGTCATGTGGACCAACACAGCTTCCTCCAGTGATGGAGATGTTTAACTCAGTTGTTTATATACAATAAAACTTAAAAACCACCAAGATGTGTTCAATAAACCATCTAAATACATCTGAAAACAACTCATACTCAAATGTGTGCTTAAGACAGTAGCACACCAATATATATACAGTATATATATATATATATATATATATATATATATATATATATATATATATATCTATACTGTATATATATATATATATATATATATATATATATATATATATATATATATATATATATATATATATATATATATATATATATATATGTATATATATATATATACAGTGTTTGCCTAAGAATATTATACCTAGAAAATAATGACGTCTTTTAAAGGATAAAATTTTTTCTATCACTAGGCCTATCTATTACTTGGTTCATTAATGTCTTTAGAAAGTTTCGTCCTTTGAGATTTACTTAGGATTCCGTTAGACCCAACTTGTGAAGGTTTAAAGGCTCAGTTTGCCCCTCCTCGCCTTACTGTTATATGTGACTTGAAGTTCGCACTTCTGCTTTTATAATTCTTATTAAGTCTGTAGGCCTAGAAATGAAATAAAGTAAGTACAGTATACTACACAGAGACTGTGGAGAAATTTCACAAATCATACTTAGTGGCCAGATACACCCTTTATAAGTTACAAGATTTGATGCAAATATTTATTGTTGCTACCTGACGTATCCCCATGCCCTAGTATGTTATAAAGCCATGACTACAGAGCATTATTATTATTATTATCATTATTATTATTATTATTATTATTGTAGAATATGCACATTATAGCTGTGGGTTGATATGTCTGACCCTATTATAGACTTCCGTTCATAAAGTGAAATTAAATAGAGGTACAATTTATTATAGTTTTAATAGAGAATATATACTTATTTACTTATTTATTTATCATTATTTTTTCTCCCTGAATAAACCCCAAGAGAGATTAGACCTATACTGTATAGGAAACGTTGACTATAAGCTGAGATTTGGCTTATAATGATTTATTGCAAGTTTAGAAACCACGACCCTATCTAACATTTGCTTTATACACAAAACGACTTAAGCAAAATCAAATGATAACTTTGAATTCATAACCCAAATGCATAAATTGTTATCAGTAGACAACAGGACTAAGCTTAAATTATTTTCCCTCTTGACGACCTCTTTCCCACTCAGTTCCAGTAGTCACGGTGTTCATAGGGATTCGGTCTACATTAACGTAATTTTATTTTTTTCTGAAATATTATTGTAGCACGATTGTTTTAAGATCTAATATTTTTTCAATAATAAATTTTTTTTATAACAGTTCCCCAACTTTGTTTCATACATACACATGTTTACAAAGTGAAATATAAGATTTATTACTAAGTGACGAGTTATGGTCAACGCTTGTCAAATGCAAAAATAAATAAGTATCACCAGTCTGGCCACATACTGGACACGGGAATCCCCCTCCCCACACCCTGTATTAGTAAAGGAAGAAAAGAATAAGAAAGATGAGAGAGAGAGAGAGAGAGAGAGAGAGAGAGAGAGAGAGAGAGAGAGAGAGATTTCAACACCAGACCAAAGAAAGCCTGTTGCTGTTTTGCTGGATAACCGGGGGACGTCAGTGACAGGATACTCTCTTTCTATCCTGCCTGTCTCGGAACCCCAAACCGAGAGGTAGTCCTGAATCGGAAGACACCCAAGAGGAAGGATCCTCAACGGAGTCGATTTCTTAGGGCTTGACCCGACCCAGGACTCTCGGAAAACCCGAGTCTCTTTACTTTAGGTTATCCAGGACGATACAGACATCACTGCCATTACTTGTCGAAAAATATTTTCCATTTAAGAAGACTCAAACATTTTATGCAAAGTTTATAGATTTGTTGATAAATTCATAATTTCTTATAAAGGTTGATAATTAAGAATTTAATTGCCTTTAATGATAGTCATCATTATAGCTATTTATGAATTTTAGATATTTTTTTTTAGCAAATAAATCAGTATTTTGATAGACGAGGAGAGGCACCCGATGAGATGCTACTGCTACGGAGTTATTTGGTAGTGTCTGTGATGGCAAGATTTGACATTGGAACCCTCTCTGGTTAGAGCTCCTTTTAGATTTGCCTAATTTTTGAGTCAACATATGAATCTCTCGATTAACTTTTAAAGGCCAAGACTGAATAACAATATTTTTATTTGAATATGATCTGAAGAAAAAATAGTTTATTTGTAAAATCATTGATTAAAACTTTTGTGTTAATGTACTGTACAAAAGATTAAAAGAATATAACTAGAAGGAGAGAGTTGACTCAAGCGGCCGACCCTGCTATGAAAAGGGAGTAATGAGGTCGAAAGCAGATAGTTGCTTGAGTAGTTAAGCCAATCTATGGTGTATGCTTTGCAATGAGAGCATAGCTGTTAGGAACCTTGTTTTCAATTATGGCTTAGAAATACTTTATTAGGAGGCAGCGGGTTCTCTGGTTTGTTGCAAGAAGTCTATAAGGATTAAAACATTATTATCTACAAGAACAATATCATGTCGGTCTTTCAGTGATGGGAAATTTTGTCTGAACACTGTGTCACTGAGATGTGCTTTAAAGATAATAGACTTTTCACCCTCAACCTCAATACTTCATATTTGTTAGGCCTGTAAATATTTTCATTCCTTAACTTGAATATTCAGCGTGGAATATCCATCGAAAAGTCACAAATAATATCCAAGATTTCACTATAACTGTTTGTTCGTAATTATGTCGGTCTAAAGTCCAAACAATATCAGTAGACCATGTTTGATACAATTCTTTGGGAACTTCAATTTTACAGAATGTGAAGTGTGAAGTAGAAGAGGAGATGACGAATGAAGAAGTATTGATTGAAAAGCTCAAGATAGAGACCACTGGTGAAATGTAACCGGGGTCCTCAGCGTCAATGGGCGTAGGAGATGATGATATTGTATATAATGCATTTTAATTCAACTCTTTAAGATATAAAAATATTAAAACTGGTCATTTTAATTCATGAAAAGTAACTTCACTAAAGTATTTTCTCTTACATATTTTTTTTTTCTCAGAATCTGAAGTTGTCTAAATTTAGGGGAAATTGCGTAATCGTTTGTACACTAAAAAAGATCATATTTGTTACCACTGAAGAAACACAGGAGGAATATAAATGCTGGATTTTAGAATACATGCACAAAAGCAACGATTTTCCGGCTGATTGTAATGTCAGGTAGGCCTATAATGCAACGCTCTATAGATGCAGAAGCTGTAATGTCATATAGGCCTACTTTGCAATGCTTTAAACATGTAGATGCAGAATCTGTAATGTCAGATAGGTCTACAATGCAACGCTCAAAATATATTGATGCAGAAGCTGTAATATTAGATAGGTCTACAATGCAAAGCTTAAAACCTATAGATTCTGAAGCTGTAATGTCAGATAGGCCTAGAATTCAACGCTTAAAACATACTGATGCAAAAGCTGTAATGTCAGATAGGCCTACAATGCAACTCTTAAAGAATATTGATGTAGAACCCATGACTATTTTTCTCTCTTTCCTCGGATGTTCTAATGGTCTTTCTTCTAAAGATTATTATTTTTCATTATTGCCTTTTTTCTTAATTTGAGAAAGAGAGATGAAGAGAACTGTCCTTAATCACTATATTCTTTTATATTTATGACATAGAGAGAGAGAGAGAGAGAGAGAGAGAGAGAGAGAGAGAGAGAGAGAGAGAGCATGCCTTCACCTAAATGAAAACTTATTATGCAGCAATTGTAAATTAAGATAATCTGCCTTTAGGAGATATGATTATTTTGACTGAGACTAAAAGAATAATGGCATCTTGTCCGTCCGGGACTTTGACGCCACGAAGAAAACCGCCATCACTTCTCATTGACTTTCTTTCATCATAACTTGGGCAATTTTTCGCAGGTCATTGATAAAGCCAAGGTCTTTGGTAAGGTCTACAGATTTTGGTTAAGTAAAGCCTTTATGTTTGGTACAGGAGGATCATCGGTCCCGTGATGATTGAGGAGGCTCTAGAGGTGGTGCTTTTCCTTTTCTATCCTCACTTACTATGCTGCAACCCCTGTTGGAAATAATGATAATAATAATGACAGGAAAAGTGAAAAATCAAAATTGAAATTTCGTCAACGTAGCCTAATCCTTTGTTCAAAAGAGTTGAAAACATTTAAAAGGAAAACATGACGAGGCTTTTATGCTTTGATATCGTCGCATTTGAAGAATCTTCTTCAACCAAACGAGGTGGCAAGAAAAGACTCAGTCCTACGAATACGTTGGGCGGTTGATGCTTAACTGAATATTGTACAAACTCGCTTATTAAGCCATTTTCTAATCTTTCTTTCTAGTTGTGACGCTCTTCCTTATTTCCCCATCTGTGGCTTTGATCTAACTGATTTTATTCTTTAATTAGCGTATTTAAATTGTCTACAGATACTTGAAACATTTGGGATTACCTCTGCTTTTTTCTTGTTGCTGCTCCTCTCACACCGAAGCAAATTATCTCCTTAGTTTTCAGCGACAAAATTGCTTAAACAATTAGTTATACCATATAGAAATAATTAAATCGCATAATAAATATATATTATTTCTATAAAAGTATAATTCCCATTAATTTCGGAATATAATTGAAAAATTGTTGGTTTTATAATTAAAAAATCACATAGATATTCAGAATATCGATATATTAAGAAATTATTTTTATGGGTATTGAGCGTGCAGTTTCGCCCAATACTCTTTGTGTTCTGTTTTGTATATTTCATTTATTTTTGGTATCAACTAATATCATTAATTTTCATTATCAATAGAAGCTACGTAACATTTATAGCCTATAACAAATACAGCGGTGCAAGGCCTCTCTCCAAGACTTTCTCTCTCTCTCTCTCTCTCTCTCTCTCTCTCTCTCTCTTTTTTTTCCATAAACAAGTCTTTCTTGATGGAAATTTAAGCGTAATGTTATTATTTAATTTTACCCTGAATTATTCTTTTCCAACCATTACTTTTTCACGCCCGTCTTCTGCAATTAAACACATATCCACTCATATATTTCATTCTCTCCACGTTCCATAATCTTCTGTATTACTTCCTTTGCACAGGTCACAAATTTCATCTCTCCATTTCCTCCTGAAATTTGCTTTTATTTAGAGCAGGTTTATCCTTGTTGTCATTTATAGATAGAGTTTCTAAACTTCCTTTTATTGGAAAGAAACTTTGATTGGGCTGTTTATTAGAATATGTACATGTGGATGGAAGCCTGGATGAAATGAGAGTATCATTATAATCTAGAGGTTCCAACCTTTTCTAATTCTCGACATAATCGACGTTTTCGGATATATATATATATATATATATATATATATATATATATATATATATATATATATATATATATATATATATATATATATATATATATATATATATATATGCATGAGTGTTGTAATTCAAGAGGTATTAGTTTGTTAAGCGTAGTTGGAAAAGTTTATGGTTGAGTAATGATTAATAGGATTAAGGATAAAACAGAGAATGCAATCTTAGAAATACAGGGTAGTTTTAGAAGAGGTGGGGGTTGTATGAATCAGATTTTTACAGTAAGGCAGATATGCGAGAAATGTTTAGCAAAAGGTAAGGAGGTGTATGTTGCGTTTATGGATCTGGAGAAAGCATATGATAGAGTTGATAGGGAAGCAATGTGGAATGTGATGAGGTTATATGGAGTTGGTGGAAGGTTGTTGCAAGCAGTGAAAAGTTTTTACAAAGGTAGTAAAGCATGTGTTAGGATAGGAAAGGAAGTGAGTGATTGGTTTCCGGTGAGAGTTGGGCTAAGACAGGGATATGTGATGTTACCGTGGTTGTTTAAAGGGTACCTGACACTTGCACGCATTCATGGCACGCACTGGCACGTATTGATGCGCGAACTCGCGTGAACGAGTCGTGAAATTGTCGTGAACAGTGCGGGAACGATGCGTGGCACGCGTGCCATGCGTGCCCAGAACTTTGAAATGTTTAAAGTTTGTGGCACGCATTGGCACGCCAGAAATAGTCGTTGTAGTGAACGATGCGGGAACTGGCGTGAACTGGAGTGAACGATGCAGGAAGTGGCGTGAACTTTATAATGAAAAGAATCAAAAAGGAAACGGAAAAATTAATGAAAAGGAAAGAAAAATAAACCTAATAAATTTTTATATTTGCTGTTTTAATGTGAAAAAAAAATGATATCTTATTTCAAACTATTTCTATAACTTTATAATGAAGAGAAACGAAGAGGAAATGAAAAAATTAATGAAAAGGAAAGAAAAATAAACCTAATAAATTTTTATATTTGCTGATTTAATGTGAAAAAAAATGATATCTTTTT
Organism: Palaemon carinicauda; assembly: GCF_036898095.1. Taxonomy (NCBI): domain Eukaryota; kingdom Metazoa; phylum Arthropoda; class Malacostraca; order Decapoda; family Palaemonidae; genus Palaemon; species Palaemon carinicauda. The sequence goes on along the minus strand of NC_090736.1, from coordinate 144,444,919 downwards.
TCAAACTATTTCTATAACTTTATAATGAAGAGAAACAAAAAGGAAACGAAAATATTAATGAAAAGGAAAGAAAAATAAACCTAATATATTTTTATATTTGCTGTTTTAATGTGAAAAAAAAAAATCTTATTTCAAACTATTTCTATAACTTTATAACGAAGAGAAACAAAAAGGAAACGAAAAAATTAATGAAAAGGAAAGAAAAATAAACCTAATAAATTTTTATATTTGCTGTTTTAATGTGAAAAAAAAAGTGATATCTTATTTCAAACTATTTCTATAACTTTATAATGAAGACACAAAAAGGAAACGAAAAAATTAATGAAAAGGAAAGAAAAATATAAACCTAATAATTGTTTATATTTGCTGTTTGAATGTAAAAATAAAATGATGTCTTATTTCATGCACACACTTATTTTTCTCTATTACCAATCAAGAGCCAAAACTTTTGTTTTAAATAAAAATGAACTGAAAAATAAACCCAAGAAATTTTTAAGTTTGCTGTTTGAATGTAAAAATAAAATGATGTTTTATTTCATCAACATACTTATTCTTCTTTATTACCTTAAAATGAAGAGCAAAACAATTTTTTTCTGTTTGCTGTTTTAATGTAAAAATAAAATGATTTCTTACTTCAACTCACTTTTTTCTCTATTCTGAGGTAATTTTTGTAGCCCCTTGTATCTTCCTTGTTGAGTTCAGTCAATAGACTGTCATAGTGTCCAAACGACTGCCTTCTGGTTAACCATTCCCTGACCCACACTTTCCTTTGTATCTTTCTTCGAGGTAGGGTTGGCTTTTGTTTCTCGTTTTCCTTTGCCAGCCTTTTCTGATGCACTCCAACAAATGCTACAGCAGCTGCCTGGTATAGGTATCTTCTCCTCAATGCAATGGTGTCTCTGACAGAAAGCATTGTTGTCTCTTCCAAAGCCAATCCAAGAATGTCCTCGGGTTGGAGAAGCCCCGTTTTTATATGGAGTGGCCAATTCGTAAAATGGCGTGAACGATGCGTGAACGATGCGGAATGATGCGGAAAGATGAGTGAACGTGTCGTGAACTTGTCGTGAACTAGGCGTGCCAATTCGTGCCATGGCGTGAACGTTGCGTGAACTTGTCGTGAACTATGCGTGAACGTGTCGTGAACTGGTCGTGAACAGTGCGGGAAAAAACCCAGTGCGTGGCAAAAATGCGCGCAAGTGTCAGGCAGGCTTAACTTATATGTTGATGGAGTGGTGAGAGAGGTGAATGCTCGAGTGCTGGGACGAGGATTAAAACTGGTAGACGAGAATAACCATGAATGGGAGGTAAATCAGTTGTTGTTTGCGGATGATACTGTACTGGTTGCAGACACAGAAGAGAAGCTTGGCCGATTAGTGACAGAATTTGGAAGAGTGTGTGAGAGAAGGAAGTTGAGAGTTAATGTGGGTAAGAGTAAGGTTATGAGATGTACGAGAAGGGAAGGTGGTGCAAGGTTAAATGTCATGTTGAATGGAGAGTTACTTGAAGAGGTGGATCAGTTTAAGTACTTGGGGTCTGTTGTTGCAGCAAATGGTGGAGTGGAAGCAGATGTACGTCAGAGAGTGAATGAAGGTTGCAAAGTGTTGGGGGCAGTTAAGGGAGTAGTAAAAAATAGAGGGTTGGGCATGAATGTAAAGAGAGTTCTATATGAGAAAGTGATTGTACCAACTGTGATGTATGGATCGGAGTTGTGGGGAATGAAAGTGACGGAGAGACAGAAATTGAATGTGTTTGAGATGAAGTGTCTAAGGAGTATGGCTGGTGTATCTCGAGTAGATAGGGTTAGGAACGAAGTGGTGAGAGTGAGAACGGGTGTAAGAAATGAGTTAGCAGCTAGAGTGGATATGAATGTGTTGAGGTGGTTTGGCCATGTTGAGAGAATGGAAAATGGCTGTCTGCTAAAGAAGGTGATGAATGCAAGAGTTGATGGGAGAAGTACAAGAGGAAGGCCAAGGTTTGGGTGGATGGATGAAGTGAAGGAAGCTCTGGGTGATAGGAGGATAGATGTGAGAGAGGCAAGAGAGCGTGCTAGAAATAGGAATGAATGGCGAGCGATTGTGACGCAGTTCCGGTAGGCCCTGCTGCTGGCTCCGGTGCCTTAGATGACCGCGGAGGTAGCAACAGTAGGGGATTCAGGATTATGAAGCTTCATCTGTGGTGGATGATGTGGGAGGGTGGGCTGTGGCACCCTAGCAGTACCAGCTGAACTCGGTCGAGTCCCTTGTTAGGCTGGAGGAACGTAGAGAGTAGAGGTCCCCTTTTTGTTTTTGTTTCATTTGATGATGTCGGCTACCCCCCCAAAATTGGAGGAAGTGCCTTGGTATATGTATGTATGTATGTATATATTTATATATATATATATATATATATATATATATATATATATATATATATATATATATATATATATATATATATATATATATATATATAGGTGTGTGGATGCAACCCGTATTTCTTTTATATTGCTGAGCGAGAACGGTATTTTATTTTGAGAACATCAGAACTGAACCCTTATTCACCTTCTTTACTTTAAGGACTGCTTTTCTGGTCTTTAACAGCAAGGGAACCCTACTCACTACAGGACCTTCACAGTCATTTTATCATGCATATGATAAAATGACTGTGAAGGTCCATTTTATCATGTACATTCCAAGCATTCAGCATTTCGAATGCATATTTCTCGTTTATATTTCAATAATACAGAGTTGCTCTGTGGATTTTTGTCAATATAGGACATTCATTCGTTAATACTGTTCGTTTGATAATTTGTCTTCATAAGGTATACCCTGTTTTTCTCGATTTCTGGTAACATTTTTGGGGATTTATGACCTAATATAGCGCCCAAAACTTATTTATTTATATAACATTGAAAAGGAACTTTTTGAGTGGTAAATAGTCCTTTCACATCAATTTTCAAGGGAGATATGAGCATATGTAGTTCTGGTACCCAGAGTTTACTGGTCGAAATTATCGCCCGATTTTGTGAAATTAGGCCTAAATATCTGAACTGGTGCCAGGTTTCACAATGTTCATCCTGACTCGTGATAAAATTCAAGGGTACAATTTTACTCACGGGAATAACCCCCCCCCCCCCCCCACCTTATATTAGGAGAGAGAGAGAGAGAGAGAGAGAGAGAGAGAGAGAGAGAGAGAGAGAGAAGAGAATTAAACAACAGACCAAAGAAAGCCTGTTGCTGTTTTGCTGGATAACCGGGGGACGTCAGTGACAGGATACTATCTTTCTATCCTGCCTGTCTCGGAACCCCAAACCGAGAGGTAGTCCTGAATCGGAAGACACCTAAGAGGAAGGATCCTCAACGGAGTCAATTTCTTAGGGCTTGACCCGACCCAGGACTCTCGGAAAACCCGAGTCTCTTTACTTCAGGTTATCCAGGACGATTCACTCATCACTGCCATTACTGGTCGAAAAATCTTCTCCTTTAAAGAAGACTTAAACATTTTATGCAAAGTTTATAGATTTCTTGATAAATTCATATTTTTTTATAAAGTTTGATAATTAAGAATTTAGTTGCCTTTCATAATAATCATCATTATAGCTATTTATGAATTTTAAATATTCTTTTAGAAAATAAATCAATATTTTGATGGCCAAGGGTAGGCACCCGCTGCTACTATTGCGAAAGTTATTGGGTACTGTCAGATCCCTCGCTGGATAAAGCACATTTTCCCTTTACTCAATTTTCGAGTCAACACAATATGAATCTTTTTATTAACTTTTAAAGGACAAAACTGAATAACACTATTTCTATTTAAATGTGATTTTAAAAAAATAGTTTACTTATGAAATCATTGATTAAAATTGTGTTAATGTACTGTACAAAAGAGGAAGATCAAATAAATAGATTCGAAGAGTAGACTCGAGCGGGCGACCCTGTTATACAATGGGGATAATGAGGTCCAAAGAAGCAGACAGTTACTTGAATTGCTAAACTCTTCTATAGTCGATGCTTTGCAATGAGAGTATAGCTGTTAGGAACCTTGTTTGCAATTATGGCTCAGCAATAGCTTATCAGGAAGCTGCGGGTTCTCTGGTGTGTTGCAAGGAGTCTAAAACGATTAAAACATATTATTTACAAGAACAATATCAAGTCGACTTTTCAGGGGTCGGAAGTTTAGTCTGAACACTGTGTCACTGAGATGTGCTTTAAATATAAAAGACTTTTCACCCTCAACTTCAATACTCCATATTTGTTAGGCTTATAAACATTTCCATTCCTTAACTTGAATATCCAGCCTAGAATTTCCATCGAACAGTCACAAATAATTTCCAAGATTTCACTATAACTATTGTTTGTTCGTAATTATGACTGTCTAAGGTCCAAACAATATCAGTAGACCATGTTTGATACAATTCTTTGGAAACTTCAATTTTATATAATGTGATGTATGAAGTAGGAGATGATGAATGGAGAAGTATTGATTTAAAAGCTCAAGATAGAGACGGCTGGCGAAATGTAACCGGGGCCTTACAATAGGCCTAGGAAAAGAGGATGACCATATATATAATGAATTTTAATTCAAAAATAAAAAAAAACTGGTCAGTTTAATTCATGAAAAGTAACTCATCAAAATAGTTTCTCTTAATTATTTTTTCCCTCGGAATCTGAAGTTGTCTAAATTTCTGGGAAATTGCGTAATCGTTTGTACACTGAAATAGATCATAGTTGCTGCTACTGAAGAAACGCAAGAGGGATATAAATGCTTGATTTTAGAATACTGCACAAAATCAACGATGTACCGGTGTAGCAGGAAATTTTTCCCCCCTGACTGAATAGCCTAGGATTAATTTCCCCCCCGGGAAAAGTAGCCCGGGCTGTTATTCTCCCGGGGGGAATTTCAGCCCTAGGATATTTTCCCCCCCCTAGGCCATTTCTCCCCCACCCTCCCTTACAGAGAAACTATTTTGATGAATTAAATAATCAACGGTAATTTTGACAAAATATTAGGAAATATATTATATTATATATATATATATATATATATATATATATATATATATATATATATATATATATATATATATATATATATATATATATATATATATATATATATATATATATATATATTGTGAAAACCTTACTCTTCTTTCGTACTGTCCAGCACGAAATAAAAAGTACACTTGATTCTAAGAAGCACTATGGATGAGAAAGGAGATGATACCAATTCAGTTGTGTTACCAGAGATTATGGGGGAACCGAGTGGGAAACCGGGGTTTTTAGGTTGGGGAAACGTCATAAACGAGTGACTTACAGCAATAATAATGGTCAGAAATGCTAAATAAGAACAAGATAACCAGTTGGTAAAACATATGGATCATGTAAGTGGCTGAACATAGGCCAATCATGATCATTTAACACATTTGAGATTTGTAAAAGGGTACAGAACCTAACAAACCCACCTAACCTAACCTAGTAGTTCCCAGGTCACAACCCCTAGTCGGGGGCAAGCCCCCGGGACCCCCTTCCCAGGTCACAGCCCCTAGCCGGGGGCAAGCCCCCGGACCCCCTTCCCAGGTCACAAACCTTCCCAGGTCACAACCTCTTGGACTATCCCAATATCAGCCTTCATCATAAATTCTTTAAACAAACAGGCATTTTTTTTTCGTTGCATTTGGAGATTTAAAGTTACGTCTGCACAAATTTCTTGAATTGAATATATATATACTAAAGAATTTGATTGTTCCTTTACATCCTTCGAAATCAGCAAGCTTGTTTTCTAAGCAATATTGCATGGGGTTTGATACGGATTCACCAAGAAAGTGAATAGCACGTTTAAAATTCATTGGCTTTTTTTATCCAAGCAACATGTTGTGACCTCAATTTATTGCCTAAATGTAATCTTTCATTGTCTTGCAATTTGTGCAGCTTTTCTATGAAATCCCATTGAATTTGATTTCCATGGCAAAAAAAAAAAAAAAATAATGGTTACTTCCACCAAGCAGAGGGGGAATCTTGGTCCAGAGGGGGGAATATTATCCTGGGACAAAGTTCCCCCAGGGGGATATATATCCTGGGCCATATTTCCCCCGGGGGGAATTTCGGACGGGGGGAAAACCAGACCGTTACACCGGTAATGTCAGGTAGGCCTACAATGCAAAGCTCTATAGCTGCAGAAGCTGTAATGTCATATAGGCCTACTATGCAACGCTTAAAACGTGTAAATGCAGAAGCTATAATGTCAGATATGCCTACAATGCAACGCTTAAAACATGTAGATGCAGAAGCTGTAATGTCATATAGGCCTACAATGCAACGTTTAAAACATTGATATATTGTAGAAGCCATGACTCCGTTTTCTCTCTCTCCTCGGATGTTCGAATGGTATTTCTTTTAAAAATTACTCCTTTTATTATTGCCTTTTTTCTTATTTTGTGAAAGAGAGATAAAGAGAACTGTCCTTGATCACTTTATTCAAATTAAGGCTTTGAAGAGAGAGAGAGAGAGAGAGAGAGAGAGAGAGAGAGAGAGAGAGAGAGAGAGAGAGTGTGTGTGTGTGTTTGTGTATGCCTTCACCTAAAGGAAAACTTACTATTCAGCAAATGTAAATAAAAATATTCTGCCTTTAGGAGATATGATTATTTTTTCAGACTAAATAAAAAATGGTATATTGTCCTTCCGTAACTTTGACGTCATGAATAAAACCGCCATCATTTCACGGTGACTTTCTTTCATCATAACTTGGGTAATTTTTCGTAGCTCATTGGTAAAGCCAAGGTGTTTTTTATTAAGGTCTATAGATGTAGGTTAAGTAAAGGTTTTATGTTTGATAAAGGGGGTTAATTGGTCTCGTGATGGTTGAAGAGGCTCTAGAGGTGTTGCAATTTGATTTTCTATCTTTACTTAATCGGCTGCAACCTCATTTATTATTATTATTATTATTATTATTATTATTATTATTATTATTATTATTATTATTATTATTATTATTATTATTATTATTATTAAGGAACTGGAGAATTACGACAACGCCAAACATTCTTAGATTTATTTCCATCACCAACAAATACCAACGGTTCAAATATCTCTGTTCATAATCATGTTCCTGGATAAAAGAAAGTAAATCAATAAAGAGCAAGCTGTACATAAATATTGTAAACAAATAAAATCAAAGTTAGAATGGGAAAAGGCATAATTAGGCAATTTTCAAAGGAAAACTAGACATTTCTTGGTTAAGTTGTGGCTTTTTTTTAGATTTTATAGAAATTGACTCTGCTATTCATATATGCCTTTTCCCATTCTAACTTAGATTTTATTTACTTACAATATTTATGTACAGCTTGCTCTTTATTGTTTTACTTTCTTTTATCAGGAACATGATTATGAACAGAGATGTTTGAACCGTTGGTATTTGTTGGTGATGGAAATAAATTTCAGAATGTTTGGCGTTGTCGTAATTCTCCAGTTCCTTATTAAACTGGGGTTCCCTTCCACCCGTTCAGTATCAGATATTATTATTATTATTATTATTATTATTATTATTATTATTATTATTATTATTATTATTATTATTATTATTATTATTTGCTAAGCTACAATCCCAGTTGGAAAAAATGATAATGATAATGACGGAAAATGTGAAAAATCAAAATTGAAACCTCGTCGACGTAGCCTAATCCTTTGTTCAAAAGAGTTGAAAACTTTTAAAAGGAAAACATGGCGAGGTTTTTATGCTTTGATATAGGAGCATTTGAAGAATCTTCTTCAACCGAACTCTGTGGAAAAAATAAAAGGCTGTCCTACGGATGCGTTAGGCAATTGATGCTTAACTGATTGTTGTATAGACTCGCTTATTAAGCCATTTTCTAATCTTTCTTTCTAGTTGTGACGCTCTTCCTTTCTTCCTCATCTGTGGCTTTGATCTAACTGATTTTATTCTTTAATTTGCGTATTTAAATTGTCTACAGATACTTGAAACATTTGGGATTACCTCTGCTCCTTTCTTGTTGCTGCTCCTCTCACTCCGAGGAACTTACACCGAAGAAAATTATCTCCTCGATTTCATAGACAAAAATGCTTATACAATTAGTTATTCCATATAGAAATAATTGAATTGCATAATAAATATATAATATTTCTATAAAAGTATAATTCACATTAATTTCTGAATTTCTAAAATTTTGATTGTTTTTTAGTAAAAAAAAATTACATAGATATTTAGAATATCGATATATTACGAAATTATTTTGATGGGTATTGTGCGTGGAGATTAGCACAATATGGTCACTGTCAGTATTCTCATTTTCAGTATTTTTGGTATCAACCATTATCATTATTAATAAATGATACGTTTTATGCCTAACCTAAAATAATTCTACGGTCCTAGACCTTTTCCAAGAACTTGTTGTTTTCTTTGACCGTAAACAACTGCCTCTCTTGATGAGAGTTTAAGAATAATTCTATTATACCATTTTACCCCAAATTCAGTTGAGATGAAATTAGTTATGGCAACCTAATTTGCTTTTCCAACCATTCCCTTGTTTCATGGCCGTCTTCTAAACTTGTACATCATAACCAATTTTGTAACTCGTTCTCTCCACGTTCCAGAATGTTCTATATTACTTTCTTTGCACAGGTCACAAACATCATCTCTGCATTTTCTCCTGATATTTGCTTTTATTTTGAGAAAGTTTTTCCTTGCTCTCATTATCAGAGATAAATTTGAAAGTAATATATTGGAAAGAAACTTGGGTTGGGCTATTTGTCAAAATGTGCGCATGTGGATGGAAGCCTAGATGAAATGAAAGCATACAATCCAGTGGTTCTAGCCTTTACTAGTTCTTGACAAAGTATATATATATATATATATATATATATATATATATATATATATATATATATATATATATATATATATATATATATACTATCGTTATCAGAGGCCGTGTAATAGTGTTTTTTTTTTTTTTAAATAACTCCTAAAATAACTGATGGATTTCCATGATATCAAAGCAGGGAGCTCTTCATACAATGGCCTAATTTTGGGAAATACTGTGCATTGCCAATTACGTTTCATTAACTCTTTTACTTAAGAAAATGAGCCTAAAGCCAGTCTTAGCCACCCACACATTCGCAAAAGTGATGACGTCCCTCAGCGACGTTGTTTTAACGTTTCTTCCCCTGTACCTCCCATCCCCCGAATTGTTAAACGCCTGATTAACTCCATAGATAATAGTCATAATGACCTACCCCAAGCAATACGAAATTCTTTGTCAGTAAAAGTTCAGCATACCTGGTAATGTGATTCGTGACTTTAGACTTTACCTAAACACAAGACCAACGTTTTATATCTTACCCACTCACTTACATTGAAGATCAAGAATGAGACTTATGACAGGAGACGAAAGAAGCCATGCTAACCCTACACTTTGCACTTCAAGCGAGTGTTGGTAAAGCAATAGAAATATAGTTTTCTTTAGGTTAAGCCGTAGGACTCATTCTTCCATACAACACAGGTTACTCGATACATCAATTGCCAGGAAGAAAATGACAGAGAGCATTGTTTGATATAATTTATCACATCAATTTCACCAGAGAGAGTAGCTTGAATTCCTTAGAAGGTAGACTTCTAAAGGATGTTTCATATAAGGGCATTGACATCGGCCATTTGATGAATTTTGAAATCATATATATATACATATATATATATATATATATATATATATATATATATATATATATATATATATATATATATATATATATATATATATATGTGTGTGTGTGTGTGTGTGTGTGTGTATGTTCATACATACATAAGATTTATTATATTTCAATCTATAGTTTTATATATTTATTTACGTTATATGTACCAGTACCTATTTTTGTTACTTAAAAGTTATGTGACAAATATCATAGCGACTTTGTCACTGGAATTATACCAGACTTCAATTAATGAACCAATCAACCTTACTTTGAGAAATCCATTGACATTGTCTACATGCCAAGCTGATATAATCGTATCAAAGTATTCATTAGCTTTGATTTTCCCAAATAATGTTATCACCAATTGCTGGAAACCATAGATTTATGAGGGATGAAAAAAAAAAAAAACAAGAAATGGACACTTAAACATTTTACTCATCATCACTCTCAAGGAAAAAAAATTGTTTTCTATTTCTACTAATGTTTTTATTTTATTTTTTTATTTTATTTTATTTTCTAGTCGCAAATCAAAAATTTGTAGGAGTCTCAGTAGAATATCTCTCAGTGCGATTCCACACCCCTGTTTTAAACCTCTTCTATTATGTTTGATAATTTTTGTTAACCATCTAATCATTATCTACCACCATAAAACATTTTATTGCTCTTCCGGCTCATTTTATATGTGCAGTACACAGTCTTTCCTAACAGGGATTTACTCGGTAGCCTAATAACAATGGGAATGAAGGAAAGAAGGCAAGAAGGAAGGGGGGGGGGGGAGTACTAGGATAGCCATTCGTGTAAACACCGAAGGAGGGTTGGGGGAACCTCTGCCTCACAGTTACGTGATTAAAGCCTACCTGACACTTGTGCGCATTTTTGCCACGCACTGGCACGCATTGATGCGTGCCAGTGCGTGCCACATTCACGCATAGTTCACGACAAGTTCATGCCACGTTCACGCCATGGCACGAATTGGCACGCCTAGTTCACGACAAGTTCACGACATGTTCACTCATCTTTCCGCATCATTCCGCATCGTTCACGTCAGTTCATGAATTGGCCACTCCATATAAAAACGGGGCTTCTCCAACCCGAGGACATTCTTGGATTGGCTTCGGAAGAGACAACAATGCTTTCTGTCAGAGACACCATTGCATTGAGGAGAAGATACCTATACCTGGCAGCTGCTGTAGCATTTGTTGGAGTGCATCAGAAAAGGCTGGCAAAGGAAAAAGAGAAACAAAAAAACAAGAAAGCATTTGATTTAAAAATAAATAGCAGACATAAAATATGTACAAGTATTTAGAAAGCATTTTATTTTAACATTAAAAACAGCAAACATGAAAAGTTTTTAGGCTGTTGATTTTAAGGTAATAGAGAAAAAAGTGTGTTGAAATAAGAAATCATTTTATTTTTACATTAAAACAGCAAACAGAAAAAATTTGTTTTGCTCTTCATTTTAAGGTAATAAAGAAGAATAAGTATGTTGATGAAATAAACCATCATTTTATTTTTACATTCAAACAGCAAACTTAAAAATTTCTTGGGTTTATTTTTCAGTTCATTTTTATTTAAAACAAAAGTTTTGGCTCTTGATTGGTAATAGAGGAAAATAAGTGTTAGCATGAAATAAGACATCATTTTATTTTTACATTCAAACAGCAAATATAAACAATTATTAGGTTTATATTTTTCTTTCCTTTTCATTAGTTTTTTCGTTTCCTTTTTGTCTCTTCATTATAAAGTTATAAAAATAGTTTGAAATAAGATATAATTTTTTTTTCACATTAAAACAGCAAATATAAAAATTTATTAGGTTTATTTTTCTTTCCTTTTCATTAATTTTTTTCGTTTCCTTTTTGTTTCTCTTCATTATAAAGTTATAGAAATAGTTTGAAATAAGATATCATTTTTTTTCACATTAAAACAGATAATATAAAAATTTATTAGGTTTATTTTTCTTTCCTTTTCATTAATTTTTTCGATTCCTTTTTGTTTCTCTTCATTATAAAGTTATAGAAATAGTTTGAAATAAGATATTTTTTTTCCACATTAAACAGCAAATATAAAAATTTATTAGGTTTATTTTTCTTTCCTTTTCATTAATTTTTTCGTTTCCTTTTTGTTTCTCTTCATTATAAAGTTATAGAAATAGTTTGGAATAAGCTATCATTTTTTTCACATTAAAACAGCAAATATAAAATGTTATTAGGTTTATTTTTCTTTCCTTTTCATTAATATTTTTGTTTCCTTTTTGTTTCTCTTCATTATAAAGTTCACGCCACTTCCCGCATCGTTCACTCCAGTTCACGCCAGTTCCCGCATCGTTCACTCCAGTTCATGCCAGTTCGCGCATCGTTCACGACTATTTTTGGCGTGCCAATGCATGCCACAAACTTTAAACATTTCAAAGTTCTGGGCACGCATGGCACGCATGCCACGCATCGTTCCCGCACTGTTCACGACAATTTCACGACTCGTTCACGCGAGTTCGCGCATCAATGCGTACCAGTGCGTGCCACGAATGCATGCAAGTGTCAGGTACCCTTAAGTAACACTTCTTCGAAATGCTCTGAAGGAAGGGAAAAAGTTCCTCTTTTTTCTAAGAGTTAACGGGTTAATTAAGCACATCTGTCAATTTATTGTAGCACCAAAAAATAGGCCGATGTTTGAAACATTCATTGCTGTAGTTTCATGGAAATTCATGAGCCGGTTTTTTAGATATTTGGGAAAAACACTATTACACGGCCTCTGGAAACGATAGTATATATATATATATATATATATATATATATATATATATATATATATATATATATATATATATATTATGTATATATATATATATATATATATATATATATATATATATATATATATATATATATATATATATATATATATGTATATATAGACAAGCAATAGATTGCTTGACATCAATACCAGAATGAATAAATAACTTAGATTCACTTATTATATATATATATATATATATATATATATATATATATATATATATATATATATATATATACATATATATACATATATATATATATACAGTATATATATATATATATATATATATATATATATATATATATATATATATATATATATATATTTACAGTATATATATATATATATATATATATATATATATATATATGTATCTATATATATGTATATATATATATATATATATATATATATATATATACAGTGTTTGCCTAAGAATATTATACCTAGAAAATAATGACGTCTTTTAAAGGATAAAATTTTTTCTATCACTAGGCCTATCTATTACTTGGTTCATTAATGTCTTTAGAAAGTTTCGTCCTTTGAGATTTACTTAGGATTCCGTTAGACCCATCTTGTGAAGGTTTAAATGCTCAGTTTGCCCCTCCTCGCCTTACTGTTATTGGTGACTTGAAGTTCGCACTTCTGATTTTATAATTCTTATTAAGTCTATAGGCCTAGAAATGAAATAAAGTAAGTACAGTATACTACACAGAGATTGTGGAGAAATTTCACAAATCATACTTAATGGCCTAGTATGTTATAAAGCCATGACTACAGAGCATTATTATTATTATTATTATTTATTATTATTATTATTATTATTATTATTATTATTATTATTATTATTATTATTATTATTGTAGAATCTGCACATTATATCTGTGGGTTGATATGTCTGACCCTATTATAGACTTCCGTTCATAAAGTAAAATTAAATAGAGGTACAATTAATTATAGTTTTAATAGCGAATACAACCCACCACCTGGCTTATTTACTTATTTATTTATCATTATTTTTTCTCCCTGAATAAACCCCATGAGAGATTAGACCTATATTGTATAGGAAACGTTGACTATAACCTGAGATTTGGCTTATAATGATTTATTGCAAGTTTTGAAACTACGACCCTATCTAACATTTGCTTTATACACAAAACGACTTGAGCAAAATCAAATAATAACTTTGAATTCATAACCCAAATGCATAAATTGTTATCAGTAGACAACAGGACTAAGCTTAAATTATTTTCCCTCTTGACGACCTCTTTCCCACTCAGTTCCAGTAGTCACGGTGTTCATAGCGATTCGGTCTACATTAACGTAATTCTATTTTTTTCTGAAATATTATTGTAGCACGATTGTTTTAACGATCTAATATTTTTTCAATAATAAATTTTTTTTTATAACAGTTCCCCAACTTTGTTTCATACATACACATGTTTACAAAGTGAAATATAAGATTTATTACTAAGTGACGAGTTATGGTCAACGCTTGTCAAATGCAAAAATAAATAAGTATCACCAGTCTGGCTACATACTGGACACAGGAATCCCCCTCCCCACATCCTGTATTAGTAAAGGAAGAAAAGAATAAGAAAGAAGAGAGAGAGAGAGAGAGAGAGAGAGAGAGAGAGAGAGAGAGAGAGAGAGAGAGAGAGAGAGATTTCAACACCAGACTAAAGAAAGCCTGTTGCTGTTTTGCTGGATAACCGGGGGACGTCAGTGACAGGATACTCTCTTTCTATCCTGCCTGTCTCGGAACCCCAAACCGAGAGGTAGTCCTGAATCGGAAGACACCCAAGAGGAAGGATCCTCAACGGAGTCGATTTCTTAGGGCTTGACCCGACCCAGGACTCTCGGAAAACCCGAGTCTCTTTACTTTAGGTTATCCAGGACGATACAGACATCACTGCCATTACCCCTCGGAAAATATTTTCCATTTAAGAAGACTCAAACATTTTATGTAAAGTTTATTGATTTCTTGATAAATTCATAATTTCTTATAAAGGTTAATAATTAAGAATTTATTTGCCTTTAATGATAATCATCATTATATCTATTTATGAATTTTAGATGTTTTTTTTTTTTTAGCAAATAAATCAGTATTTTGATAGACAAGGAGAGGCACCCGATGAGATGCTACTGCTACGGAGTTATTTGGTACTGTCTGTGATGGCAAGATTTGACATTGGAACCCTCTCTGGTTAGAGCTCATTTTAGATTTGCCTAATTTTTGAGTCAACATATTATGAATCTCTCGATTAACTTTTAAAGGCCAAGACTGAATAACAATATTTTTATTTGAATATGATCTGAAGAAAAAATAGTTTATTTGTAAAATCATTGATTAAAACTTTTGTGTTAATGTACTGTACAAAAGATTAAAAGAATATAACTAGAAAGAGAGAGTTGACTCAAGCGGCCGACCCTGCTATGAAAAGGGAGTAATGAGGTCGAAAGCAGATAGTTGCTTGAGTAGTTAAGCCAATCTATAGTCTATGCTTTGCAATGAGAGCATAGCTGTTAGGAACCTTGTTTTCAATTATGGCTTAGAAATACTTTATTAGGAGGCAGCGGGTTCTCTGGTTTGTTGCAATAAGTCTATAAGGATTAAAACATTATTATCTACAAGAACAATATCATGTCGGGCTTTCAGTGATGGGAAATTTTGTCTGAACACGGTGTCACTGAGATGTGCTTTAAAGATAATAGACTTTTCACCCTTAACTTCAATACTTCATATTTGTTAGGCCTGTAAATATTTTCATTCCCTAACTTGAATATTCAGCGTAGAATATCCATCGAAAAGTCAAAAATAATATCCAAGATTTCACTATAACTGTTTGTTCGTAATTATGTCGGTCTAAAGTCCAAACAATATCAGTAGACCATGTTTGATACAATTCTTTGGGAACTTCAATTTTACAGAATGTGAAGTGTGAAGTAGAAGAGGAGATGACGAATGAAGAAGTATTGATTGAAAAGCTCAAGATAGAGACCACGGGGTCCTAAGGGTCAATGGGCGTAGGAGATGATGATATTATATATGATGAATTTTAATTCAACTCTTTACAATATATAAATATTAAAACTGGTCATTTTCAATTCATGAAAAGTAACTTCACTAAAATATTTTCTCTTACATATTTTTTTTTCTCAGAATCTGAAGTTGTCTAAATTTAGGGGAAATTGCGTAATCGTTTGTACACTAAAAAAGATCATATTTGTTACCACTGAAGAAACACAGGAGGAATATAAATGCTGGATTTTAGAATACATGCACAAAAGCAACGATTTTCCGGCTGATTGTAATGTCAGGTAGGCCTATAATGCAACTCTCTATAGATGCAGAAGCTGTAATGTCATATAGGCCTACTTTGCAATGCTTTAAACATGTAGATGCAGAAGCTGTAATGTCAGAAAGGCTTGCAATGCAACGCTTAAAACTTATAAATGCAGAATCTGTAATGTCAGATAGGTCTACAATGCAACGCTCAAAATATATTGATGCAGAAGCTGTAATATCAGGTAGGCCTACAATGCAACGCTTAAAACCTATAGATTCTGAAGTTGTAATGTCAGATAGACCTAGAATTCAACGCTTAAATCATACTGATGCAAAAGCTGTTATGTCAGATAGGCCTACAATGCAACTCTTAAAGAATATTGATGTAGAACCCATGACTATTTTTCTCTCTTTCCTCGGATGTTCTGATGGTATTTCTTCTAAAAATTATTATTTTTCATTATTGTCTTTTTTCTTAATTTGAGAAAGAGAGATGAAGAGAACTGTCCTTAATCACTATATTCTTTTATATTTATGACATAGACACAGAGAGAGAGAGAGAGAGAGAGAGAGAGAGAGAGAGAGAGAGAGAGAGAGAGAGAGAGAGAGAGAGCATGTCTTCACCTAAATGAAAACTTATTATGCAGCAATTGTAAATTAAGATAATCTGCCTTTAGGAGATATGATTATTTTGACTGAGACTAAAAGAATAATGGCATCTCGTCCGTCCGGGACTTTGACGCCACGAAGAAAACCGCCATCACTTCTCATTGATTTTCTTTCATCATAACTTGGGCAATTTTTTGCAGGTCATTGATAAAGCCAAGGTCTTTGGTAAGGTCTACAGATCTTGGTTAAGTAAAGCCTTTATGTTTGATACAGGAGGATCATCGGTCCCGTGATGGTTGAGGAGGCTCTAGAGGTGGTGCTTTTCCTTTTCTATCCTCACTTACTATGCTGCAACCCCTGTTGGAAATAATGATAATAATAATGACAGGAAAAGTGAAAAATCAAAATTGAAATTTCGTCAACGTAGCCTAATCCTTTGTTCAAAAGAGTTGAAAACATTTAAAAGGAAAACATGACGAGGCTTTTATGCTTTGATATCGTCGCATTTGAAGAATCCTCTTCAACCAAACGAGGTGGCAAGAAAAGACTCAGTCCTACGAATACGTTGGGCGGTTGATGCTTAACTGAATATTGTACAAACTCGCTTATTAAGCCATTTTCTAATCTTTCTTTCTAGTTGTGACGCTCTTCCTTATTTCCCCATCTGTGGCTTTGACCTAACTGATTTTATTCTTTAATTAGCGTATTTAAATTGTCTACAGATACTTGAAACATTTGGGATTACCTCTGCTTTTTTCTTGTTGCTGCTCCTCTCACACCGAAGCAAATTATCTCCTTCGTTTTCAGCGACAAAATTGCTTATACAATTAGTTATACCATATAGAAATAATTAAATCGCATAATAAATATATATTATTTCTATAAAAGTATAATTCCCATTAATTTCGGAATATAATAGAAAAATTGATGGTTTTATAATTAAAAAATCACATAGATATTCAGAATATCGATATATTAAGAAATTATTTTTATGGGTATTGAGCGTGCAGTTTCGCCCAATACTCTTTGTGTTTTATTGCATATTTCATTTATTTTTGGTATCAACTAATATCATTAATTTTCATTATCAATAGAAGCTACGTAACATTTATAGCCTATAACAAATACAGTGGTCCAAGGCCTCTCTCCAAGTTTTTTTTTTTTTTTTTTTTTTTTTTTTTTTTTTTTTTTTTTTTACCACAAACAAGTCTTTCTTGATGGAAATTTAAGCGTAATGTTATAATTTCATTTTACCCTGAATTATGCTTTTCCAACCATTACCTTTTTCACGGCCGTCTTCTGCAATTAAACACATATCCACTCATATATTTCATTCTCTCCACGTTCCATAATCTTCTGTATTACTTTCTTTGCACAGGTCACAAATTTCATCTCTCCATTTCCTCCTGAAATATGCTTTTATTTAGAGCAGGTTTATCCTTGTTGTCATTTATAGATAGAATTTCTAAACTTCCGTTATTGGAAAGAAACTTTGATTGGGCTATTTATTTGAATATGTACATGTGGATGGAAGCCTGGATGAAATGAGAGTATAATTATAATCTAGTTGTTCCAACCTTTTCTAATTCTCGACATAATCGACGTATTCGGATATATATATATATATATATATATATATATATATAACGGATTTTGAGCGAAGCGAAAAATCTATTTTTGGGTGAGATAGCCATGTCGTCCTGATGGAAGTTCCTATAGGGTAGCTTCCTAGGGTATATTACAACTACGGCGATATTCCCAGAGAATTTACCTTAAGGTACCAGAATTCTAACTCCTGGAGCGAGTATCCCTCGTGAAAGGGATATCGCGACATATCAGAGGACGTATTCTAGACACGTCACATGGCAATCTACGACCTGAACAGAGATTCGTCTCGTAGGAGGGAGATTGACGAGATACGAATTCGGGAAAGAAAAAGGGGAGCCGCTCCCAAGGCTTCCCTATCCCCGGATTCGTATGCGTGCCTGGCGCCAATCCTGGCGCCATCTGTATTCCTTGTAGCGTACACGAGGTGCTACAGATACTGTATGTAGGGAGGGGTCCTACAGCCCTTTCTTAGAAAGGCAAGGGCGGGTCCATCAGGACGACATGGCTATCTCACCCAAAAATAGATTTTTCGCTTCGCTCAAAATCCGTTTTTTGGGCTCAAGCCATGTCGTCCTGATGGAAGTGTACCAGAGCATTACTGTATCTGTGGATTCTCAGAACGTGCCGTACTCCCCGGAGATATTTATTCCCGGTCGACTAGACCTAGAGACCTAAGATGTTACCGTTATACATCTTTTCAACTAACTATAAACTATGTTAGAGCTTCCTGCCCCCTACAGGGAAGAGTCCTACTAGACTCTGGAAAGTCTCGAAGAGTACATATATCTATGTATGAATACCAGGCAAGCTAATATAGTGGTCTCGCCCTATATTAAGTAAAGCATAGTTTGTATAGAACCACTGCGTCAATATATTGACCAGTCATCCGCACAATACTTGTATTGGACAAAGGTTTATATCCGCATAGGAAGAAACTAATAAAACCGCCCTCGTCCCTTTAAGGGACGGAGTCCTCCCATTAGGGGACTTACATAAACCAATGCAACATAGCTTGCAAAACAGAACAATTCTATCAGAATTATCCCAGATAAGATACATAGAATTAAAATGCTCAATTATACCAATAAATTGACACAGGTGAAAGAGACGCAAGGTTCTCAAGAACAAGTTTATTGACAGATAATAAACAGACAGGTTAACAACAAATATATATATTTATATAAAAGAGGGTAACCCAAAACTTTAAGCATAAGTATGATAGTAAACAGAACTTGTTTATCTGAAAGAAAAACCATTAAACACCACTTTAATGAGATACCAAGGTATCAAGTCATAAAAAATCTGTATTACAAATCAATCACATTAGCGTTAGAAACGCTTGGCACACATGTCTGAACTTATGCAAGGTTCACCTTTGAAGGAAGGAACAGTCTATATGGGCACTTGGTGCCCTCATTTAGTTTGTAGTACAGTATGTACCTACACACTCACCCTGGACTTAATCGTCCCAATTAAGACCACTGTTCCTCGCAGAGTTAAACAGTAGGGTTAACTACACGACCCACTGCTACCACAGATCTCTTAAGTTCCTCTACTTGCTTCGCATAGTGGCGAAAGAACACCCTGGAAGACTTCCAGCCCGTGTATGAACGGAGATGTTCAAAATCCATACAATTAAAGAAATTTAGGGATGAGGCAACTGCCCTCGGATCGTGACCTGCGGGTGTACTGTCAGGATCCGCTCTGCGAATAAAATATGTCATTTTCGCTCTGAGTTGATTCAGAGATAAATTTGAGCCTGATGTTTCTCCCCTGAATAGTTGACTACCCTTGAAGTCTGAAGTTCTACGAAGATAGACCTTTAGGCATTCTACTGGACATAGAGATGCATCTTCTTTCAGAGGACAGATTCTCCAGGGACCCCACCTGTTGGTGGGTAACTCATTCTTGGCGAGAAACGTAGGATCCGGAAACAGGTTCAGCTCCCCCCCATCCAGGAACTGAACACGACCTGCCTCTCTCGAGAGGGCTACGATCTCACTAACCCTGGCCCCGGACGCGAGTGCAAATAGGAAAATAACTTTTTGCGTCAAATCCTTTAACGCACATTCTTCATTGCTCAACAAGGAGGCGAAATGAAGAACTTTGTCTAAAGACCATGAGATGGGCTTTGGAGGTGCTGAAGGTCTGAGCCTAGCGCAGGCTTTCGGAACTTTATTAAAGATCTCGTTACCTAGGTCGATCTGGAAGGCAAATAAAATGGGTCTCATCAAAGCCGATTTACACACTGAAATCGTATTAGCTGCCAATCCTTGGCCATGGAGATGGATGAAAAAAGATAAGCAGAAATCTGTTGAGATCTCCTGCGGATTCTTTGCCTTTACAAAGGCCACCCATTTTCTCCAAGATGACTCATATTGCCTTCTAGTCGATTTGCACTTGTATTCCTCTAGGAAGTCTATGCTGGCTTTCGAAATCCCGAAGCGCTTTCTCACCGCTAGGGCGAGAAAATCATGAGCTGCAGGGTCTGGGTTTTCTGTAATGAAGCGCAGACAGTCGACTTCTGGACTCGCTGGGTCAGAACTGGATGTGGTAGCGGCACGAACTTCATCTGTAGTTCCAACGCCAAGGGGAACTACATGCTGTTCGCCCACTTGTGGGCCACTATTGCCGCTACCCCCTTGAAGGATCTCAGTTTGTTGAGGACCCTCAACAGAAGGTTGTGAGGAGGGAACAGATAAATCCTGGACCATCTGTTCCAGTCGAGGGACATTGCGTCCACTGCTTCCGCTAAGGGGTCCTCGTACGGGGACACGTACAGGGGCAACTTCTTGTTGTCTTTCGTCGCAAAGAGGTCTATTTGCAGTTCTGGGACTTGATTCAGAATGAAGGAAAATGATCCTGCGTCTAAGGACCATTCCGACTCTATCGGTGTGAACCTGGATAGAGCGTCCGCTGTCACATTGCGGACTCCTTGAAGGTGAACTGCCGACAGGTACCACTTCTTCTTTTCCGCCAATCGGAAAATGGCTAACATCACTTGGTTGAGAGGTGGTGACCTCGACCCTTGTCGATTCAAGCATCTCACAACCACCTCGCTGTCTGTCACCAATCTTATGTGGATCGAGTGACGCGGGGAGACTTTCTTTAAGGTAAGGAGCACTGCCATAGCTTCTAGAAAGTTTATATGAAAGGTCCTGAATAGCTTGGACCAAGTCCCCTGGACTTTTTTCCGATGAGAGTGACCTCCCCATCCCTCCTTTGAGGCGTCTGAGTGAATCGTCAACGACGGGGGAGGTGGCTGAAGAAGAACAGACTTCTTTAGATGTCTGGCTTGGGACCAAGGTCTGAGAAGAGTACGTAGCCGAGGCGGCACTGGTCTTCTCAGGTCTCTTCGCGCGTTTGATGCATACCTTCTCCAAACTCCGGTTGCATCCTTTAGCTGTGCTCTTAGCACTGGGTCTGTCACTGAAGCAAACTGGAGAGAGCCTAGTACCCTCTCCTGTTCGCGTCTTGATATCCTTTCGGAATCTAGAAGTCTCTTGACAGAGCCCGCTATCTCCTTCCTTTTCTTCATTGGGATGGAGAAACTGTGTGACAAAAGGTCCCAGTGGATTCCCAGCCACTGGAACTTTTGGGATGAAGAAAGTCGAGACTTTTTCTTGTTGATCTTGAAGCCTAGGTACTCTAGGAACTGGATCACCTGACTGGAAGCTTGCAAGCATTCGGTCTCGGATGCTGCCCACACCAGCCAGTCGTCCAGGTAGGCTACTACCTGAATTCCCTTTAGGCGTAATTGTTTGAGAGCTGCGCTCGCAAGCTTCGTGAAAATCCTTGGGGCTATGTTTAGCCCGAATGGCATGGCTCTGAAGGCGTACAGTTTTCGTTGTAGCCTGAACCCTAGGTAGGGGGAGAGTCGACGGCTGATTGGAATGTGCCAATAGGCGTCTGACAAGTCTATAGAGACTGAGTATGCCCTCTTGGGCAGTAAGGTCCTTATGTGTTGCAGTGTTAGCATCTTGAATTTGCAATTCACTATGAACTTGTTGAGTGGTGACAAGTCCAGAATGACTCTGAGCTTTTCCGAGTCTTTCTTGGGAACACAAAACAGCCTCCCTTGGAATTTGATGGACTTCACCTTTCGGATCACATTTTTCTCCAACAGTTCTTGAACGTACTCCTCCAAAATGGGGGTGGAGTGTTGGAAAAACCGAAGGCATGGGGGTGGAGTGCTGTACCAGCTCCAACCCAGTCCATTCTTGAGTAGGCTTTGGGCCCAGGGATCGAAGGTCCAGCGATCCCAAAATTTCATCAGTCTCCCTCCTACCGGTATCATTTCACTTGGACTGCCGTCCTGAGGTCTTGCCTCCCTGACCACGACCACCTCTGAATCCCCTTCCCCTTGAGGGGCGCCTAGACGAGCCTCTGGCTGCTCCTCTAGGTTTTGCACGAAAGGAAGAAGACTGTCCTTCGAACGTTGGGGCGAATGTGGTTGACTGACCTGGCACCGCCTGGGGTACCCACTGAAAGGCAGTCGGGGTTTGTGCCACCATCTGGGGCACTGGAGGCAAAGGCAATTGCAGTTGCTGTTGCTGTCTATAAGGCTTGGCTGGCCGAGATGGTAGCCTAGTCTTCATATTCTTCCTCTTTGGTTGAGGACCCTCATCCGGGGAAGATTTTCTTTTGATAGCCAGGCCCCACTTCTGGAGAAGATTTCTATTCTCCACGGCGGCCTTATCAACAACCTCTTTGACCACATCGGTAGGGAAAAGGTCTTTTCCCCAAATGTTGGAGGAGATTAACTTCCTTGGCTCGTGTCTCACCGAAGCTCCGGTGAACACGAACTCCCTGCAAGCTCTCCTTGCCTTGACGAAGTTATAAAGGTCCTTCGTCACTGTGGCTAAGTGAGACTTAGCCACTACCATGAACATTTCATGGACCTTGGGGTCACTTGCCATCGTCTCGAGAGTAGTCTGATGAGACATTGAGGCAGCCAGTCTTTCTTTTGTCTCGAACTCTCTTCGTAAAAGAGATTCGGACAGCTTGGGGAGGTCCTCGCCGAATTGCCGTCCGGCAATATCAGCCTCCAACTTTCCCACTGAGAATGTTAGATGGACATCCTTCCAGTCTTTGTGGTCCATAGGTAGAGCCAGCGACAAGGGTTTACACTCCTCCAGGGAGGGGCAAGGCTTGCCGGCCTCGACTGCCTTTAGGACACCCGCAAACCCTTTCTGTAAAAAGGGGAAGGCTCTATCAGGAGAGGACACAAACGAAGGGAGCTTCTTGCTCAATGCAGCTACCTTCGAATTCGAGAAGCCCCTCTCTTTCATCGAGGATGAAAGTAGGGCTTGAGCCTTAGCGTGGTCCATAACAATGACCTCCTTCGGCTCTGTCTCCTCCCTTGAAGCTGGTTCTTTTCTCAGCCGGACATAGCAGTCCGGATATGATGCCTTGCTGGGCCAGAATTCTACCTCCTCTAGGGGAACTGAACCCAGCTTATCCGAAATGACGATCTTTCCAGTCGTCATCGGCATGTGCTCAGCATACCTCCATGGGTTAGCATCTGAGCATATGGGAAGGTCTTTCACATTGAGCCTTTTCCGGGGCCCATGTGATTCTGCCAGGGACTGCATACGCAGTTCCATTGCAGCCGCCTTCTCCTGATTCTCCTTCTGCATTTGTTGGATCATTTCAACAATCGAAGAGAGGGCCTTTCCCAGTTCTACTGGGAGGCCAGCCGATGTTGAGGGGATAGGCTCCGGCATCTGAACCGGAGTAGCCGACACCTCGTCGACCTCATCCTCTACGACATCCGGGGTTTGGACTTGATCCTGACCTTCTGCCAGGAGGTCTTCTTCCAAACGATCGTCCAGGTCAGACATCCTGTCACACAACTGGATGTCTTGCATCGCATCTGCGACTTCCTCGTCCACCTGGACTTGATCTTGAAGGATCTCCTCTTGAGGCTGGGGAATCACTGCCTCAGCTGATGCCTGGGGAAAAAGATACGCCCTCATCTTCTCACTTGGAAGATAAGGGCCAGAGGTGTTCTTCTTGAAGCCCCTTACCCAAGTACGAAGCTTTTCCCTAGCTATATCCCTTGATTCCGCCGTTCTAGGGGAATCAAAAGCCTCAGTAATCAGGTTAGTGCATACAGTACATACCTGAGGGTCCCAATACTGGAGATCATCCTTGGAGACAGCGCATGCTGCGTGTCTCCTACAACACTCATGTCCGCAGAGGTTCTTGCTGCGGACATTGCAGAAAACATTTCCGCACTTCAGAGGGTCCTCCTGTAAAGAGAAGAAATTTCCATGAGTATCAAGTGAACTATGTATCACTGGATATGCATAGTATAGCATAACAATTCATAAATGAAAGACACACACTTGTGTTTCCCTCACAACCCATTGTTGCAGCCTTCCGGATAATAAAATCAAAAATGGTTTATCTCTACTAGAGTAACCAATGCAAGGTTTCCAGAGGAAACAGGTGGAGCTCACACCTAGGCAATGATTTTAAAAATCCTGGATAATAGACGGGGAAGAACTCTGCTTCCTGTCTGAGGGCAACAGCAAAGGGCTGTGTAAGAAAACACAATAGTGTTAGAAGATACAGTGCTGTACCTAAACTTTTACTATAGTTTTCTTCTTACTGTATATGCTATACAGAAGAATACTAGTACAGTATAGGAGGATGTGTGCCGGCCTGCCTTTGCCGGCCGGCACACACCACAATTAGCTTTAAAGTATACTACTTAACAGCTATAGGGCGGCAGCCCTCTGGTTCAAATGCCTGTGCCGGCGGCAGCAGCTGCCGGCCAGCAACAGCCAGTGTTGGCCGGCAATGATTGCCGGCCAGCAACTACACAAGGTAGTACCCAGCTGCCGGCCACACTCTTGGTGACCGGCAGACAAGGACTGACATAAGCCGGCCGGCAAAGGTACAAGACCGATGCCAGCCGGCAGCAAAAGAACCAGAAGACTACCCCTGCCCGGCTGCCGGCCTCATAGGCCGGCAGCCGGCCTCATAGGCCGGCTGCCGGGACAGGTACAGCACTAGAGAAAATAGAATGGATGCCGGGATAAGAGTGTACACAACCCCCCAAGCCCGGCAACCGAAATAGTGCATATAAGGAAGGGGAGAAACTTAATTCAGGCTTCCTTGACCAATGCCGTCCGGCTCTGCCGGCAGGCATGGATGAGGGACCAAGAGAGGTCCGGGCAGCACTCGAAAACATAAGACCCTTGCCGTCCAGCGTCTCTGCCGGCCGGCAATGGGCTTAGTCAATCCATATCCCAACCTATACTAGGTCCAGAAGTAGAATGACATATGGTACAGTAATACCCCTGCCGGCCAGCTCTGCCGGCCGGCAAGGTACAGTACAGTAATGGCTAGGCCATTACGGAGATAGAGGGGGAAGGGACAAGAGGGTCCTGCCAACCTTGCTTTAGTGACAGATCACCCGCAGCCAAGAACTCTGTCTTAGCCTAAGGGAGATCTAAGGGAAAGGGCCAGCGCAGTAGTATAATACCTGCCAGCTTCCAGAGCACCAAAGCAAGGAAGGCGTTGCAACTCCCAAGGGAAGATTTATCCTCCCCGAGAACAGCAACAGGACTTAGTCTGGTCGATCACACAAGAAGGAATCATAACTACAGAAACCTTCGACAGTGACCTAAGGGAGCTCAGCTCCCTTTGTAAGTGTTAGGTCAGCGAGGGAGACTCTGCCCCAAGCCAAACAACACGGACTCAGACTAAAAACTCTGTTGTTCTGACCCTCTTTGAACCAGACTCTGCTGGAACAGGAAGGTACAGTAACACCCTAGTATAGTTTTATCGAAAATAAATTCGGAAAAAACCACTTAGGGATAAGCCCAAGGCTTAAACAGAGGGAAAGGGATTGCATACCTTCTCCGAAGAAAAGAAAGCAACCGGGGAGTATGATAAAGTATACTAAGGCTCCATAAGCAATTAGCCTAGGCACCAAGAGAATCGATTACCTAATTCACCGAAACTCTCACGTATACAATCTTGGAAATATTCCACACAGTCTAAAATGTATAAAATATAGCCTAAAGCTTCAATAAAATTTTAATTACACTCGGAAAAACCATAATCATGCATTAAGTACTAGGACCAAACGACTAGGCTACAAGGCCTAGCGTAGGCCAGAATGGCGAATACTTCGCCAAATAATACTAAGCACGAAAGGAAATCCTATGTAAAGCTAAATAGCTAAATTTTATTAAGCAAAACAACCAGGAATGTCACTCTGACTAACTAATTTATACCTAGCGAGTGACAGTGTCCAGGACACCTCTGGTAGGCTACGGCTCTTGTATCAAAGATTAATCCTATTAATCACTCAAAATTTTACCAAGAGCCTACATTTATACATAACAGACACTATACTCAACTTATCCGAGGTCAACGAAGACGAAGAAGCCATGAAAAGCTGAATAAATCCAAGATTTGCGAGAAAAACAGGAAAAAACACCGAGTTGTTAAGCTACGCAAAAAGGAATACAGATGGCGCCAGGATTGGCGCCAGGCACGCATACGAATCCGGGGATAGGGAAGCCTTGGGAGCGGCTCCCCTTTTTCTTTCCCGAATTCGTATCTCGTCAATCTCCCTCCTACGAGACGAATCTCTGTTCAGGTCGTAGATTGCCATGTGACGTGTCTAGAATACGTCCTCTGATATGTCGCGATATCCCTTTCACGAGGGATACTCGCTCCAGGAGTTAGAATTCTGGTACCTTAAGGTAAATTCTCTGGGAATATCGCCGTAGTTGTAATATACCCTAGGAAGCTACCCTATAGGAACTTCCATCAGGACGACATGGCTTGAGCCCAAATATATATATATATATATATATATATATATATATATATATATATATATATATATATATATATATATATATATATATATATATATATATATATAGGTGTGTGGATGCAACCCGTATTTCTTTTATATTGCTAAGCGAGAAGGGTATTTTATTTTGAGAACATAAGAACTGAAACTTATTCACCTACTTTACTTTAAGGACTGCTTTTCTGGTCTATAACAGCAAGGGAACCCTACTCACTACAGGACCTTCACAGTCATTTTATCATGTACATGATAAAATGACTGTGAAGGTCCATTTTATCATCATGTACATTCCAAACATTCGGCATTTCGAATGCATATTTCTCGTTTATATTTCAATAATACAGCGTTGCTCTGTTGAATTTTGTCAATATAGGACATTCATTCGTTAATAGTGTTCTTTTGACAATCTGTCTTCATAAGGTATACCCTCAGTTTTTCTCGATTTCGGGTAACATTTTTGGGGATTTATGACCTAATATAGCGCATAAAACTTATCTATTTATATAACATTGAAAAGGAACATTTTGAGTGGTAAATGGTCCTTTCACATCAATTTTCAAGGGAGATATGAGCATATGTAGTTCTGGTACCCAGAGTTTACTGGTCGAAATTATCGCCCGATTTTGTGAAATTAGGCCTAAATATCTGAACTGGTGCCAGGTTTCACAATGTTCATCCTGACTCGTGATAAAATTCAAGGGTACATTTCTACTCACTGGAATACCGGCCCCCTCATACCATATATTAGGAGAGAGAGAGAGAGAGAGAGAGAGAGAGATTTCAACGCCAGACCAAAGAAAGCCTGTTGCTGTTTTGCTGGATAACCCGGGGGACGTCAGTGGCAGGATAAGCCCCCCTGACACTTGCACGCATTCGTGGCACGAACTGGCACGCATTGATGCGCGAACTCGCGTGAACGAGCCGTGAAAATGTCGTGAACAGTGCGGGAACTCGCGTGCCAGAGCGTACCAATGCGTGCCATGCGTGCCCAAAACTTTGAAATGTTTAAAGTTTGTGGCACGCATTGGCACGCACTAAATGGCCGTGAAATAGTCGTGAACGATGCGCCAACTGGAGTGAACTGGAGTAAACAGTGCGGGAACTGGCGTGAACTGGAGTGAACTGGAGTGAACGATGCGGGAAGTGGCGTGAACTTTATAATGAAGAGAAACAAAAAGGAAACGAAAATATTAATGAAAAGGAAAGAAAAATAAACCTAATAAATTTTTATATTTGCTGTTTTAATGTGAAAAAAAAATTATATCTTATTTCAAACTATTTCTATAACTTTATAATGAAGAGAAACAAAAAGGAAACGAAAAAATTAATGAAAAGGAAAGAAAAATAAACCTAATAAATTTTCATATTTGCTGTTTTAAAGTGAAAAAAAATTATATTTTATTTCAAACTATTTTTATAACTTTATAATGAAGAGAAACAAAAAGAAAACGAAAAAATTAATGAAAAGGAAAGAAAAATAAACCTAGTAAATTTTTTTATTTGCTGTTTGAATGTAAAAATAAAACGATGTCTTATTTCAAACTATTTCTATAACTTTATAATGAAGAGAAACAAAAAGGAAACGAAAGAAAATAATGAAAAGGAAAGAAAAATATAAACCTAATAATTGTTTTTTTGGGCTCAAGCCATGGCGTCCTGATGGAAGGTTCCTGTTTGGTAGCTTCCTTGGGTATAAGACTACTAAGATATTCCCAGAGAATTTAACCACAGGTTATCACAGAATTCTAACTTCTGGAGCGAGTATCTCAAAGGTTTCCCTTTAAGACATCGTAATACAACAGGGGACACGCATGTCTGGTCGTGCCACATAGCTATCTCCACCCCGAACAGAGTTAACGCTTCGGTGTGTAAGGGCTGAGAATAGCTGGGAGCCGTTCCACAGCTAATCTCACTCGTGGCTACTACTGATACTCGAGACGTAAACAAACGGACGCCATTGCTCTAATGACGTCACGCGCGTCTTAATCCTTTGTTTAGTAGCTGCCCTACTGAGACGGATTTTCCCTTGTGTGAACTTTATCGTTTTGCATCTTCGCTATGTCGTTACCTTCAGCCTCGCCTTCTTCTGGAAAGTTGAGTACAAGGTTCCAGTATTGTTTAATTAAGCTCTGGCCGTAAAGTAAATATTATTTTGCGAAATAATTGATGTTTTGTGGCAGAGCTGTGCCTCTACCGGACCCGCCATTTTATGGCGTCGTTGTTGTTTTGCATGTCTTATTTAGTTAGCCACAACAACGCTTCCGGCCTTATATACTAATCGAATACATTAGTTTATTTAGTCTTCATAGCTAGGAACTTTTATATCGTGTTTAGACGCTTTTTATCGGTCATCGATTGACCTCATACCAGTCGGCTACTATAGCCCCCAGGCCAGGAGCCTATATACAAGTGTTCATGCATGATTTATCAGTGATCCTAGACTAAGTTATGAAGATAGTGGCATTATTTTACAATACTTTTGACTAGTGATGCAAATGTTTTCGCCTTCAGGGACCATATAGGGGATAGGCTAGTCAGTGATTCTTACTAGCCTAACCTAACCTTAGGACCCCTATATGCTTCCTTCATCCCCTGCCTTGGCATTCCCTCTAATTAGCCTTGATCCCTTTTCTGAGTAAAGGGATTTATTGTCTAATAGAGTATTATATCGCCTCTCAGTCCTCCCTAAAGGAATGAACCCCCTTTAGGATTGCGTCTGAGAGTGAGGTTAGGCTAGCCTACCTCTATGGCTAGGATAGTCTGCGACTTTCCTGCGATAGCGATACGTCTTCTTCCTTGCCTAGTTCAGGACTTTTAGCCCTGATCTAGGTCGGGTTAGGAAGGTTTCTCTGTTCCATGCTGAAACTGTACTCTTGCACCGTTTTAGCCGATCAGCCTAATCTTAGGTTAGGGAGTGTCCTCCCTTCCCTTTGTGGCCGCTCTGGTACAGAAACCCTTCCTGGGAAGACCCCTCTCTTCTCCCTCCCCACCTATCTCTTGTATAGCCTAGCCTATGCTTAGGTTAGTTTATACTCATCTGTCCCCTGTCCTACAACTCCTCCTTAGGGTGGATGAGTAGGGCTACCCGAGCTTCCTTGTGCAGTCCGCTCTGGTACATATACCTTCATAGTGTCCTATAAGGTTAGTTCCTAGTGTAGCTCTGCATAAGGGAGTCTCCCCCCCCCCCCATCTTGGGTGTTCCCTAGTCCTCCCTTGGGCTACCTGCTCCCGGTCCCTAGTGACCCCTGCATATGGATGATAGAGCCTGTCTCTATCATGGGTACACCCCCTCAGGGAGGGGGAGGGATGTCTGGAACCCTGAAGGTACTTCCTGCATCCTTCCCCCCCTCCCCCTGTCTCTCTATCTATCCGGGTGCCGGTCTCTTGCCGCCTCTTATGCCGGCAATACCTGCCTCTTGGTGACTTCCCTACCCTTGCCGCCAGCCCCCCGTGTTCCGAGGGACTGCCGGCTGCCGCCGGCTACTACCGGCGGCTCTCCTACTCCTATCTAATCGTCCGCTTGCCGGTCGATCTCCGGAGTGCCGGCATATACTGCCGGCAACCCGATACTACCTGTACCATCCTTACCCCAGTCACCAATCCGGCATCCTCCGGCTGCCGGAGCCGCCGCTCCCTGCCGGCGTGCCGCCGTTGTGCCGGCGGCCGCCATCCTGGTATCTAACTGACTTTTGAAAATTGTCTGTTATAATGCCAGAATCTATGCTGGAGCGAGCTCCGGCGTGCCAGCGGCTTGCCGGATACCCCGGAGGCGTCAAGAATACTTGCACCCCCCTCTCTGTAGCTATCATAAGACTAAGATAGCCCTACCTGGCAAATAGATAAGCTGCTTTGCTTCTAAGATCAGTACCTAGTACTGCTCTATTAGTGATCATGCTGTCTCTTTGCATTCTTCTATTTCCAGCATGCTATGTGCATCTTAGCACGGCTGGTTGCCAGAAGCAGTTACCCTTAATGAGACCTTCTGGCTCTTATCTGGGAACCGAATGAATTCGATCCCAACCTTGTCCTTGGCTTTCCATGGAGTTCCAATATAATGGGAATCCTAAGAAACTATATCCAATGATCTCGGTCATTTGGATTATCCCAGGACCAAGCCTATGGTAACCAGCCGGGCGAGATGCATGGAGCGTGTTCTCCTTTACTGTTTCACTCTCTATGCATCACACCTTCTGTAAGTTAAAATTAATGATTAATATTAACTTAATTTAAGAGCCATTCCTATGACTCCCCCATACTCATTTTCTCTTTCTTCCACAGGAGGAGCAGATGAAGTGCGATTTCGCATACTGTGCCGTGAAACGCTCCCAGTTTTACGGACATACGGCGTGCAGGACTCACGCCCCTTGCTCAGACAAGAAAGGGGATTGGAAGTTCTGGAATCCACTGGAATGTACGGTCTGCCAGGCCTACCTAGTTGAGGCCTTCCATAACCCTCCCTCAGCGGAGGTTAGAGACATTGCTCGTGAGAAACTGCGCAAGTGGGTGCGTGGTTTTCAGAGGAATGCCACTGGACCGTACCTGGCCACCGAAGAACTGAGGTCCCTGCTGTTCCCTAAGGCCTCCCCTGATTCAGTGGTTCCAAAGGAAGCAATCCCCACTGTCCAAATTACGGTGGAACCTGATGTGGTCATGGCTCAGTCCATGCACGAGTGTCGCCTAGATTCCGAAGAGGATGAACAGATCTCTGACGTCTCGGAAGACACGGAGAAGACGCTTATGGCTCAAGGAGCCGAAGAGGACGAAGACAAGGTGGAATACACCGAGTCGGAGATTGGAGCTACTCCCTCGTCCATCCCTCCGCCTACTCCTACACCGACGGATGTGTCCATTCCGTCTACCTCCTCGACCCCGGATCCTTCCTCTTCTACACAAGAACTGATCCGACTGATTAGAGCTGTCATGGACGACAGACTGAAGGAGAACCAGGAGTCCATCAGGTCTATGATTGGATCCAGAGAACCGAAGAAGATCTCGGTTAAGGATCTCCCAGCTTGCTCTCATGCCAACCCGTGGAGGTATGCAGAGCATATGGTTATTGCGACCGGCAGGATCTTTGTTAGTGACAAAATCGGCACGGTCCCGTTGGAAGATGTGGAATTCTTCCCAAGCTTCGAGGCCTACCCGGACTGTTACGTCTGGCTTCGTTCTGAACCTGCCTCGAAGGAGGAGACCGAACCTAAGGAAGAGATAGTGTTCGATCTCGCAAAGGCCCAGGCTATGCTAGCCTCCGCATTTAAGAGCAGGGGCTTTACCTGCTCTAAGCTTCCTGCTTTGAGCAAGAAGCATCCTACTTATGTCGCTCCCGACACTGCGATTCTTCCATTTTTGGAAAAGGCCTTGGCTGCATGCCTTAAAGCGGCGGAAGAAGGGAAACCCTGCCCTGCACTGGAGGAGTGCAGACCCTTCTCCATCGTAACGCCCCCTGACACTAGACAATGGAAAGATGTCCAACATACTTTCGTTGTGGGTAGGCTCGATCCTGACGTTGCCGGACGTCAGTTTAATGAAGACCTCCCTAAGCTCAATGATCACCTCCTTCGCCGGGAACAAGACACGAAGGAGAGGCTTGCAGCGTCTCTTTCTCATCAAGTCCAACTTGAAGTTATGGCCTGTGACACAGCAGTACCCGATCACTACATGGTACTGGCCAAATCCCACTTACTCACGGTAATGAAGGACTTGTACCATTTCATAAAGGCTCGTAGAGCCTGTCGTGAATTCGTGTTTGTCGGTGCCACCGTGAAACACGAACCCCGGAGGCTGATTTCCTCCAACATCTGGGGAAAGCACCTGTTTCCTTCGGACCTTGTCAAGGAAATAACGGACAGAGCCGCCACGGAGAATAGGAACCTTCTCCACAAGTGGGGCATGTCCAGGAAAAGGAAAACCTCTCAGGACGATGGACCTCAGCCTAAGAGGAAACCTCAGAAACCGAAACCCCAGCAACGTCAACAAAGACGTCAGTTTCCGGGACCCGCTACCTCCCAAGTGGTTGCCCAACCACAACAGACCTTTCAATTGGTCCCCCAACCGGTGTTGTCACAGTCACCGGTCTTCACCCCTGCCTTTGAGCAGCCATCCACTACCTTTCATGCCAGAGGTAGAGGCTCGTCCAGGGGTGCAAGCAGAGACGCCTCTCGTCGTCCCTCCAGAGGTAGAGGAGGAAAGGGAGCTAGCGGCCGAGGCAACAAGTCCTCGGGACACCAGAAGCAATGAAGTGCTTCCGGTGGGAGGAAGACTCCGCCAATTCCAGGATCGTTGGACCTTCGATCCTTGGGCACACAGCATCATCAAGAACGGTCTAGGCTGGAGTTGGGTGCAACCACCCCCAATCTTCCAGCGGTTCTTCCAACAATCGACCCCCATTCTGGAAGAATATGTTCTAGACCTCTTGAACAAGAAGGTGATAAGGAAGGTAAAGTCCACCAGGTTCCAAGGGAGACTGTTTTGCGTTCCCAAGAAGGACTCAGACAAGCTCAGAGTCATTCTGGACTTATCCCCCCTCAACAAGTTCATAGAGAACAACAAATTCAAGATGCTGACGCTTCAACAAATAAGGACCCTTCTGCCTCAAGGTTCCTACACGGTCTCTATAGACCTGGCGGATGCCTATTGGCACATTCCAATGAACCATCACGCTTCCTCCTACCTAGGATTTCGACTCCAAAGGAAAAGCTACGCCTTCCGGGCCATGCCATTCGGCCTCAATGTGGCCCCTCGGATCTTCACGAAGCTGGCAGACGCCATAGTACAACAGCTCCGCCTAAGAAACGTCCAGGTGATGGCCTACCTCGACGACTGGCTAGTCTGGGCTCCATCGCCCGAAGAGTGTACAAAGTCTTGCGACGAAGTTACCCAGTACCTAGAACACCTGGGATTCAAGATCAACGAGAAGAAATCTCGCCTCTCTCCGGCTCAGAAGTTTCAGTGGCTGGGAATCCACTGGAATCTTCAGTCACACCGCCTTTCCATCCCCCAGAAGAAAAGGAAGGAAATAGCAGGGTCTGTCAAGCGACTACTGAAATCCAAACGCATTTCAAGACGACAGCAGGAACGAGTTCTAGGCTCTCTACAATTCGCCTCAGTGACAAACCCAGTGCTTCGTGCACAGCTAAAGGATGCCGCGGGAGTCTGGAGACGATCGGCATCCATCGCTCGAAGAGACCTCAAGAGACGGCTTCCAAACAGACTTCGACGCCTCCTAAAGCCGTGGTCGGAAGCAATGGCCCTGAAAAGGTCCATTCCTCTCCAACACCCTCCTCCTTCACTCAACATCCACACGGATGCCTCACTGGAGGGCTGGGGAGGTCACTCCCACCTGAAACAAGCTCAAGGGACCTGGTCTCCACTATTCAAGACGTTCCACATAAACATCTTGGAGGCCATGGCGGTCCTTCTTACTCTGAAGAAGCTATCCCCGCCGCCCTCGATCCACATCCGTCTAACCCTAGACAACTCGGTGGTAGTTCGTTGTCTCAATCGCCAAGGCTCAAGATCGCCCCAGATAAATCAGGTGCTTCTCCCAATCTTCCGTCTGGCGGAGAAGAAGAAGTGGCACCTGTCTGCAGTTCACCTACAAGGATTCCGCAACGTGACAGCGGATGCTCTATCTCGGACAAACCCGATAGAGTCGGAATGGTCTCTAGACGCAAGATCATTCTCCTTCATCTCTCATCAAGTCCCAGAACTTCAGATAGATCTCTTTGCAACGAGCGACAACAATCAACTTCCTCTGTACGTAGCCCCGTACGAGGACCCCAAGGCAGAAGCGGTGGACGCCATGTCACTGGACTGGAACAGATGGTCCAAGATATACCTGTTCCCTCCCACCAACCTTCTGTTGAAAGTCCTCTCCAAACTGAGAACCTTCAAAGGGACAGCGGCCCTAGTGGCTCCCAAGTGGCCCCGGAGCAACTGGTACCCCCTGGTCCTGGAGCTGCAGCCCAAGCTGATCCCTCTCCCGGGCCCAGTTCTCTCTCAACAAGTACAGAAGTCGACTGTCTTCGCTTCATCATCGAAAATCAAGGACCTTCATCTCATGATTTTCTCTCCCTTGCCGCAAAGAAGAGGTTTGGGATCTCGAAGAAAAGTCTAGACTTCCTAGAGGAATACAAGACCGAATCCACGAGACGGCAATATGAATCATCCTGGAGGAAATGGGTCTCCTTTGTTAAAGCAAAAAATCCTAAAGAAATCACCATTGATTTCTGTATGTCCTTCTTCATTCACCTTCATGGACAAGGATTAGCAGCCAATACGATTTCGACCTGCAAATCGGCTTTGACTAGACCAATTCTATACGCTTTCCAAATTGATCTGTCCAGCGACATCTTTAACAAACTGCCGAAAGCATGTGCTCGCCTACGCCCAGCACCCCCTCCGAAACCGATCTCCTGGTCACTAGACAAGGTGCTCCATTTCGCCTCCAACTTGGACAACGATTCATGCCCCCTCAAGGATCTGACTCAGAAAGTTATATTTTTATTTGCTCTCGCCTCGGGAGCTCGAGTCAGCGAAATAGTGGCATTATCAAGAGAAGAGGGACACATCCTGTTTGCTGATTCAGGAGAAGTGACCCTCTCCCCTGATCCGACGTTTCTCGCCAAAAATGAATTACCCACCAAAAGATGGGGCCCTTGGAGAATATGCCCCCTGAAGGAGGATGTCTCTCTATGTCCAGTAGAGAGCCTCAAGGTCTATCTTCGCAGAACTTCAAACTTTGGTGGAGGCCAACTCTTCAAAGGAGAAACATCGGGCAGCGACCTGTCACTGAAACAATTAAGAGCGAAAATCACCTACTTCATTCGCAGAGCGGATCCGAACAGTACACCCGCTGGTCATGATCCTAGAAAAGTGGCATCTTCTCTGAACTTCTTTCAGAGCATGGACTTTGAGAGCCTTAAAAACTTTACGGGCTGGAAGTCCTCGCGAGTTTTCTTTAAACATTATGCGAAACAAGTGCACGAAATCAAACATTTTGTGGTAGCCGCAGGTAGTGTTATGAAACCTGCACCTAACTCTGCGTAGAACAGTGAGTTACTTGGGACTCTAACTCTTCGGGTGCCTATGTTGACCCTCGAGTGATTCATAGTGATGTCTAAAAACACTTAGTGCTTTTATAACTGTTCTTATCCCAGGTGAAATGTCATAGTGTTACACAAGTGCCGCATGCCTTGAGCATGATGTGTTATTTAAAGACTTGCGTTCCTCGAGAACGAGTACCTACTAATCCTGAAATTCCCTTTCAGATTCAAGAGCAAGCCTTTATTTCTATGTACATTATTATTACTGTAAATGAACTTTACTTTTGCTGTAAATTATTTAATTTCTGCATTGTGAAATAAAATTTCTATTTTATTACTTATGCGTCTCTTTCAGCTCCTACTTACTATGAAATACATACTGTCATAGTTTTATTTACTCCTCCTTTCTTATGGTCATGAAGAATTTAAGATGTCCATTCCTAAATTATATTCACCTTGCCTCAGTAAGGTTCCTACACGAATACTTACTTCTGATAATCAGGAGATGAACTCTACGCACAGTGCCCAACCACCACTGGCCTACTTCAGAATGTTCCTATACAAATATCAAACATTCTGCTTCATCTCTAAGCTCTTAAAAAGTTCTTCTGTCAAGATGAATAGCCCTTCAATACCACTTTGACGTCGGCATAGCCCATGGGAACTTCCTACCAATGGGGGGCAGGATATTTCGTTCCTATGGTTCTTACCTAAGATTACTTTGCTGTTTTGTCAATGCCTAGGCACTTAACTCTGGGGGAAAATCTACCACGATACATTGATTCTCTGGTACTCTTCCATCAGGACGCCATGGCTTGAGCCCAAAAAACGGATTTTGAGCGAAGCGAAAAATCTATTTTTGGGTGAGATAGCCATGGCGTCCTGATGGACCCTCCCTACTACTTCGTTCAGTTTGCTCCCACCCTACACAATTGTATCATGGTGATGGGCAGCAACTGGCGCCAGGATAAAGACGCGCGTGACGTCATTAGAGCAATGGCGTCCGTTTGTTTACGTCTCGAGTATCAGTAGTAGCCACGAGTGAGATTAGCTGTGGAACGGCTCCCAGCTATTCTCAGCCCTTACACACCGAAGCGTTAACTCTGTTCGGGGTGGAGATAGCTATGTGGCACGACCAGACATGCGTGTCCCCTGTTGTATTACGATGTCTTAAAGGGAAACCTTTGAGATACTCGCTCCAGAAGTTAGAATTCTGTGATAACCTGTGGTTAAATTCTCTGGGAATATCTTAGTAGTCTTATACCCAAGGAAGCTACCAAACAGGAACCTTCCATCAGGACGCCATGGCTATCTCACCCAAAAATAGATTTTTCGCTTCGCTCAAAATCCGTTATATTTGCTGTTTGAATGTAAAAATAAAATGATGTCTTATTTCATGCACACACTTATTTTCCTCTATTACCAATCAAGACCCAAAACTTTTGTTTTAAATAAAAATGAACTGAAAAATAAACCCAAGAAATTTTTAAGTTTGCTATTTGAATGTAAAAATAAAATGATGTTTTATTTCATCAACATACTTATTCTTCTTTATTACCTTAAAATGAAGGGCAAAACAAATTTTTTCTGTTTGCCGTTTTAATGTAAAAATAATATGATTTCTTATTTCAATACACTTTTTTCTCTATTACCTTAAAATCAACAGCCTAAAAACTTTTCATGTTTGCTGCTTTTAATGTTAAAATAAAATGCTTTCTTAATTCTTGTACATATTTTATGTCTGCTATTTATATGTAAATCAAATGCTTTCTTATTGAAACAAAAATAAAGGGCAACAAAAAATACAAACGAAAAAGATACGTTTCTTCTCCTCAATGCAATGGTGTCTCTGACAGAAAGCATTGTTGTCTCTTCCGAAGCCAATCCAAGAATGTCCTCGGGTTGGAGAAGCCCCGTTTTTATATGGAGTGGCCAATTCGTGAACTGGCGTGAACGATGCGGAATGATGAGGGAACTCGCGTGAACGTGTCGTGAACTTCTTGTAAACTACGCGTGCCAATTCATGCCATCGCGTGAACGTCGCGTGAACGATGCGCGAACTGGAGTGAACTGGTCGTGAACAGTGCGGGAGAAACACCAGTCGCGCATCAATGCGTGCCAGTGCGTGGCAAAAATGCGCGCAAGTGTCAGGCAGGCTATACTCTCTTACTATCCTGCCTGTCTCGAAACCCCAAACCGAGAGGTAGTCCTGAATTGAAAGACACCTAAGAGGAAGGATCCTCAACGGAGTCGATTTCTTAGGGCTTGACCCGAACCAGGACTCTCGGAAAGTCCGAGTCTCTTTACTTCAGGTTATCCAGGACGATACAGACATCACTGCCATTACTTGTCGGAAAATATTTTCCATTTAAGAAGACAGGAGACGAAAGAAGCCATGCTAACCCTACACTTCGCACTTCAAGCGAGTGTTGATAAAGCAATAGAAATATAGTTTTCTTTAGGTTAAGCCGTAGGACTCATTTTTCCATACAACACAGGTTACTCGATACATCAATTGCCAGGAAGAAAACGACAGAGAGCATTGTTTGATATAATTTATCATATCAATTTCACCAGAGAGAGTAGCTTGAATTCCTTAGAAGGTAGACTTCTAAAAGATGTTTCATATAAGGGCATTGACATTGGCCATTTGATAAATTTTGAAATCATATATATATATATATATATATATATATATATATATATATATATATATATAT
>NC_090736.1:144361322-144401322 GCF_036898095.1 Palaemon carinicauda | reverse complement strand
GTAGGGAAAGCCGTTAGAGGTCTTGCATTAAGGTCCAACATAACCTGATGATAGGCTTTTGTGATATCCAATTCTGTAATAAAAGACATATTACGAAATTTAAATAAATCTTCATCAATTGAGGGCATAGGTTCAGAATCGAACTTTTGTTACTGAATCGAGTGCACGAAAATCTAGTGCTAACCTGAATGTGTTGTCAGGTTTCTTTATCATGACAATAGGATTACAATAATCAGACTTACTTTCTTCAATTATCCCAAGTTTCAGTAATTTATCTACTTCTTTACATACTTCCTCCTTAAGATGTGCTGGTACTGGGTACATTTTCTTTCGAATAGGCTCTGTTGACGTTAATTCAATCTTGTGTATTATGGTAGAAGTACAACCTGGTATCTCCGAGAAGACTTCTGAAAAATTATCCAGTACTTCTAGTTTCCCTTTTTGTTCTGGAGTTAAAGTTGGACAGATATCTAAT
Source organism: Palaemon carinicauda (assembly GCF_036898095.1). Taxonomy (NCBI): domain Eukaryota; kingdom Metazoa; phylum Arthropoda; class Malacostraca; order Decapoda; family Palaemonidae; genus Palaemon; species Palaemon carinicauda. The sequence goes on along the minus strand of NC_090736.1, from coordinate 144,400,847 downwards.
TCAGAAGTTTTTTCTTCTTCAACACAAGGCATAGGATCTTCGATGTCTTCGTTCAAAACTATTACATGAGAGGTTACACAGCAATAATCTGAAATTGAACTATTCAGATTTTCATCAGCCACTGATACCACATTCTGTGACCTGTAAAAATATGCCTTCAGCAAGTTAACATGAAATGTTTTTGGCTTACCTTTCACATCTATTATGTAATCAACACTATTGAGTTTCCGCAGAACTTTAAATGGTCCTTGCCATTCAACTAACAACTTATTGTGTTCTGTTGGCAGTAATAGTAACACCTCATCATTGACTTTAAACTGCCTACGAGTACTTTTCTTGTCAAAGTACGTACTGTAGATTTCCATTGAAGTCTTTATATTTTCCTGGGCTATTTTTGAAGTTTCCTCTAGCCTGTTTCTAAGATCAAAAAGAAAAGAATAAACATTTTGGGTATCATTAGAAAGGCCAGTATAAGTCCATATCTCATTCAATATTAGTAGTGGTCCCCTTACTTGGTATCCATAAAGGAGTTCAAATGGGGAAAAACCTAGAGTGTCAGAAGGAATCTCCCTCATAGCAAACAGGGCACAAGGTAAATATCTATGCCATTCTCTAGGTTGCAAATGACAATTTCTTCAATATAGATTTGAGAACAGAGTGTTGCCTTTCACAACGACCATTGCCAGCTGGATGATACGGAGTAGTAAACAATGGTTTTACTCCCAGCATTTGGTACACATGTTCCATAAGTTCTGATGTGAACTGCTTTCCTCTATCAGATATTTCCTTTGGTATTCCTACCCTAGAAAATATTTGCATAAGAGCATCTGCAACATCAACAGTGGTTATGGTCTTCATAGGAATTGCTTCAGGAAATCCTGTTGCATAATCAATCATTGTTAAAATAAACCTGTGACCTTCAGACGTGCTTGGATTCAGTGGACCCACTATGTCAATTCCTACTCGGCTAAAAGGAATGGAAACTACTGGCATTTTTACCATAGAGACCCTTTTATGTCTACTTTTACTTGTGTTCCTCTGACAGTTATCGCAAGATCTACAATATGCATACACATCTGTACACATTCCTGGCCAGAAATATAGTTCTGATTTTTTTTAGGGTTTTGCGATGACTAAAGTGTCCTGCCACAGGTAAATCATGAGCCAATTTAAGAACAACCTTTCTAAGTTTAAGAGGAACAACTGAATAAAATTTATTGGCAATTCTTGAATTGTTTGCATTTATAATTTCCTTATACAAAACTTCATTTCTCAGTACATACCTGTACTCCACTTTTGAGTTTTTTGTTATGGTGTTGGCTTGACAGTCTTTCCTGATTGATTCCAGGGTGGAACATTCATTTTGCAATTTTATAAAGTCAATAGGTGTAGTCTCAAGGGCTTCTACATCAGGAAAAACTAATGGGTGAACAACTTTCCTTGAAGCTGAACGAGTTGTTGTATTGACGTGTTCAATAGCTTTACCTTTTTCTGTAGGCAGATGGTTTCTTCGAGGTTCCTCATCAATGGAGTTCAAAGGGGGGCAGTCTCCATCTTCAGGAAAAAGAGCACCTTCAATGTTACCTAAAAGTACTGTACAAAACTTAATTGGGGGCAATAATAGCATTAACCTTTCCAGTAAACCATTTACATCCAATATAAACTGGTAACACTGGAAAAACATTGCCCTTCCTAGATAATCGATTAATGATGATTTTGGCAATTCCCTCTCATTCAAGTTAGGAAACAGGTCTTTGGATACAATACATGTAGAACAGCCAGTATCACGTAAAATGGTAGAAACACGAGAACCATTAACCACACCATGAGTAAATGGAGCTCTAGAGTGAGTTTCTTTAGAAGCATAGCGACCAACCTTATTTGATCCTGGTTTGTTCGATGAAGTGCCAGGAGTAGAAGTCATTGCAGCTTTACCTTTAGGACAGGATCGTGCCATGTGTCCAGCTTCACCACAAACATAGCAAAGTGGTGTTGGCCTTTGAGTGACAACTGGAGATGGTTTAGGATTTAGACTTTTCTTTTGGGTCTGCTTATCCCCAGGATAACATCTATGTGTACCTGCAAATCTGTCTGCTGCTTCGGCAACATCTTTAGCTTTTCATAATTCCTGCTCCTTAATAAAAAGTCTGATGTCATGTGGTAAGACAGTGAGAAATTGATCAACAACAATAAATTCTCTTAAGTTTTCAAAAGAATCATCAACATCACTTGAATGAAACCAATAATCAAAGTGTCTAAAAATTTGAGTCATAAATTGAGAAAAATTAATCTTCGAGCTCATCTTAGCAAATCTGAATTCTTTACGGTACTGTTCAGGGGTCCTCTTAAAAGCCCTTAAAACAGCAGCTTTTAAACTTACATAATCTGCAATTTCTTCTTCAGAAAGGGTAGAATAAATATTTAAAGCAGTACCCGAAAACAATAACGCCAAACGGGTAGCCCACTCACTAACAGGCCACTCACATAAGGAAGCAACACTTTCAAATCTTATTATGTAAGCAGTTATGTCCTCATCTTCATTATAAGGAAGAAGTCTTGGTGGTTTAATACCACTTACCTTAGGAGCAGTACTTTCCTGAATACCATCATCAATTCTTTGTTTATCAAGAGCTAGCTTTGCTTCCTCAAGTGCTAATCTTCTTTCTTCTAAACTTGTATCCATTAAATATTTCTTAAGTTCTCGTTCTTTAGCCCTTTCTTCTCGTTCTTGTCTCTCCTTTTCTTTTTTTTCTTCTCGTTCTTGTCTCTCTTGTTCCTTGTTTTCTTCTCTTTGTAATCCTGCTTCATATTTTTTGTTGCCCATTCACCAAGTCCATCTCCTTCCAAACCAATTCTTCTTCCTTGCTCGATCCAATAGGAAAACTGTAATTCAGACATTGTATGGAACTAGAGCAAACAGTTACAATTAAACTAGCGTGTTGCCAAGGACAGTAACAAGTCTTGATTTTATGGTGGAACCTAAATAGAAAATATAATAAAGAAGGCTCGAATAGACCATAAAATATACTTCCAGTCCACACACTAACAGTCAAAATACTAAAGAGCTTTCAACTACTTAGAACTCACTTTTCTTGAATGCTAACACGCATTAAGAAACAAGGGTCAGCATTTGCTGGACTCCTTAACTAGGGTAACTCGTGGATTTTACTATGGCTCCAACACTATCATGCTTGGCGTAATTCCTGTCCCCTCTAGGCAATTACGATAGTCAAACTCCTTTACCCTTAAAGTCACTTAAAGATTTGTTCACAGAGGCTGTACTGTATTGAGCATGCGCAACAAACTCTTACTCACCCCGCAAAATATACAAGTGATAATGTCTAAGTGAATTTCACCTTGATTCCCACAACATATGCAGTATTATCCTGGCAAGGTCGCCAATATGTAAGGGATATTTCCATATATCCTTATCAGATTCTTTTAATGATATTTATAGTATGATAATACCTCATAATATTGTGAAAATACAAGGGAGAAAATCAAATAGAGATAAGTTTACCAATATTATATTTATCAATAATATTTAAAGTTACATACAACTAGGGTTCCATATAAATAAGATAGAAATTACGAGAAATTATGAATGTTGATTAAATACAAAACAATATAAATATAATTATTAAATTAACAAGAACAACAAATTCAAACAAGAATGAAGAACCCAACTATGAAATTACAGTTATGAAACAACCTCATTATTACTAGTTGCCCAATACTCTTTGAAGCAAATCAGTCAAATAATTCACGTCACAATAATATATAATAAAAGTTACGATGAGCACCAAATAGTAAAATAATAACCAAAATATAACTAAACAAGATGCAAAATCAAAACAGAAAAATAAACATTAATATTAGTCACATTTATCACTGAATATTTGTCTCTCAAGAAATTAAACAGAGAAAAGCGATGTATACTACGATTCTCCTGTAGTACCGAGGAACATACACTAAGTCTTTCTCCTGCACAATTCCATTGGAAGTTAGGGTTAGGAAAAGCAGACTTTTCCTTCACTTTTTGACTTTCTCTAAAAATGTAACAATTTCTTCCAACAACAAAACGGGACTTCGTGACGGGTTAGGGACACACCCGCAGCTGTCCTCTGAAGCTTGAGAGAGTAGCACAGAAAGTCCTTGATTCAACAGAAGAGAGGTCCCAAGAAAACTAGCCAGGGACTCTCAAACAGGTAGTTACTTTAAACAAAAAATAAACAGGAAGTTACACTTGAATACCGTAATTTTTCCTTTACACCATGACTACAGAGCATTATTATTATTATTATTATTATTATTATTATTATTATTGTAGAATCTGCACATTATAGCTGTGGGTTGATATGTCGGACCCTATTATAGACTTCCGTTCATAAAGTAAAATTAAATAGAGGTACAATTAATTATAGTTTTAATAGCGAATATAACCCACCACCTAGCTTATTTACTTATTTGTTTATCTTTATTTTTTCTCCCCGAATAAACCCCAAGAGAGATTAGACCTATACTGTATAGGAAACGTTGACTATAACCTGAGATTTGGCTTATAATGATTTATTGCAAGTTTAGAAACCACGACCCTACCTAACATTTGCTTTATACACAAAACGACTTGAGCAAAATCAAATAATAACTTTGAATTCATAACCCAAATGCATAAATTGTTATCAGTAGACAACAGGACTAAGCTTAAATTATTTTCTCTCTTGACGACCTCTTTCCCACTCAGTTCCAGTAGTCACGGTGTTCATAGGGATTCGGTCTACATTAACGTAATTTTATTTTTTCTGAAATATTATTAGTAAAGGAAGAGAGAGAGAGAGAGAGAGAGAGAGAGAGAGAGAGAGAGAGAGAGAGAGAGATTTCAACACCAGACCAAAGAAAGCCTGTTGCTGTTTTGCTGGATAACCGGGGGACGTCAGTGGCAGGATACTCTCTTTCTATCCTGCCTGTCTCGGAACCCCAAACCGAGAGGTAGTCCTGAATCGGAAGACACCCAAGACGAAGGATCCTCAACGGAGTCGATTTCTTAGGGCTTGACCCGACCCAGGACTCTCGGAAAACCCGAGTCTCTTTACTTTAGGTTATCCAGGACGATACAGACATCACTGCCATTACTTGTCGGAAAATATTCTCTATTTAAGAAGACTCAAACATTTTATGTAAAGTTTATTGATTTCTTGATAAATTCATAATTTCTTATAAAGGTTGATAATTAATAATTTAGTTGCCTTTAATGATAATCATCATTATAGCTATTTATGAATTTTAGATATTTTTTTTTAGCAAATAAATCAGTATTTTGATAGACAAGGAGAGGCACCCGATGAGATGCTACTGCTACGGAGTTATTTGGTAGTGTCTGTGATGGCAAGATTTGACATTGGAACCCTCTCTGGTTAGAGCTCCTTTTAGATTTGCCTAATTTTTGAGTCAACATATGAATCTCTCGATTAACTTTTAAAGGCCAAGACTGAATAACAATATTTTTATTTGAATATGATCTGAAGAAAAAATAGTTTATTTGTAAAATCATTGATTAAAACTTATGTGTTAATGTATTGTACAAAAGATTAAAAGAATATAACTACCGTAGAAAGAGAGAGTTGACTCAAGCGGCCGACCCTGCTATGAAATGGGAGTAATGAGGTCGAAAGCAGACAGTTGCTTGAGTAGTTAAGCCAATCTATAGTCTATGCTTTGCAATGAGAGCATAGCTGTTAGGAACCTTGTTTTCAATTATGGCTTAGAAATACTTTATTAGGAGGCAGCGGGTTCTCTGGTGTGTTGCAAGAAGTCTATAAGGATTAAAACATTATTATCTACAAGAACAATATCATGTCGGTCTTTCAGTGATGGGAAATTTTGTCTGAACACGGTGTCACTGAGATGTGCTTTAAAGATAATAGACTTTTCACCCTTAACTTCAATACTTCATATTTGTTAGGCCTGTAAATATTTTCATTCCCTAACTTGAATATCCAGCGTAGAATATCCATCGAAAAGTCACAAATAATATCCAAGATTTCACTATAACTGTTTGTTCGTAATGATGTCGGTCTAAAGTCCAAACAATATCAGTAGACCATGTTTGATACAATTCTTTGGGAACTTCAATTTTACAGAATGTGAAGTGTGAAGTAGAAGAGGAGATGACGAATGAAGAAGTATTGATTGAAAAGCTCAAGATAGAGACCACTGGTGAAATGTAACCGGGGTCCTCAGCGTCAATGGGCGTAGGAGATGATGATATTATATATAATGCATTTTAATTCAACTCTTTAAAATATAAAAATATTAAAACTGGTCATTTTAATTCATGAAAAGTAACTTCAGTAAAATATTTTCTCTTACATATTTTTTTTTCTCAGAATCAGAAGTTGTCTAAATTTAGGGGAAATTGCGTAATCGTTTGTACACTAAAAAAGATCATATTTGTTACCACTGAAGAAACACAGGAGGAATATAAATGCTGGATTTTAGAATACATGCACAAAAGCAACGATTTTCCGGCTGATTGTAATGTCAGGTAGGCCTATAATGCAACGCTCTATAGATGCAGAAGCTGTAATGTCATATAGGCCTACTTTGCAATACTTTAAACATTTAGATGCAGAAGCTGTAATGTCAGAAAGGCCTGCAATGCAACGCTTAAAACTTATAAATGCAGAATCTGTAATGTCAGAAAGGTCTACAATGCAACGCTCAAAATATATTGATGCAGAAGCTGTAATATCAGATAGGCCTACAATGCAACGCTTAAAACCTATAGATTCTGAAGTTGTAATGTCAGATAGGCCTAGAATTCAACGCTTAAAACATACTGATGCAAAAGCTGTAATGTCAGATAGGCCTACAATGCAGCTCTTAAAAAATATTGATGTAGAACCCATGACTCTATTTTCCTCTCTTTCCTCGGATGTTCTAATGGTATTTCTTCTAGAAATTATTTTTCATTATTGCCTCTTTTCTTAATTTGAGAAAGAGAGATGAAGAGAACTGTCCTTAATCACTATATTCTTTTATATTTATGACAGAGAGAGAGAGAGAGAGAGAGAGAGAGAGAGAGAGAGAGAGAGAGAGAGAGAGAGAGAGAGAGAAGGAAGAGGAGAATTCAACAGCAGACCAAAGAAAGCCTGTTGCTGTTTTGCTGGATAACCGGGGGACGTCAGTGACAGGATACTCTCTTTCTATCCTGCCTGTCTCGGAACCCCAAACCGAGAGGTAGTCCTGAATCGGAAGACACCCAAGAGGAAGGATCCTCAACGGAGTCGATTTCTTAGGGCTTGACCCGACCCAGGACTCTCGGAAAACCCGAGTCTCTTTACTTTAGGTTATCCAGGACGATGCAGACATCACTGCCATTACTTGTCGGAAAATATTCTCCATTTAAGAAGACTCAAACATTTTATGCAAAGTTTATAGATTTGTTGATAAATTCATAATTTTTTATAAAGTTTGATAATTAAGAATTTAGTTGCCTTTCATAGTAATCATCATTATAGCTTTTTATGAATTTTAAATATTTTTTTAGCAAATAAATCAGTTTTTTGATGGCCAAGGCTAGGCACCCGCTGATACTATTGCGAAAGTTATTGGGTACTGTCAGATCCCTCGCTGGATAAAGCACATTTTCCCTTTACTCAATTTTCGAGTCAACACAATATGAATCTCTTTATTAACTTTTAAAGGACAAAATTGAATAACACTATTTTTATTTAAATATGATTTCAAAAAAATAGTTTACTTCTAAAATCATTGATAAAACTTTGGTGTTAATGTAAAGTACAAAAGAGGAAAATCAAATAAATAGATTCAGAGAGTTGACTCGAGCGGCCGACCCTGTTATACAATGGGGTTAATGAGGTCAAAAGAAGCAGTCTGTTACTTGAATTGCTAAACTCTTCTAGAGTCGATGCTTTGCAATGAGACTATAGCTGTTAGGAACATTGTTTTCAATTATGGCTCAGCAATAGCTTATTAGGAAGCTGCGGGTTCTCTGGTGTGTTGCAAGAAGTCTTAAACGATTAAAACATTATTTACAAGAACAATATCAAGTCGACCTTTCAGGGGTCGGAAGTTTAGTCTGAACACTGTGTCACTTTTCACCCTCAAATTCAATATTCCGTATTTGTTAGGCCTATAAGCATTTCCATTCCTTAACTTGAATATCCAGCCTAGAATTTCCATCGAACAGTCACAAATAATTTCCAAGATTTCACTATAACTGTTGTTTGTTCATAAATATGAATTTGTAAAGAACAAACAATATCAGTAGACCATGTTTGATACAATTCTTTGGAAACTTCAATTTTACACAATGTGATGTATGAAGTAGATGATGAAAGGAGAAGTATTGATTTTTTTAAAAAGCTCAAGATAGAGACGGCTGGCGAAATGTAACCGGGGCCGTTAGGGTCAATAGGCCTAGGAAAAGATGATGACCATATAATGAATTTTAATTCAAACTCTTTAAAATATAAAAATAATAAAACCTGTCAGTTTAATTCATGAAAAGTAATTCATCAAAATAGTTTCTCTTGACTATTTTTTCCCCCTCAGAATCTGAAGTTGTCTGAATTTTTTGGAAATTGCATAATTGTTTGTACACTGAAATAGATCATATCTGCTGCTACTGAAGAAACGCAAGAGGAAACTTAGATTTTATTTATTTACAATATTTATGTACAGCTTGCTCCTTATTGTTTTACTTTCTTTTATCCAGGAACATTATTATGAACACAAATGTTTGAACCGTTGGTATTTGTTGGTGATGGAAATAAATTTAAGAATGTTTGTCGTTGTGTAATACTCCAGTTCCTTATTAAACTGGGGTTCCCTTCCACCCGCTCAGTATCGGATACTATTATTATTATTATTATTATTATTTGCTAAGCTATAATCCCAGTTGGAAAAATGATAATGATAATGACGGGAAAAGTGAAAAATCAAAATTGAAATCTCGTCGACGTAGCCTAATCCTTGGCCCAAAAGATTTGAAAGCATTTAAAAGGAAAACATGGCGAGGTTTTTATGCTTTGATATAGGATCATTTGAAGAATCTTCTTCAACCGAACTTTGTGGCCAAAAAAAAAAAAAAAAAAAAAAAAAAAAAAAAACGCTGTCCTACGGATGCGTTAGGCAGTTGATGCTTAACTGATTGTTGTATAGACTCGCTTATTAAGCCATTTTCTAATCTTTCTTTCTAGTTGTAACGCTCTTCCTTTCTTCCTCATCTGTGGCTTTGATCTAACTGATTTTATTCTTTAATTAGCGTATTTAGATTGTCTATAGATACTTGAAACATTTGGGATTACCTCTGCCCCTTTCTTGTTGCTGCTCCTCTCACTCCGAGGAACTTACACCGAAGAAAATTATCTCCTCGATTTCATAGACAAAAATGCTTATACAATTAGTTATTCCATATAGAAATAATTAAATTGCATAATAAATATATAGTATTTCTATAAAAGTATAATTCACATTAATTTCTGAATTTCTAAAATTTTAATTGTTTTGTAGTAAAAAAAAATAACAGATATTTAGAATATCGATATATTACGATGTTATTTTGATGGGTATTGTGCGTGGAGATTAGCACAATATGGTCACTGACAGTATTCTCATTTACAGTATTTTTGGTATCAACCATTATCACTATTAATAAATGATACGTTTTATGCATAACCTAGAATAATTCTATGGTCCTAGACCTTTTCCAAGAATTTGTTGTTTTCTTTGACCGTAAACAACTGTCTTTCTTGATGAAAGTTTAAGAGTAATTCTATTATTCCATTTTACCCCGAATTCGGTTGAGATGAAATTAGTTATGGTAACCTAATTTGCTTTTCCAACCATTCCCTTGTGTCATGGCCGTCTTCTGAACTTGTACATCATATCCACTTTTGTAACTCGTTCTCTCCACGTTCCAAAATGTTCTATATTACTTTCTTTGCACAGGTCACTAACATCATCTCTGCATTTTCTCCTGATATTTGCTTTTATTTTGAGAAAGATTTTCTTTGCTCTCATTATCAGAGATAAATTTGAAAGTAATATATTGGAAAGAAACTTGTCAGAATGTGCGCATGTGGATGGAAGCCTAGATGAAATGAAAGCATACAATCCAGTGGTTCTAGAGTTTTCTAGTTTTTGACAAAGTCTATATATATATATATATATATATATATATATATATATATATATATATATATATATATATATATATATATATATACTATCGTTTCCAGTGGCCGTGTAATAGTGTTTTTTTTTCTTTGTTTTTTTTTTTTTAAATAACTCCTAAAATGTGTACCAACCGTGTGTCACACAATTGTACATAATTATTTTGTATATATTATGCTTGTATCTTCGCTCTTCCCTCGCACTAAAAAGAACCTGAATGATCATGTCTCCGGTTTTGCTCTGTAACATTGTCTGTCTCTCGAACTTGTTATGTCCTGTTGACTTGAGGTTTTGTATATAAAGGAGAGTGTTCCTTAATAAACAACTCAGTTGATTGCATCCTGCCTTTGAGTTCATAACCCTCTCTCGGCACCGTCAAAAATAACTGATGGATTTCCATAATATCAAAGCAGGGAGCGCTTCATACAATGGCCTAATTTTGGGAAATACTGTGCATTGCCAATTACGTTTCATTAACTTTTTTTACTTAAGAAAATGAGGCTAAAGCCAGTCTTAGCCACCCACACATTCGCAAAAGTGATGACGTCCCTCAGCGACGTTGTTATAACGTTTCTTCCCCTGTACCTCCCATCCCCCGAATTGTTAAACGCCTGTTTAACTCCATAGATAATTGTCATATGACCTACCCCAAGCAATACGAAATTCTTTTAGTAAAAGTTCAGCATACCTGGTAATGTGATTCGTGACTTTAGACTTTACCTAAACACAAGACGAACGTTTTATATCTCACCCACTCACTTACATTGAAGATCAAGAATGAGACTTATGACAGGAGACGAAAGGAGCCATGCTAACCCTACACTTCGCACTTCAAGCGAGTGTTGGTAAAGCAATAGAAATATAGTTTTCTTTAGGTTAAGCCGTAGGACTCATTCTTCCATACAACACAGGTTACTCGATACATCAATTGCCAGGAAGAAAATGACAGAAAGCATTGTTTGATATAATTTATCATATCAATTTCACCAGAGAGAGTAGCTTGGATTCCTTAGAAGGTAGACTTCTAAAAGATGTTTCGTATATGGGCATTGACATCGGCCATTTGATAAATTTTGAAATTATATATATATATATATATATATATATATATATATATATATATATATATATATATATATATATATCTGTGTGTGTGTGTGTGTGTTCATACATACATAAGATTTATTATATTTTAATCTATAGTTTTATATATTTATTTACGTAATAAGTACCAGTACCTATTTTTGTTACTTAAAAGGTATGTAACAAATATCACTGCGACTTTGTCACTGGAATTATACCAGACTTCAATTTTATGAACCAGTCAACCTTACTTTGAGAAATCCATTGACATTGTCTACATGCCAAGCTGATATACTCGTATCAAAGTATTTATTAGCTTTGCTTTTCCCAAATAATGTTATCACCAATTGCTGGAAACCATAGATTTATGAGGGATGAAAAAAAAAAAAAAACAAGAAATGGACACTTATACATTTTACTCATCATCACTTTCAAGGAAAAAAACTGTTTTCTATTTCTACTAATGTTTTTATTTTATTTTTATATTTTATTTTATTTTTTAGTCGCAAATCTAAAATTTGTAGGAGTCCCAGTAGAATATCTCTCAGTGCGATTCCACACCCCTATTTTAAACCTCTTCTATTATGTTTGATAATTTGTGTTAACCATCTAATCATTATCTACCACCATAAAACATTTTATTGCTCTTCCGGTTCATTTTATATGTGCAGTACACAGTCTTTCCTAACAGGGATTTACTCGGTAGCCTAATAATAATGGGAATGAAGGAAAGAAGGCAAGAAGGAAGGGGGGGGGGGGTTACTAGGATAGATATAGGTGTAAACACCGAAGGAGGGTTGGGGGAACCTCTGCGTCACAGTTACGTGATTAAGTAACACTTCTTCGAAACGCTCTGAAGGAAGGGAAGAAGTTCCTCTTTTTTCTAAGAGTAAACGGTTTAATTAAGCACATCTGTCAATTCCTTGTACCACCCAAAATTAGGCCAATGTTTGAAACTTTCATTGCTGTAGTTTCATGGAAATTCATGAGTCGGTTTGTTAGATATTTGGGAAAAACACTATTACACGGCCTCTGGAAACGATAGTATATATATATATATATATATATATATATATATATATATATATATATATATATATATATATGTATATATATATATATATAGTCAAGCAATAGATTGCTTGACATTGATATCAGAATGAATAAATAACTTAGATTCACATCTTATATATATATACATATATATATATATATATATATATATATATATATATATATATATATATATATATATATATATATATATATACTGTATACAGTGTTTGCCTAAGAATATTATACCTAGAAAATAAAAACATCTTTTAAAAGATAACATTTTTTCTATCATTATCTATTACTTGGTTCATTAATGTCTTTAGGAAGTTTCGTCCTTTGAGATTTACTTAGGATTCCGTTAGACCCAACTTGTGAAGGTTTAAATGCTCAGTTTGCCCCTCCTCGCCTTACTCTTATATGTGACTTGAAGTTTGCACTTCTGATTTTATAATTCTTATTTAGTCTATAGGCCTAGAAATGAATAAAGTAAGTACAGTATACTACTCAGAGACTGTGGAGAGATTTCACAAATCATACTTAATGGCCAGATAGACACCCTTTATAAGTTACAAGATTTGATGCAAATATTTATTGTTGCTACCTGACGTATCCCCATGCCCTAGTATGTTATAAAGCCATGACTACAGAGCATTATTATTATTATTATTATTATTATTATTATTATTATTATTATTATTATTATTATTATTGTAGAATCTGCACATTATAGCTGTGGGTTGATATGTCTGACCCTATTATAGACTTCCGTTCATAAAGTAAAATTAAATAGAGGTACAATTAATTATAGTTTTGATAGCGAATATAACCCACCACCTAGCTTATTTACTTATTTATTTATCATTATTTTTTCTCCCTGAATAAACCCCAAGAGAGATTAGACCTATACTGTATAGGAAACGTTGACTATAACCTGAGATTTGGCTTATAATGATTTATTGCAAGTTTAGAAACCACGACCCTATCTAACATTTGCTTTATACACAAAACGACTTAAGCAAAATCAAATGATAACTTTGAATTCATAACCCAAATGCATAAATTGTTATCAGTAGACAACAGGACTAAGCTTAAATTATTTTCCCTCTTGACGACCTCTTTCCCACTCAGTTCCAGTAGTCACGGTGTTCATAGCGATTCGGTCTACATTAACGTAATTTTATTTTTTTTTCTGAAATATTATTGTAGCACGATTGTTTTAACGATCTAATATTTTTTCAATAATAATTTTTTTTTTTATAACAGTTCCCCAACTTTGTTTCATACATACACATGTTTACAAAGTGAAATATAAGATTTATTACTAAGTGACGAGTTATGGTCAACGCTTGTCAAATGCAAAAATAAATAAGTATCACCAGTCTGGCTACATACTGGACACAGGAATCCCCCTCCCCACATCCTGTATTAGTAAAGGAAGAAAAGAATAAGAAAGATGAGAGAGAGAGAGAGAGAGAGAGAGAGAGAGAGAGAGAGAGAGAGAGAGAGAGAGAGAATTCAACAACAGACCAAAGAAAGCCTGTTGCTGTTTTGCTGGATAACCGGGGGACGTCAGTGACAGGATACTCTCTTTCTATCCTGCCTGTCTCGGAACCCCAAACCGAGAGGTAGTCCTGAATCGGAAGACACCCAAGAGGAAGGATCCTCAACGGAGTCGATTTCTTAGGGCTTGACCCGACCCAGGACTCTCGGAAAACCCGAGTCTCTTTACTTTAGGTTATCCAGGACGATACAGACATCACTGCCATTACTTGTCGAAAAATATTTTCCATTTAAGAAGACTCAAACATTTTATGCAAAGTTTATAGATTTCTTGATAAATTCATAATTTCTTATAAAGGTTAATAATTAAGAATTTAATTGCCTTTAATGATAATCATCATTATAGCTATTTATGAATTTTAGATATTTTTTTTTAGCAAATAAATCAGTATTTTGATAGACAAGGAGAGGCACCCGATGAGATGCTACTGCTACGGAGTTATTTGGTACTGTCTGTGATGGCAAGATTTGACATTGGAACCCTCTCTGGTTAGAGCTCATTTTAGATTTGCCTAATTTTTGAGTCAACATATGAATCTCTCGATTAACTTTTAAAGGCCAAGACTGAATAACAATATTTTTATTTGAATATGATCTGAAGAAAAAATAGTTTATTTGTAAAATCATTGATTATAACTTTTGTGTTAATGTACTGAACAAAAGATTAAAAGAATATAACTACAGTAGAAAGAGAGAGAGTTGACTCAAGCGGCCGACCCTGCTATGAAATGGGAGTAATGAGGTCGAAAGCAGACAGTTGCTTGAGTAGTTAAGCCAATCTATGGTCTATGCTTTGCAATGAGAGCATAGGTGTTAGGAACCTTGTTTCAATTATGGCTTAGAAATACTTTATTAGGAGGCAGCGGGTTCTCTGGTTTGTTGCAAGAAGTCTATAAGGATTAAAACATTATTATCTACAAGAACAATATCATGTCGGTCTTTCAGTGATGGGAAATTTTGTCTGAACACGGTGTCACTGAGATGTGCTTTAAAGATAATAGACTTTTCACCCTCAACTTCAATACTTCATATTTGTTAGGCCTGTAAATATTTTCATTCCCTAACTTGAATATCCAGCATAGAATATCCATCGAAAAGTCACAAATAATATCCAAGATTTCACTATAACTGTTTGTTCGTAATGATGTCGGTCTAAAGTCCAAACAATATCAGTAGACCATGTTTGATACAATTCTTTGGGAACTTCAATTTTACAGAATGTGAAGTGTGAAGTAGAAGAGGAGATGACGAATGAAGAAGTATTGATTGAAAAGCTCAAGATAGAGACCACTGGTGAAATGTAACCGGGGTCCTCAGCGTCAATGGGCGTAGGAGATGATGATATTATATATAATGCATTTTAATTCAACTCTTTAAAATATAAAAATATTAAAACTGGTCCTTTTAATTCATGAAAAGTAACTTCAGTAAAATATTTTCTCTTACATATTTTTTTTTCTCAGAATCAGAAGTTGTCTAAATTTAGGGGAAATTGCGTAATCGTTTGTACACTAAAAAAGATCATATTTGTTACCACTGAAGAAACACAGGAGGAATATAAATGCTGGATTTTAGAATACATGCACAAAAGCAACGATTTTCCGGCTGATTGTAATGTCAGGTAGGCCTATAATGCTACGCTCTATAGATACAGAAGCTCTAATGTCATATAGGCCTACTTTGCAATGCTTTAAACATGTAGATGCAGAAGCTGTAATGTCAGAAAGGCCTGCAATGCAACGCTTAAAACTTATAAATGCAGAATCTGTAATGTCAGATAGGTCTACAATGCAACGCTCAAAATATATTGATGCAGAAGCTGTAATATCAGATAGGCCTACAATGCAACGCTTAAAACCTATAGATTCTGAAGTTGTAATGTCAGATAGGCCTAGAATTCAACGCTTAAAACATACTGATGCAAAAGCTGTAATGTCAGATAGGCCTACAATGCAACTCTTAAAGAATATTGATGTAGAACCCATGACTATTTTTCTCTCTTTCGTCGGATGTTCTAATGATATTTCTTCTAAAAATTATTATCTTCATTATTGCCTTTTTTCTTATTTTGAGGAAGAGAGATGAAGAGAACTGTCCTTAATCACTATATTCTTTTATATTTATGACAGAGAGAGAGAGAGAGAGAGAGAGAGAGAGAGAGAGAGAGAGAGAGAGAGAGAGAGAGAGAGAGCATGCCTTCACCTAAATGAAAACTTATTATGCAGCAATTGTAAATTAAGATAATCTGCCTTTATTTAGGAGATATGATTATTTTGACTGAGACTAAAAGAATAATGGCATCTCGTCCGTCCGGGACTTTGACGCCACGAAGAAAACCGCCATCACTTCTCATTGATTTTCTTTCATCATAACTTGGGCAATTTTTCGCAGGTCATTGATAAAGCCAAGGTTTTTGGTAAGGTCTACAGATCTTGGTTAAGTAAAGCCTTTATGTTTGGTACAGGAGGATCATCGGTCCCGTGATGGTTGAGGAGGCTCTAGAGGTAGTGCTTTTCCTTTTCTATCCTCAGTTACTATGCTGCAACCCCTGTTGGAAATAATGATAATATTAATGACAGGAAAAGTGAAAAATCAAAATTAAAATCTCGTCAACATAGCCTAATCCTTTGTTCTAAAGAGTTGAAAACATGACGAGGCTTTTATGCTTTGATATCGTCGCATTTGAAGAATCCTCTTCAACCTAACGAGGTGGCAAGAAAAGACTCAGTCCTACGAATACGTTGGGCGGTTGATGCTTAACTGAATATTGCACAAACTCGCTTATTAAGCATTTTCTAATCTTTCTTTCTAGTTGTGACGCTCTTCCTTATTTCCCCATCTGTGGCTTTGATCTAACTGATTTTATTCTTTAATTAGCGTATTTAAATTGTCTACAGATACTTGAAACATTTGGGATTACCTCTGCTTTTTTCTTGTTGCTGCTCCTCTCACTCCGAGCAACTTGCACAGATGCAAATTATCTCCTTAGTTTTCAGCGACAAAATTGCTTATACAATTAGTTATACCATATAGAAATAATTAAATCGCATAATAAATATATATTATTTCTATAAAAGTATAATTCCCATTAATTTCGGAATGAAATAGAAAAATTTATGGTTTTATAATTAAAAAATCACATAGATATTCAGAATATCGATATATTAAGAAATTATTTTTATGGGTATTGAGCGTGCAGTTTCGCCCAATACTCTTTGTGTTCTGTTTTGTATATTTCATTTATTTTTGGTATCAACTAATATCATTAATTTTCATTATCAATAGAAGCTACGTAACATTTATAGCCTATAACAAATACAGCGGTGCAAGGCCTCTCTCCAAGACTTTCTCTCTCTCTCTCTCTCTCTCTCTCTCTCTCTCTCTCTTTTTTTTCCATAAACAAGTCTTTCTTGATGGAAATTTAAGCGTAATGTTATTATTTAATTTTACCCTGAATTATTCTTTTCCAACCATTACTTTTTCACGCCCGTCTTCTGCAATTAAACACATATCCACTCATATATTTCATTCTCTCCACGTTCCATAATCTTCTGTATTACTTCCTTTGCACAGGTCACAAATTTCATCTCTCCATTTCCTCCTGAAATTTGCTTTTATTTAGAGCAGGTTTATCCTTGTTGTCATTTATAGATAGAGTTTCTAAACTTCCTTTTATTGGAAAGAAACTTTGATTGGGCTGTTTATTAGAATATGTACATGTGGATGGAAGCCTGGATGAAATGAGAGTATCATTATAATCTAGAGGTTCCAACCTTTTCTAATTCTCGACATAATCGACGTATTCGGATATATATATATATATATATATATATATATATATATATATATATATATATATATATATATATATATATATATATATATATATATATATATATAGGTGTGTGGATGCAACCCGTATTTCTTTTATATTGCTAAGCGAGAAGGGTATTTTATTTTGAGAACATAAGAACTGAACCCTTATTCATCTACTTTACTTTAAGGACTGCTTTTCTGGTCTTTAACAGCAAGGGAACCCTACTCACTACAGGACCTTCACAGTCATTTTATCATGTACATGATAAAATGACTGTGAAGGTCCATTTTATCATGTACATTCCAAGCATTCAGCATTTCGAATGCATATTTCTCGTTTATATTTCAATAATACAGCGTTGCTCTGTTGATTTTTGTATATAGAGGACTTTCATTCATTAATACTGGTCGTTTGACAATTTGTCTTCATAAGGTATACCCTCAGTTTTTCTCGATTTCTGGTAACATTTTTTGGGATTTATGACCTAATATAGCGCATAAAACTTATTTATTTATATAACATTGAAAAGGAACATTTTGAGTGGTAAATGGTCCTTTCACATCAATTTTCAAGGGAGATTTGAGCATATGTAGTTCTGGTACCCAGAGTTTACTGGTCGAAATTATCGCCCGATTATGTGAAATTAGGCCTAAATATCTGAACTGGTGCCAGGTTTCACAATGTTTATCCTGACTCGTGATAAAATTCAAGGGTACATTGTTACTCACGGGTATAACCTCCCCCCAACCATATATTAGGAGAGAGAGAGAGAGAGAGAGAGAGAGAGAGAGAGAGATTTCAACACCAGACCAAAGAAAGCCTGTTGCTGTTTTGCTGGATAACCGGGGGACGTCAGTGACAGGATACTCTCTTTCTATCCTGCCTGTCTCGGAACCCCAAACCGAGAGGTAGTCCTGAATCGGAATTTGTTGATAAATTCATAATTTTTTATAAAGTTTGATAATTAAGAATTTAGTTGCCTTTCATAGTAATCATCATTATTGCTTTTTATGAATTTTAAATACTTTTTCAGCAAATAAAACAGTTTTTTGATGGCCAAGGCTAGGCATCCCTCGTTGGATAAAGCACATTTTTCCTTTACTTAATTTTCGAGTCAACACAATATGAATCTCTATTAACTTTTAAAGGACAAAACTGAATAACACTATTTCTATTTAAATATGATTTCAAAAAAGAAAATAGTTTACTTCTAAAATCATTGATAAAACTTTGGTGTTAATGTAAAGTACAAAAGAGGAAAATCAAATAAATAGATTCAGAGAGTTGACTCGAGCGGCCGACCCTGTTATACAATGGGGATAATGAGGTCCAAAGAAGCAGTCTGTTACTTGAATAGCTAAACTCTTCTAGAGTCGATGCTTTGCAATGAGACTATAGCTGTTAGGAACCTTGTTTTCAATTATGGCTCAGCAATAGCTTATTAGGAAGCAGCGGGTTCTCTGGTGTGTTGCAATAAGTCTTAAACGATTAAAACATCATTTACAAGAACAATATCAAGTCGACTTTTCAGGGGTCGGAAGTTTAGTTTAGTCTGTGTCACTGAGATGTGCTTTAAAGATAAAAGACCTTTCACCCTCAAATTCAATATTCCGTATTTGTTAGGCCTATAAGCATTTCCATTCTTTAACTTGAATATCCAGCCTAGAATTTCCATCGAACAGTCACAAATAATTTCCAAGATTTCACTATAACTGTTGTTTGTTCATAAATATGAATTTGTAAAGAACAAACAATATCAGTAGACCATGTTTGATACAATTCTTTGGAAACTTCAATTTTATATAATGTGATGTATGAAGTAGATGATGAAAGGAGAAGTATTGATTTTTTTAAAAAGCTCAAGATAGAGACGGCTGGCGAAATGTAACCGGGGCCGTTAGGGTCAATAGGCCTAGAAAAGATGATGGCCATATATATAATGAATTTTAATTCAAACTCTTTAAAATATAAAAATAATAAAACTTGTCAGTTTAATTCATGAAAAGTAACTCATCAAAATAGTTTCTCTTTATTTTTTTTCCCTCAGAATCTGAAGTTGTCTAAATTTTTGGAAAATTGCGTAATTGTTTGTACACTGAAATAGATCATATTTGCTGCTACTGAAGAAACGCAAGAGGAATATAAATGCTTGATTTTAGAATACTGCACAAAAGCAACGATGTTCCGGTAATGTCAGGTAGGCCTACAATGCAAAGCTCTATAGATGCAGAAGCTGTAATGTCATATAGGTACACGGATGGGATGCCGAATGCATTTTTGCCGAAGGACAAGAAGCAGAAGCCAGGAAGCTGAACGGACAGAATGCCGAACAGACATAATGCCGAAAGGACACAATGCCTAACAGACGTTAAGTCGGACGGACAAAATGCCGAATAATGACTATATCTCTTTTTATATACTCTATATAAATATCTCTCTTGCAAATTGATAAATGATTTCTTTCATTTATCTATTCATTCTTTCAATCACTTAATCTTTCAGCCATAAATAAAAAAGAAAATTATTATGTAAATGATAAGTATCGTTAATGGATAAAAAAATAAGAAAATACCGTATTTAAGATTGTTTTCTTCTTCCAACTTTAACTTTTAACTAATTTGATAATTACTATTTAACTACTTCTTTAAGTAACAATATGCTAGTTTACTATTCATGCTCTGTAGTTATTTATATTTATATTTTTTTCCTTTACTCGATTTTCACTATGGAATTTATTTGTTTAAAAAAGCCAGTTTAACCATGGAATTTACCAAGACAGGACGTGGTGGCCGAAAGTTACTTCATAATGGATATTCATACGTTGTCGATAAAACTGTTAAAGCAACTACTTACTGGAGATGGGAGAGACGAAAAGAGTACAATGCAACGTTTAAAACATTGATATATTGTAGAAGCCATGACTCCGTTTTCTCTCTTTCCTCGGATATTCGAATGGTATTTCTTTTAAAAATTACTCCTTTCATTATTGCCTTTTTTCTTATTTTGTGAAAGAGAGATAAAGAGAACTGTCCTTGATCACTTTATTCAAATTTAAGGCTTTGAAGAGAGAGAGAGAGAGAGAGAGAGAGAGAGAGAGAGAGAGAGAGAGAGAGAGAGAGAGAGAGAGAGAGAGAGAGAGAGAGAGAGAGTGTGTTTATGGCTTCACCTAAAGGAAAACTTACTATTCAGCAAATGTAAATAATAATAATCTGCCCTTAGGAGATATGATTATTTTTTCAGACTAAATAAAAACTGGCATATTGTCCTTCCGTGACTTTGACGTCACGAATAAAACGGCCATCACTTCACGGTGACTTTCTTTCATCATAATTTGGGTCATTTTTCGTAGCTCATTGATAAAGTCAAGGTTTTTATTAAGGTCTATAGATGTAGGTTAAGTAAAGGTTTTATGTTTGATAAAGGAGGATAATTGGTCTCGTGATGGTTGAAGAGGCTCTAGAGGTGTTGCAATTTGCTTTTCTATCTTTACTTTATCGGCTGCAACCTCATTTATTATTATTATTATTATTATTATTATTATTATTATTATTATTATTATTATTATTTGCTAAGCTATAATCCCAGTTTGAAAAATTATAATAATGACGGGAAAAGTGAAAAATCAAAATTGAAATCTCGTCAACGTAGCCTAATCCTTCGCCCAAAAGAGTTGAAAACATTTAAAAGGAAAACATGACGAGGCTTTTATGCTTTGATATCGTCGCATTTGAAGAATCCTCTTCAACCAAACGAGGTGGAAAAAGAAAGAAAGAAAACGCTGTCCTACGGATGCGTTAGGCAGTTGATGCTCAACTGATTGTTGTATAGACTCGCTTATTAAGCCATTTTCTAATCTTTCTTTCTAGTTGTAACGCTCTTCCTTTCTTCCTCATCTGTGGCTTTGATCTAACTGATTTTATTCTTTAATTAGCGTATTTAGATTGTCTATAGATACTTGAAACATTTGGGATTACCTCTGCCCCTTTCTTGTTGCTGCTCCTCTCACTCCGAGGAACTTACACCGAAGAAAATTATCTCCTCGATTTCATAGACAAAATTGCTTATACAATTAGTTATTCCATATAGAAATAATTGAATTGCATAATAAATATATAATATTTCTATAAAAGTATAATTCACATTAATTTCTGAATTTCTAAAATTTTGATTGTTTTATAGTAAAAAAAAAATTACATAGATATTTAGAATATCGATATATTACGAAATTATTTTGATGGGTATTGTGCGTGCAGATTTGCACAATATGGTCACTGTCAGTATTCTCATTTACAGTATTTTTGGTATCAACCATTATCATTATTAATAAATGATATGTTTTATGCATAACCTAGAATAATTCTATGGTCCTAGACCTTTTCCAAGAATTTGTTGTTTACTTTGACCGTAAACAACTGTCTTTCTTGATGAAAGTTTAAGAATAATTCTATTATTCCATTTTACCCCAAATTCGGTTGAGATGAAATTAGTTATGGCAACCTAATTTGCTTTTCCAACCATTCCCTTGTTTCATGGCCGTCTTCTGAACTTGTACATCATATCCACTTTTGTAACTCGTTCTCTCCACGTTCCAAAATGCTCTGTATTACTTTCTTTGCACAGGTCACAAACATCATCTCTGCATTTTCTCCTGATATTTGCTTTTATTTTGAGAAAGTTTTTCCTTGCTCTCATTATCAGAGATAAATTTGAAAGTAATATATTGGAAAGAAACTTGGGTTGGGCTATTTGTCAGATTGTGCGCATGTGGATGGAAGCCTAGATGAAATGAAAGCATACAATCCAGTGGTTCTAGCCTTTACTAGTTCGTGACAAAGTCTATATATATATATATATATATATATATATATATATATATATATATATATATATATATATATATATATATATACATACCATCGTTATCAGAGGCAGTGTAAGTGTTTTTTTTTTTTTAATAACTCCTAAAATAACTGATGGTTTTCCATGATATCAAAGCAGGTAGCGCTTCATACGATGGCCTAATTTTGAGAAATACTGTGCATTGCCAATTACGTTTCATTAACTTTTTTACTTAAGAAAATGAGGCTAAAGCCAGTCTCAGCCACCCACACATTCGCAAAAGTGATGACGTCCCTCAGCGACGTTGTTATAACGTTTCTTCCCCTGTACCTCCCATCCCCCGAATTGTTAAACGCCTGTTTAACTCCATAGATAATTGTCATATGACCTACCCCAAGCAATACGAAATTCTTTGTCAGTAAAAGTTCAGCATACCTGGTAATGTGATTCGTGATTTTAGACTTTACCTAAACACAAGACCAACGTTTTATATCTTACCCACTCACTTATATTGAAGATCGAGAATGAGACTTATGACAGGAGACGAAAGAAGCCATGCTAACCCTACACTTCGCACTTCAAGCGAGTGTTGGTAAAGCAATAGAAATATAGTTTTCTTTAGGTTAAGCCGTAGGACTCATTATTCCATACAACACACAGGTTACTCGATACATCAATTGCCTGGAAGAAAATGACAGAGAGCATTGTTTGATATAATTTATCATATCAATTTCACCAGAGAGAGTAGCTTGAATTCCTTAGAAGGTAGACTTCTAAAAGATGTTTCATATAAGGGCATTGACATCGGCTATTTGATAAATTTTGAAATTATATATATGTGTATATATATATATATATATATATATATATATATATATATATATATATATATATATATGTATATATGTGTGTGTGTGTTCATACATACATAAGATTTATTATATTTCAATCCATAGTTTTATATATTTATTTACGTAATAAGCACCAGTACCTATTTTTGTTACTTAAAAATAGGTATGTGACAAATATCATTACGACTTTGTCACTGGAATTATACCAGACTTCAATTTTATGAACCAGTCAACCTTACTTTGAGAAATCCATTGACATTGTCTACATGCCAAGCTGATATACTCGTATCAAAGTATTCATTAGCTTGGCTTTTCCAAAATAATGTTATCACCAATTGCTGGAAACCATAGATTTATGAGGGATGAAAAAAAAAAAAACAAGAAATGGACACTTATACATTTTACTCATCATCACTTTCAAGGAAAAAAATTGTTTTCTATTTCTACTAATGTTCTCATTTTATTTCATTTTTTAGTCGCGAATCTAAAATTTGTAGGAGTCTGAGTAGAATATCTCTCAGTGCGATTCCACACCCCTGTTTTAAACCTCTTCTATTATGTTTGATAATTTGTGTTAACCATCTAATCATTATCTACCACCATAAAACATTTTATTGCTCTTCCGGCTCATTTTATATGTGCAGTACACAGTCTTTTCTAACAGGGATTTACTCGGTAGCCTAATAATAATGGGAATGAAGGAAAGAAGGCAAGAAGGAAGGGGGGGGGGGGGGTTACTAGGATAGATATAGGTGTAAACACCGAAGGAGGGTTGGGGGAACCTCTGCGTCACAGTTACGTGATTAAGTAACACTTCGAAACGCTCTGAAGGAAGGGAAGAAGTTCCTCTTTTTTCTAAGGGTAAACGGGGTAATTAAGCACATCTGTCAATTCGTTGTACCACCAAAAATTAGGCCAATGTTTGAAACATTCATTGCTGTAGTTTCTTGGAAATTCATGAACCGGTTTGTTAGATATTTGGGAAAAACACTATTACACGGCCTCTGGAAACGATAGTATATATATATATATATATATATATATATATATATATATATATATATATATATATATATATATATATATATATATATATATAGTCAAGCAATAGATTGCTTGACATTAATACCAGAATGAATAAATAACTTAGATTCACATATTATATATATATGTATATATATATATATATATATATATATATATATATATATATATATATATATATATATACATACATATATATATATATATATATATATATATATATATATATATATATATATATATATATATATATATATATATACAGTGTTTGCCTAAGAATATTATACCTAGAAAATAATGACGTCTTTTAAAAGATAACATTTTTTCTATCATTATCTATTACTTGGTTCATTAATGTCTTTAGGAAGTTTCGTCCTTTGAGATTTACTTAGGATTCCGTTAGACCCAACTTGTGAAGGTTTAAATGCTCAGTTTGCCCCTCCTCGCCTTACTCTTATATGTGACTTGAAGTTTGCACTTCTGCTTTTATAATTCTTATTAAGTCTATAGGCCTAGAAATGAAATAAAGTAAGTACAGTATACTACACAGAGACTGTGGAGAAATTTCACAAATCATACTTAATGGCCAGATAGACACCCTTTATAAGTTACAAGATTTGATGCAAATATTTATTGTTGCTACCTGACGTATCCCCATGCCCTAGTATGTTATAAAGCCATGACTACAGAGCAATATTATTATTATTATTATTATTATTATTATTATTATTATTGTAGAATCTGCACATTATAGCTGTGGGTTGATATGTCTGACCCTATTATAGACTTCCGTTCATAAAGTAAAATTAAATAGAGGTACAATTTATTATAGTTTTAATAGAGAATATATACTTATTTACTTATTTATTTATCATTATTTTTTCGGTAAATTTTTACTATGACTTACCAGGGCCTAGGGGCCAGAAAATATGTTTTACCAGTAGATTTTGATGTGTTTTGCACGAATTTCACCTTCATTTTTGGCGGAAATCACCCGTTTTTATCCCACACCCCAAATGGTGTGTGACAAAAACTGTGTATTTTCGACAAATATGAAGGTGAAATTTCTGCAAAACACATCAAAATCTACTGGTAAAACATATTTTCTGGTGTTGGGGCATTGAATGATATTTGCAATAAATGAATAATTAATGTTCCAGCACCCCTCCCCCATACCCCTAACTAGGCCTACCGGGGGAGGGGGGTAGGGGCCCCCAGCGACCCCCCCTTAAAGCCACAGTAATTTTCAGGGCACCACAGAACCTAACAAACCCACCTAACCTAACCTAGGGGCCCTGTACCCCTACCGGGGGGGGCGAAGCCCCCCTGCGACCCCCCCTTAAGGCCACAGTAATTTTCAGGGCACCACAGAACCTAACAAACCCACCTAACCTAACCTAGGGGCCCTGTACCCCTACCGGGGGGGGGGGGCTTCGCCCCCCCTGCGACCCCCCCTTTAACCAGGGGTAAATTTGAATATATATATTTTATTAAATCACTTCTTACCTTAAACGGAAGATGACGATGAAGATGTGGAAGGTTGTGGTTGACCCTCTTCTGAATCATCAAGTACTGGAATACGTTCAGATTTGGTACAATACCACACATGTCAATCCTCACGAAAATGTAAAGGCGAATCACATTTACCACACTGGACACTTAAAGGTAATACGGAATGCTCCCTTAGAAAACGATTCACTACTTCAGGAGTTCCATTATAATTCCCATGAAATCGGCCGATCACATCAAAATAGGAATAACGACATATTTCACACAACCGTACCGGAGGATCCATGACAGTAAAGTGACGTGATGAAAATATAGAAACCGGAACTTTTGAAAACCGAAAACAAACGACAATCACGGGTTTCTCCCATAATGAACTAGGGGAAAAAACAGAATACTATCGTTTACAATGTTATATTGCACGAAAAACAGATCCTTGAAACAAGACTGAGAGACCAATGAATCGTCCAATAATAACCCTTGAAAAGAACCCAGTAGTATTTAGATTGGAGGAGCGACATTAGTGGGAGGAGCAAATGCGCATTCAAGCAAATATTGTCACATTGCGCAATGGGGAGGAGCCAAGTAAGTTGAAAACAGATATACAAACTAACAAGAGCTACCTGTGGAGTCAACATGTCGAATGACTTGTCCATTTTTTAACAAATATTAAAAATAAGAAATTGAATAACTCGTTAATTATGCATTTCCGCCGAAAAGTGCATAGAAGAAAAAGTGACTGAAATGTGTAGCTGATGTTGTTTGTAATGGCAAATATCGCCTATGGCCTGGTAAGTGCTTGTAAAATAATACCATTTTTTCTCCCTGAATAAACCCCAAGAGAGATTAGACCTATACTGTATAGGAAACGTTGACTATAACCTGAGATTTGGCTTATAATGATTTATTGCAAGTTTAGAAACCACGACCCTATCTAACATTTGCTTTATACACAAAACGACTTAAGCAAAATCAAATAATAACTTTGAATTCATAACCCAAATGCATAAATTGTTATCAGTAGACAACAGGACTAAGCTTAAATTATTTTCCCTCTTGACGACCTCTTTCCCACTCAGTTCCAGTAGTCACGGTGTTCATAGCGATTCGGTCTACATTAACGTAATTTTATTTTTTTCTGAAATATTATTGTAGCACGATTTTTTTAACGATCTAATATTTTTTCAATAATAATTTTTTTTTTATAACAGTTCCCCAACTTTGTTTCATACATACACATGTTTACAAAGTGAAATATAAGATTTATTACTAAGTGACGAGTTATGGTCAACGCTTGTCAAATGCAAAAATAAATAATTATCACCAGTCTGGCCACATACTGGACACGGGAATCCCCCTCCCCACATCCTGTATTAGTAAAGGAAGAAAAGAATAAGAAAGATGAGAGAGAGAGAGAGAGAGAGAGAGAGAGAGAGAGAGAGAGAGAGAGAGAGAGAGAGAGAATTCAACAACAGACCAAAGAAAGCCTGTTGCTGTTTTGCTGGATAACCGGGGGACGTCAGTGACAGGATACTCTCTTTCTATCCTGCCTGTCTCGGAACCCCAAACCGAGAGGTAGTCCTGAATCGGAAGACACCCAAGAGGAAGGATCCTCAACGGAGTCGATTTCTTAGGGCTTGACCCGACCCAGGACTCTCGGAAAACCCGAGTCTCTTTACTTTAGGTTATCCAGGACGATACAGACATCACTGCCATTACTTGTCGAAAAATATTTTCCATTTAAGAAGACTCAAACATTTTATGCAAAGTTTATAGATTTCTTGATAAATTCATAATTTCTTATAAAGGTTAATAATTAAGAATTTAATTGCCTTTAATGATAATCATCATTATAGCTATTTATGAATTTTAGATATTTTTTTTTAGCAAATAAATCAGTATTTTGATAGACGAGGAGAGGCACCCGATGAGATGCTACTGCTACGGAGTTATTTGGTACTGTCTGTGATGGCAAGATTTTCCATTGGAACCCTCTCTGGTTAGAGCTCATTTTAGATTTGCCTAATTTTTGAGTCAACATATTATGAATCTCTCGATTAACTTTTAAAGGCCAAGACTGAATAACAATATTTTTATTTGAATATGATCTGAAGAAAAAATAGTTTATTTGTAAAATCATTGATTATAACTTTTGTGTTAATGTACTGAACAAAAGATTAAAAGAATATAACTACAGTAGAAAGAGAGAGTTGACTCAAGCGGCCGACCCTGCTATGAAATGGGAGTAATGAGGTCGAAAGCAGACAGTTGCTTGAGTAGTTAAGCCAATCTATGGTCTATGCTTTGCAATGAGAGCATAGGTGTTAGGAACCTTGTTTCAATTATGGCTTAGAAATACTTTATTAGGAGGCAGCGGGTTCTCTGGTTTGTTGCAAGAAGTCTATAAGGATTAAAACATTATTATCTACAAGAACAATATCATGTCGGTCTTTCAGTGATGGGAAATTTTGTCTGAACACGGTGTCACTGAGATGTGCTTTAAAGATAATAGACTTTTCACCCTCAACCTCAATACTTCATATTTGTTAGGCCTGTAAATATTTTCATTCCTTAACTTGAATATTCAGCGTGGAATATCCATCGAAAAGTCACAAATAATATCCAAGATTTCACTATAACTGTTTGTTCGTAATTATGTCGGTCTAAAGTCCAAACAATATCAGTAGACCATGTTTGATACAATTCTTTGGAAACTTCAATTTTACAGAATGTGAAGTGTGAAGTAGAAGAGGAGATGACGAATGAAGAAGTATTGATTGAAAAGCTCAAGATAGAGACCACTGGTGAAATGTAACCGGGGTCCTCAGCGTCAATGGGCGTAGGAGATGATGATATTATATATAATGCATTTTAATTCAACTCTTTAAAATATAAAAATATTAAAACTGGTCCTTTTAATTCATGAAAAGTAACTTCAGTAAAATATTTTCTCTTACATATTTTTTTTTCTCAGATTCTGAAGTTGTCTAAATTTAGGGGAAATTGCGTAATCGTTTGTACACTAAAAAAGATCATATTTGTTACCACTGAAGAAACACAGGAGGAATATAAAAGCTGGATTTTAGAATACATGCACAAAAGCAACGATTTTCCGGCTGATTGTAATGTCAGGTAGGCCTATAATGCTACGCTCTATAGATACAGAAGCTCTAATGTCATATAGGCCTACTTTGCAATGCTTTAAACATGTAGATGCAGAAGCTGTAATGTCAGAAAGGCTTGCAATGCAACGCTTAAAACTTATAAATGCAGAATCTGTAATGTCAGATAGGTCTACAATGCAACGCTCAAAATATATTGATGCAGAAGCTGTAATATCAGATAGGCCTACAATGCAACGCTTAAAACCTATAGATTCTGAAGTTGTAATGTCAGATAGGCCTACAATGCAACTCTTAAAAAATATTGATGTAGAACCCATGACTCTATTTTTCTCTCTTTCCTTCGATGTTCTAATGGTATTTCTTCTAAAAATTATTATCTTCATTATTGATTTTTTTCTTATTTTGAGAAAGGGAGATAAAGAGAACTGTCCTTAATCACTATATTCTTTTATATTTATGACAGAGAGAGAGAGAGAGAGAGAGAGAGAGAGAGAGAGAGAGAGAGAGAGAGAGAGAGAGAGCATGCCTTCACCTAAATGAAAACTTATTATGCAGCAATTGTAAATTAAGATAATCTGCCTTTATTTAGGAGATATGATTATTTTGACTTGAGACTAAAAGAATAATGGCATCTCGTCCATCCGGGACTTTGACGCCACGAAGAAAACCGCCATCACTTCTCATTGATTTTCTTTCATCATAACTTGGGCAATTTTTCGCAGGTCATTGATAAAGCCAAGGTCTTTGGTAAGGTCTACAGATCTTGGTTAAGTAAAGCCTTTATGTTTGATACAGGAGGATCATCGGTCCCGTGATGGTTGAGGAGGCTCTAGAGGTAGTGCTTTTCCTTTTCTATCCTCACTTACTATGCTGCAACCCCTGTTGGAAATAATGATAATATTAATGACAGGAAAAGTGAAAAATCAAAATTAAAATCTCGTCAACATAGCCTAATCCTTTGTTCAAAAGAGTTGAAAACATGACGAGGCTTTTATGCTTTGATATCGTCGTATTTGAAGAATCCTCTTCAACCAAACGAGGTGGCAAGAAAAGACTCAGTCCTACGAATACGTTGGGCGGTTGATGCTTAACTGAATATTGCACAAACTCGCTTATTAAGCATTTTCTAATCTTTCTTTCTAGTTGTGACGCTCTTCCTTATTTAAATTGTCTACAGATACTTGAAACATTTGGGATTACCTCTGCTTTTTTCTTGTTGCTGCTCCTCTCACTCCGAGCAACTTGCACAGAAGCAAATTATCTCCTTAGTTTTCAGCGACAAAATTGCTTATACAATTAGTTATACCATATAGAAATAATTAAATCGCATAATAAATATATATTATTTCTATAAAAGTATAATTCCCATTAATTTCGGAATGAAATAGAAAAATTTATGGTTTTATAATTAAAAAATCACATAGATATTCAGAATATCGATATATTAAGAAATTATTTTTATGGGTATTGAGCGTGCAGTTTCGCCCAATACTCGTTTGGTTCTGTGTTGACTATTTCATTTATTTTTGGTATCAACAAATATCATTAATTTTCATTATCAATAGAAGCTACGTAACATTTATAGCCTATAACAAATACAGTGGTCCAAGGCCTCTCTCCAAAACTTTTTTTTTTTTTACCATAAACAAGTTTTTCTTGATGGAAATTTAAGCGTAATGTTATTATTTCATTTTACCCTGAATTATGCTTTTCCAACCATTACTTTTTCACGGCCGTCTTCTGCAATTATACACATATCCACTCATATATTTCATTCTCTCCACGTTCCATAATCTTCTGTATTACTTTCTTAGCACAGGTCACAAATTTCATCTCTCCATTTCCTCCTGAAATTTGCTTTTATTTAGAGCAGGTTTATCCTTGCTGTCATTTATAGATAGAATTTCTAAACTTCCTTTTATTGGAAAGAAACTTTGATTGGGCTGTTTATTAGTATATGTACATGTGGATGGAAGCCTGGATGAAATGAGAGTATAATTATAATCTAGTTGTTCCAACTTTTTCTAATTCTCGACATAATCGACGTATTCGGATATATATATATATATATATATATATATATATATATATATATATATATATATATATATATATATAGGTGTGTGGATGCAACCCGTATTTCTTTTATATTGCTAAGCGAGAAGGGTATTTTATTTTGAGAACATAAGAACTGAACCTTATTCACCTACTTTACTTTAAGGACTGCTTTTCTGGTCTTTAACAGCAAGGGAACCCTACTCACTACAGGACCTTCACAGTCATTTTATCATGTACATGATAAAATGACTGTGAAGGTCCATTTTATCATGTACATTCCAAGCATTCAGCATTTCGAATGCATATTTCTCGTTTATATTTCAATAATACAGAGTTGCTCTGTGGATTTTTGTCAATATAGGACATTCATTCGTTAATATTGTTCTTTTGACAATTTGTCTTCATAAGGTATACCCTTAGATTTTCTCGATTTCTGGTAACATTTTTGGGGATTTATGACCTAATATAGCGCATAAAACTTATTTATTTATATAACATTGAAAAGGAACATTTTGAGTGGTAAATGGTCCTTTCACATCAATTTTCTAGGGAGATATGAGCATATGTAGTTCTGGTACCCCGAGTTTACTGGTCGAAATTATCGCCCGATTTTGTGAAATTAGGCCTAAATATCTGAACTGGTGCCAAGTTTCAGTGTTCATCCTGACTCGTGATAAAATTCAAGGGTACATTTTTACTCACGGGAATAACCCCCCCCCCCCCCACCATATATTAGGGTAGAGAGAGAGAGAGAGAGAGAGAGAGAGAGAGAGAGATTTCAACACCAGACCAAAGAAAGCCTGTTGCGGTTTTGCTGGATAACCGGGGGACGTCAGTGACAGGATACTCTCTTACTATCCTGCCTGTCTCGGAACCCCAAACCGAGAGGTAGTCCTGAATCGGAAGACACCTAAGAGGAAGGATCCTCAACGGAGTCGATTTCTTAGGGCTTGACCCGACCCAGGACTCTCGGAAAACCCGAGTCTCTTTACTTCAGGTTATCCAGGACGATACAGACATCACTGCCATTACTTGTCGGAAAATATTCTCTATTTAAGAAGACTCAAACATTTTATAGATTTGTTGATAAATTCATAATTTTTTATAAAGTTTGATAATTAAGAATTTAGTTGCCTTTCATAGTAATCATCATTATAGCTTTTTATGAATTTTAAATATTTTTTTAGCAAATAAATAAGTTTTTTGATGGTCAAGGGTAGGCACCCATTAATACTATTGCGAAAGTTATTGAGTACTGTCAGATCCCTCTCCGGATAAAGCACATTTTTCCTTTACTTAATTTTCGAGTCAACACAATACGAATCTCTATTAACTTTTAAAAGGACAAAACTGAATAACACTATTTCTATTTAAATGTGATTTCAAAAAAAAAATAGTTTACTTCTAGAATCATTGATAAAACTTTGGTGTTAATGTAAAGTACAAAAGAGGAAAATCAAATAAATACATTCAGAGAGTTGACTCGAGCGGCCGACCCTGTTATACAATGGGGATAATGAGGTCCAAAGAAGCAGTCTGTGACTTGAATAGCTAAACTCTTCTATAGTCGATGCTTTGCAATGAGACTATAGCTGTTAGGAACCTTGTTTTCAATTATGGCTCAGCAATAGCTTATTAGGAAGCAGCGGGTTCTCTGGTGTGTTGCAAGAAGTCTTAAACGATTAAAACATATTATTTACAAGAACAATATCAAGTCGACCTTTCAGGGGTTAGAAGTTCAGTCTGAACACTGTGTCACTGAGATGTGCTTTAAATATGAAAGACTTTTCACCCACGATATATTCCGAAGCCATTTCATTCCTAATCCAGCTTCGATCTTTTCAAATATTCAGTAAAGTCACAGGAGCTTCTGTCCTACCTCAGACCAAAAAAAAAAAAAAAAAAAAAAAAGATGAAAGATAAAAAAAAATAAACTAAATTCCAAAATGATTTTGGATTTTGGTTAATGGTAAACGCGTGACGGTTTTGCAACATGTTGCTCTTGTCATTCTACCGACGGAAATTATTTTTTTTTTTTGCATTGAATTTTGCTTTTGCTCAGCACTGGTTATTCTTTAGAAAGGAATTCAGCTCTTGCCAAACGGTATTTTTTTTTTTTTTTTTTTTTTTTGGTGCTAAACTTATGCTGAAGTTGCAATAGATTTGATCAAGCAAACCGCTTTTGAATTATATTAGTTTTTGCTAAACTTATGCTGGAATTGCTATGAGTTTGGTCAAAGGAGTGCAAAAAAGCAATGTAAAAATAATTTTTTTTCTTGCCAAACTTATACTGGAGTTGCAGTAGATTTGGTCAAAAGAGTCCAAAAAAGATCCAAAAATCTTATTTTTGGTAAACTAAAGATGAAGTTGCCAATAGATTTGGTCAAGAAATCAACTCTAGTTGAACTATAATCTTATTTTTTTTTTTTTGTAAAACTTATACTTGAGTTGCCATAGATTTGGTCAAAGTAGTGCAAAAAACCAGAAATCTGAAAAAGCAGACATTGTTTTGTTATTATTTTCAGTTTTTTAACGCATATGCCATTTTTGCTACAGCTTTGATTATACCGGTATTAAAAAAAAAAAAAAAAAAAAAAAGCTTTTGCGTTCTGGAGTGTATTCTCATTTCCTGAAGACATCACCTCTGGTCTTCACTAAGACAAAACTCCTGACCTAAAGAAAAATCTTGACTCTTTGGCGTCAACAAAAATTTAATCATCCTTGCGTCCAA
The DNA here is from genome assembly GCF_036898095.1 of Palaemon carinicauda. Taxonomy (NCBI): domain Eukaryota; kingdom Metazoa; phylum Arthropoda; class Malacostraca; order Decapoda; family Palaemonidae; genus Palaemon; species Palaemon carinicauda. The sequence goes on along the minus strand of NC_090736.1, from coordinate 144,366,977 downwards.
AAAAAAAAAAAAAAAAAAAAAAAAAAAAAAAAAAAAAAAAAAGCCAAAGAGAATCTTGACTCTTTGGCGTCAACAAAGATTTAATCATCCTTGCGTCCAAAAAAAAATATTAAGAAAATCTTGACTCTTTGGCGTCAACAAAGATTCAATCCTCCTTGCGTCCAAAAAAAAAAAAAAAAAAAAAAAAAAAAAAAACTAAAGAAAATCTTGACTCTGGTGTCAACGAAAATTTAATAAAAAAAAATAGAAAAAAAAATAAAGAAAATCTTGACTTTTTAAGACATGTATTAGAAAACATTTGATCATCCCTTATAAAAGAAATTAAACTAACCTTTTTTTAAAGTAAAACCCTTACGTCTCTGTTTCTCCAGCCAAATCTTTTTGCCCGAAAGCTATTTTTATCGCAAATTCCAAAAGGAGATGTTTACAATTTTGTCATCAAGAGAGTGCCCCGATAATTGAATGCTCCTTTCTTTTTGGAAGAGAGAGAGAGAGAGAGAGAGAGAGAGAGAGAGAGAGAGAGAGAGAGAGAGAGAGAGAGTGTGTCCTGGGACCATCCTTTCGTTTATTACTGCATTCAACTTGGCGATCACTGTATTTTCAACAACAGGGATTCCTCTGTCTTCTTGTATTCCTCTTCATTTCTTCTATTCCTCTCTTTTATTCTATTTTCTTTCATTGTTCTTTTCAGCTTTTTTGGGGCATTTTAAGTCGTTTGCTAGTTCCATCACACTATATATTCCAGGTGTTTCTGTTATATTAATAGATACCTATTAATTATTTTGTAATATTTTTTTTATTATCTATTGCATTTAATTTATTTTCTCAATCTGGTTTTATTCATTTACTGGTTCTTATGATTACTTCCTTTTTTTCCATCAACATAATTTTGCCTTTTTTTTCCTTGCCTTTATAAGTTCTCAGCTTCTCTCTTCGAAAAGGATATGGAGACAATAATTTAAATTTTTCATATGTATTTTATCATTTTTAAGGCCTCTAGTTTCCTCGACTGAATTATTTTTTTTTTCATTGATTTATTTGATATTTGTTTAATGATATCTTGTAATATATATATATATATATATATATATATATATATATATATATATATATATATATATATATATATATATATATATATATAAATATCAACCACGAATGGCATTTAATACCGAATTCGGTATTAAATGCCATTCGTGGGTGATATTTACATTGACTGAAATCACGTGTGCTTGTGATATATGTTCATATATATATATATATATACTATATATATTATATATATATATACTATATATATACTATATTATATATATATGTGTGTGTGTGTGTGTGTGTGTGTGTGTGAGTGTGTGTAATCGTGTGCGTGGGTAGACCAGTATCAATGTGTGTGTTTTGAGTGTAGAAACGGGGACATAGCATTATTGAAATAAAATATATGGTATCCTTCTGGCAAATCTAATAAGCATTACTTCAATGAAAATTAATTAAAAAGAAATATGATGCGTATGTAGAAAATATAAAATATAAAAAAAAGCGTTATTCAAAATAACGACGTGATTGAAGCTGTTCGGAATATAAATGCTACGCCTAAAAAACAAAAAAAAACAAAAAAACCACCCCAGACGTTTCCCCCCTGAAGAAAAAAAATAACTTTCCTCATTTATATCAATTGGAACACCTTATAGAAAACTAGACCCCCCCTACCCCAGGCCCCCTATCCCCTTCCTTCCCCCTCCCCCTGGGCCTCTCTTTTTTTGGCCCAAGGTGAATGGCAGCAAGGAAAACTTTCCCCAATGAGTGGTCCTTGACTATGGAACAGGAGGTTATTCAACGAGAATTTAGGTGTAAAAATTAAATAATTCTAGAGATTTTAAAACGAACGACCGATCTTGATGGATAATTTCGTTTTTTCGTCTTTCGGTTTACCCAGAAATATTCGTGACGCGATTTTTCGGAAGAAGTTTGGTGGTTTTTGCTCTGTAATAATTTACATATGCATATATATATATATATATTATATATATATATAGTATAATATACTATATATATATATATATATATACTATATAATATATATATATATATATATAATATATATACATATATATATATATACTATATATATATATATATATATATATATATATGTATATTATATATATATATATACACATACATATAAAAGCCCATATATACTAGTACTTTAAAGTCTGGATTCTCTTAACGACCTCGGGATCAGAGCCACCAGGTGAAATCACTCAAAGACTATAGTATCTGACTGGCCGGGTTTTGAACCCTGGGTCCAGAATACTTATATGACATTGACCATATCATTTAGCCACGAAAAAAGATTTCGCCTGGAGCTCTGATTCCGAGATCGTTAAGAGAATTCAGACTTTAATGTATTGATTATATATATGTGGCTTAATTCAAATATGGCAAACACGTTTAAATGTGCAAAATATATCATATAATATATATATATATATATATATATATATATATATATATATATACTATATATATATATAATATATATATATAGTATATATATATGATGAATTTTGAAAATTTAGACGTGTTTTTTTTCATATTCAAATAAACCATATATTTTTTGATACATTAATGTCTAGATTCTCTTACCGACCTCGGGATCAGACCCCCAGGCGGAACCACACAAAGATAATAGCTTTTTGACCGGCTGGGAATCGATCCCTGGTCCAGGAAACTTGTAACAACAGTGACATACCACTTGACCACGAAAAAAGATAAAAGTTAATGACAATTCTTCTGTACTTATACCCTGGTCCAGGAAAACTTGTAACAACAGTGACATACCACTTGTCCACTAAAAAATATAAAAGTCAATGACAGTTATTCTGTACTTATACCCTGGTCCAGGGAACTTGTCACAACCGTGACATAGCACTTGGCCAAGTGCTATGTCACTGTTGTTACAAGTTTCCTGGACCAGCATTAGATTCCGGGGACGGTCAAAAGCTATTATCTTTGAGTGGTTCCGCCTGGGGCTCTAATCCCTAGGTCAGTAAGAGAATCCAGACATTAATGTATAAAACGTTTAGTGTACGAAAATTTATTTTGTACCTAAGGAAATTGCCACATTGAGTTTTGTTGTATCTTTTCATTTCCAGTTTGTATCCCCATATCCAAGAGAGAGAGAGAGAGAGAGAGAGAGAGAGAGAGAGAGAGAGAGAGAGAGAGAGAGAGAGAGAGAGAGCCCTAACAGCAAAGACCAGAATAAAGCAGACTCGAAGAAGGATATAATGGGTCCGTGTTATTTCCGTCTCCTGATATTTGAATTTACAGCATCTCGGCCTCCACAGCACAAACTGTATTTACCGCGCCAGTATCCACAACGCAAATGGCACTTGCCGGTAAGTGTCATGGGTCGCCGCTAGAGGGATTTTCGGTTATTTTTCTTAGAAATAGTTGCCGGCGAAACCGAATCCCATTGGATGCTGGGTTTTTATCTTACGAGTTATGATTGGCTCTTTTACAGGCGCCGATGGGAACATTGGTTTTGGCTTAAGTTTTCGAAGTAAAGAATATAGTCTTTCTTTCTCCGTTTCCCCCCCCCCCTCTCTCTCTCTCTCTCTCTCTCTCTCTCTCTCTCTCTCTCTCTCTCTCTCTCTCTCTCTCTCTCTCTCTCATATATATATATATATATATTTTTATATATACATATCTATATCTATATTATCTATCTATCTATCTATCTATCTATAATATATATATATATAATATGTGAGTGTTTGATTATTTTTGCCATTATTTATCTCATAGATACAAAAACTAAAATCTCTCTCTCTCTCTCTCTCTCTTCTCTCTCTCTCTCTCTCTGCGTCGATAACCAATGATCTTGTGACGCTATAATAGCTTATCTAATATCAAGCTAAACACCTCCAAAGTAAAAAAAAAAAAAAGTAAGATATTAAATTTTTGAAATACCTTCATGCATAAAATCACGTGGACCAACCCCATGGAAAGGGGGGGGGGGGGGGGTTTGAGGGTTCGGGGGTGTAAGTACACCCCAGGAAAAAGAAATAAGAGATTGATTGGTTGCAACAGAAAGCATTAGCAATTCAATTAGATTTTATGTTTTCACTTTGATTACATCAGGGCAAAATGCATTAGCCATCTCTCTCTCTCTCTCTCCTCTCAAATGAAAATGAAAGATTTTCACCGTTTTATGTGAAGGGAATTCGTCATTTCTCAATCAAAAGGAAATTGCTCGATGCTGATTTCATTCTTTTCAAAGATGAGCATTGATGTACACAGATGTGTGTTGTATGTAGTGTAGTATGTAGACTTTATGCCATTTTAAAGTTCACTATGAAGTTAGTGTATTTAGGCATATTTATCGTTTCATCTTTATTATTATTATTATTATTATTATTATTATTATTATTATTATTATTATTATTAACTGCTAAGCTACAACTCTAGTTGGAAAAGAAGGATGCTATAATCCCAGGGGCCCCAACAGGGAAAATAGCCCAGTGAAGAAAGGAAACTAGGGAAAATAAAATAGTTTAAGAAGAGCAACAACATTAAAATAGATATTTCCTAAATAAACTATACAGACATTAACATAACAAGAGGAAGGGAAATAAGATAGAATAGTGTGCCTGAGTGTACACTTAAGCAAGAGAACTCTAACCCAAGACAGTGGAAGCCATGATACAGAGGCTATGACACTACCTAAAACTAGAGAACAATGGTTTGATTTTGGATTGTCCATCTCCTAGAAGAGCTGCTTACCATAGCTAAAGAGTCTCTTCTACCCTTACCAAGAGGAAAGTAGCCACTGAACAATTATAGTGCAGTAGTTAACCCCTTGGGTGAAGAAGAATGGTTTGATAATCTCAGTGTTGTCTGGTGTATGAGGACAGAGGAGAATCTGTAAAGAATAGGCCAGACGATTCAGTGCATGTGTAGGCAAAGGGAAAGAACCGTAACCAGAGCATTGTTCAGCTGGCAGTTCAAGAGTGCTAAAAGCGATAATTCTATTTTTAAATATATTTTTTATGGAGTCTATAGTTTTATGTTGAATCCTTAGGCACACATTTTTTTCGCAAAGAATTGCACCCTCTCACACCCTTACTTCGCGAAGAGTAACCAAACAGTGTAGGGAGAGATGGCAGAGGTGGTGAGCTTGGCTATACACAAGAACTCTACGAGCAGTAAGGTTGTGGCTGGGTGTACTTCCTCAGTAGGAGGTGTAACTGGGATTACTATGTTCAACTGGACAACGTTTGAAAAGCAGCTCTACACCATACATTTTTTTTACTGAGGCGAATTTACACTGAATCCTAGGGGAGCCCTTTTAACTCGGAAAAGTTTCCTAATAGCTGATTGGTTAGTGTTTGTCCAATTATTCAGCTATTAGGAAACTTCTCGGAGCTAAAAGGGCACCCATGCGAGTCAGTGCAAATGCGCCTCAGTAAGAAAATTGAGTATAGGTCAATAATGACTATATTTTCTATACTATTGATATTACTAGCTAACCTAGAAAACTAGTTGGAAAAGGAAGGTGCTATAAGCCCAGGGGCTCCAAAAGAGAAAAATAGCCCGGTGAGGAAATGAAATAAGGAAATAAATAAACGATATAAACAGTAATGAACAATTAAT
>NC_090736.1:144356322-144358822 GCF_036898095.1 Palaemon carinicauda | reverse complement strand
ATATTACTATTATTATTATTATTATTATTATTATTATTATTATTATTATTATTTTTACTAGCCAAGATACAACCCTAGTTGTAAAAGCAAGATGCTATATGCCCAAGGGCTCCAATATGGAAAAATAGCCCTGTGAGGAAAGGAAATAAGGAAATAAATAAATGATGAGAACAAATTAACAATAAATCATTCTAAAAACAGCAAGAACTTCAAAACAGATGTCATATAAACTATTAAAAACAACGTCAAAAACACATATTTCATATATAAACTATAAAAAAAACTCATGTCAGCCTGATTCAACTACCCGATTAGGAAGATCATTCCACAACCTGATAACAGTTGGAATAAAACTTCTAGAATACTGTGTAGTATTGAGCCTCATGATGGAGAATACCTGGAAGAAGGAAGAAGATCGCAGGCATGGTAATATGCGGATGGTACATCTGTTTATAGCAAACGTTAAAATTGACATTAAACATTTAAGCATGGATGAAAAAGAAAGGCTCATCGATCAATTATGCAACAAAAGTCTCAAAAAAAAACTAAGATCCAGATATCTTTTTGAAGACTTCATTTTTCGGCTCTCCTTGAAATGTGAAAACCCTCCACTGAGTGAAGAGGAAATTTTTTTTTATTAAATTTTCAACAACGTAATTGTGTGAAATGACATTTACATCTGTCACAGCAATTAAGACTCGCCACCGATCTCGGAATGACATTAAATGGGCTCTCCATTTTGCAGCAACGTAATTGGTGCCAAAACCCTGCAAACTTATTTCAAACAAACAAGAGTAAATATCACACAAAAATAAGTAATATTTAAATAAACTTCAAATCTTATTTATTTATTTATTTTTTATTTTTTTTGATAATTAGAATTGAACCTTAAAATAAATACTTGCATTTACCATTAATGCAACACAAGATCGTTATTAACTTCGCCAATTAGTTGCGGGGAAGACTATGCTATGTTTTTATAGGCGTATGTTTGTATTTCTGTGTGTGTGTTTATGATTCACATAACTCCAAATCTATTTGACCGAATCTCATGACATTTGGTGGGCTGGTTGGCCATGATCCACGGACAATTGGGTTATATTTTGAGAGTGAATGGGTCAAAAGTCAAGGCCAAGGTCACGAAAAGATAAACAACGAATCACCAAACTCAAAAACTATTTGACCGAATTCCATGAAATTTGGTGAGATTCCTGAACATGACACAAGGACAAATTAATTAAATGTTGGGAATGATTGGGTTCAAAGATCAAGGTCAAAGTTACGAAAATTGGGAAAAATTTCATTTTCCTTTATCGTGGTCAATTTTTATCCGATTTACATGAAATTTGTGCCAAAATGGGCATAATTCTTTTGTCTATCTTGTGATATACAACATGATGTAGTGATGTCATTACCCTTTTTTGGGTGATTATTTGATTGTATGCGTTTGTGTGTTTGTGATTCACATAACTCAAAAACTATTGGACCGAATCTCATGAAATTTGGTGAAATGCTTGACTATGGTCCAATGACGATCTGATTAGATTTTTGGTGTGGTTGGGTCAAATGTCCAGGCCAAGGTCACGAAAAGGTCAAAAACATCTTTTTGCCGTATCGCGGCCAATATTTACCTGATTTGCTTGAAAAGAGTGCCGAAATGTGGATGATTCAATTGTCTATCTTAGGATATGTGTATTTTGGGATTAAATACTCTTATCTTTTTTTTTTTTTTGTGTGTGTGTGTGTGACAGAAGGTATACGGTCTACCGAGTACCGTTCTGATTATATAAATACATTTACCTTCTTTTTTAAAAATTCATGTTAGGGGTCTGCCAAATTTAGAATCATGCATTTAGTGGTCCATGAAGTTTGGAAGGTTAGCGGCCGCATGTATATACAATACATATAGAAAAAATTTGTATATAAGGACGTATGCATGTATATATATATATATATATATATATATATATATATATATATATATATATATATATATATTATAAATATATACATAAATATATATATATATATATGTATATGTATATATATATATATATATATCATTAATATTTTATAAAATATATTTTCATTTCTACTATTAAAAGAATACCGGTATTTTTTAAATTCTAGATCACGCTATGGTGCTACTCTCTTTGGCAGCCATTTTACTCACTTTCATTCAGAAGTAGTCTAAGTGATAAATCATTTGGTTCGAAATTCTAAAGCGAATATATGGTGATACATTTCTCTCTCTCTCTCTCTCTCTCTCTCTCTCTCTCTCTCTCTCTCTCTCTCTCTCTCTCTCTCTCTCTCTCTCTCTCTCTATATATATATATATATATATATATATACACATATATATATAATATATATGTGTATATATATGAATAAATATATGTATATATATGTGTGTATATATATGAATAAATATATGTGTATATATATATATATATATATATATATATATATATATATATATATATATATATATATATATAAT
>NC_090736.1:144343822-144353822 GCF_036898095.1 Palaemon carinicauda | reverse complement strand
ATATATATATATGTGTGTGTGTGTATATATATATATATATATATATATATATATATATATATATATATATATATATATATATATATATATATTCAAATAAGCCATATATTTTTGATACATTAATGTCTGGATTCTCTTGACGACCTTCGTGGCCAAGTGGTAAGTTACTGTTTATACAAGTTCCCCGGACCAGGGTTCGACTCCCGGACGGTCAGAAGCTCTTGTCTTTGTGTGATTTCGCCTGGGGCTACGATCCCGAGGTCGTTAAGAGAATCCAGACATTGATATATAAAAAATATATGGCTTATTTAAATATGAAAAACACGTCTAAATGTGCAAAATTTATCATATACATATATATATATCATATATATAATCATTATTATTATTATTATTATTATTACTACTACTACTATCCAAGCTACAACCCTAGTTGGAAAAGCAAGATGCTATACGCCCAAGGGCTCCAATAGGGAAAAGTAGCCCAGTAAGGAAAGGAAATAAGGAAACAGATAAATGATGAGAACAAATTAACAATAAATCATTCTACAAACAGTAACAACGTCAAAACATATATGTCATATATAAACTATAAAAAGACTTATGTTAGCCTGTTTAACATAACAACATTTGCTGCAACTTTGAACTTTTGAAGTTCTACTGATTCAACTACATGATTAGGAAGATCATTCCACAACTTGTTTACAGCTGGAATAAAACTTCTAGAATACTTAGTAGTATTGAGCCTCATGATGGAAAAGGCCTGACTACGAGAATTAACTGCCTGCCTAGTATTACGAACAGGAGGGAATTGTTCAGGAAGATCTGAATGTAAAGGATGGTCAGAATTAGGAAAAATCTTACGCAACATGCATAATGAACTAATTGAACGACGGTGCCAAGATTAATATCTAGATCAGGAATAAGAAATTTAATAGATCGTAAGTTTCTGTCCAACAAATTAAGATGAGAATCATCAGCTGAAGACAAGACAGGAGAAAAATACTCAAAACAAGGTAGAATGAATTAATTAAAACACTTCTTCAGAACATATTGATCACCGAAAATCTTGAAAGACTTTCTCAATAAGCCGTTTTTATGCAATGGAAGAAGACACAGACCTAATGTGTTTCTCAAAAGTAAATTTGCTGTCAAGAATCACACCTCAAATGTTAAAAGAGTCATACAAAGTTAAAGAAACATTATCAATACTGAGATCCGGATGTTGAGGAGCCACTGTCCTTGACCTACTTACAATCATTCTCTGAGTTTTATTAGGATTCAACTTCATACCTGCACTAATTTTAACTAGATCTCTATTAAGAGACTCACTAATCCCAGATCTACATTCAGGGGATGGAATTGATGCAAAGAGAGTAGCATCTGCGTATGCAACAAGCTTGTTTTGTAGGCCAAGCCAAACGTCATGTGTATAATGTATGAAAAGTAATGGGCCGAGAACACTACCCTGTGGAACACCAGATATCACATTCCTATACTCACTATGGTGCCCATCAACAACAACTTTTTTAGATCTATTACTTAAGAAATTAATAATAATGCTAAGAAACGACCCACCCACTCCCAACTGTTTGAGTTTGAAAACAAGGGCCTCATGATTAACACAGTCAAAGGCAGCTCTAAAATCAAGGCCAATCATACGAACTTCCTGACCACAATCAAGGGATTTCTGTACAACATTGGAGATTGTAAGAAGGGCATCACATGCTCCAAGGCCTTTACGAAAACCAAATTGTAAACTAGGGAATAGATGATTACCCTCAGGAAACCTTTTAAGACATTTTGCCAGAAGACGTTCAAAAACTTTAGATAATATGGGAGTTATGGAAATTGGGCGGTAGTCAGTGGGACTTGAGCTACCACAAACACATTTACATAGAGGAGTAACATTACCAATTCTCCAACAAGTGCAAAAAGCTCCTCATCTTGCTAACTTGCGCAAAATAACAGATAACTTTGGAGCTAAGAAATCTGCAGTCTATAAAAAACAAAAACAAAAAATATCATTTGGGTCTACACCTCCATAAGCATCAAGGTCCATCAACAGAGCTTTAATTTCACGAGACCAAAAAGCTAAACTAGTTAGTTTAACCTCAGGAAAACAGGAATGAGGAAGTTCAAGTTTTTCATTACTCTGTTTACTGTCAAAAACATCAGCCAAAAGGGTTGCCTTTTTTTTTGGACAGTGAGTGACTGAGCCATCTGGTTTAAGTAAAGGAGGAACTGTTGCATCTACACCAGAGTGCAGATTTAAGGGTAGACCACCATTTATGCTCCTGAGTTGTACCAGAAAAGGTTTCTTTTATGGTTAAATTGTATTCCTTTTCAGTTGAAGCATAGTCTCTGAGCAACAGCTCTTAGCTGGATATAGTTATTCCAGATCAAATCTGATCTGTTACCCTTCCAAAGATGGTAGGCCTTCTGCTTCTCCAAATAAGCACGTCTACAATCAATATTGGTCCATGATTTGTCCTTCACTTTGTACCTTAGCACACGAGAAGGGATACGCCTATCAATTATGTTGACTAGATTCTCATTCAAAGGGACAACAGGATCAACACTACTATATAAGTGTGACCAATTCAAGCACAAAAGATCATGCAAAATCCCATTCCAGTCTGCTTGAAAGCAAACGACACTAACATATTGCAAAATTATAGAATAGCTTCTTCATAATTTGTAACCTGCAAAACAAAGGAAGGTATAAATAGCCAAGGTACAACCCAACTTGGAAAAGCAGGTTGGTATAATCACAAGCACTCCTACAGGGAAAACAACCCCGTGAGGAAAGGAAGTAAGGAATGAACAATTAATTTGAAATATGTTAGGAACAATAACATTAGAATAGATCTTTAAGATATATATATATATATATATATATATATATATATATATATATATATATATATATATATATACATATATATATATATATATATATATATATATATATATATATATATATATATATGTGTGTGTGTGTGTGTGTATATATATATATATATATACCCTTAAATATTTATTCATGGTAATGCTTTTATACGCAATGACAGAAGTACGTACATTCTTGGGGTAATTAACAATCAATAAATAGATTTCTTATATGAAAAAGAAAAAGGTTTGCAGAAGCTCCCCAGGTTTATATCTCTTTTTTTTTCCTTCCTCTTCTTGCCTGTAAATAATGAAACTAAGAGTATTATGTTAATGAACTAACTTTTTCCAATTGCAGTTGAGTTGATTATGCTGCAAAGTTTATATAATCATGCCTGGGAAATTCTTGCAATCCTAGCAACACTGAGACGATTTCTTTAGATTTTTTTCAATTTTTGCGTTTTGGTAATCACTGTTTATAAAAAGCAACGCAGATCTTGGCTTATGAAATAATTTTTTTTTTTTTTTTTTTTTGTATAGAGGTAAGGTCTTTGTTAAGATAAAGCAAAGCAGATTTTGGTTTGAAATAAATTTTCTTTATATATATATATATATATATATATATATATATATATATATATATATATATATATATATATATATATATATTTAAGGTCTTTGTTAATATAAAAGAACACAGATTTTGGTTTAAAACCTAGATTTTCTCAGTTTTGTTTAGATTTGATGACATAATAGTCTTTGATATAAGTTAAAACTCTATTTTGTGTCTTTTATGTAATTATGTTCCCTCTTTGATTTTGCATAACTTAACCTGGTGAAAGGGTTTCTGTATCTCAATGATCAGCAAATCTCTACTGGTCATAGCCATCCATACTAGGTTGGTTTGCTGTGGGCGATGAGACAAAAGTTTCCCATCATCACGAATCCGAACTGGCCAGCGTGATAATGAAAATCTCTATACACAAGACATGACCAAGACATGTCTGAGGACTTTCTCCTGCCGTAGACTAGAAACAGCTGTATTTGTTAATGTTGTTGTTGCCGTTGTTGTTGTTGTTGTATAATAGCTCGATATCAACCTCTGGAGCGAATTAACGCGATTTAGATTGAAACAAGAGAACTGAAATAATGAATTACTCGAGTGTCATATGTGAATGAGATCATGGGGAGCGGTAGATGGAGATGGTTTGGGCATGCTCTTCGCACTCCCCTAAAGAGATTAGTTCACCAAACTTTCAGTTGGGCTCCGCAAGGCACTAGAAGAGTTGGAAGACCCAGGCCTACATGTCTGAAGAATTTGAAGCGTGAAGTTGGAGATGATGAATGGAAAAGTATTGATTTAAAAGTTCAAGATAGAGACGACTAGCGAAATCTAACCTAGGCCCTTTGCGTCAACAGGCGTGGGAGGAGATGGTGATGATGAAATAATGATTACTTTGTGAAAGAATTTCAGGAAATAAGTGAAAATAAGAGAGTAAATAAAGTCGTTCGAAAACCTAAGTTACCTTAACATACAACTGGAGTGGCACTACGTGAATTGGACATTTTGCTTGACCATGACCTTGACCTTCCATAATTTAATCATTTCCAGCTTTTTGCATAACAGTTAATCCCTGCAAGTTTTATTACTATACGATTACAATTGTGGTCAGGAAGCTGTTCACAAACAAACAGACAAACAGGGGGTAAAACATAACCTCCTAACTTCGTTGGCGGAGGTAACTCTTGTATATTGAAAAGAAACACGCAATTCTTTTCTAATTATAAATGAAATTTAATTAATTGATGAAATTATCTATTTCCACATCTCTTTTGTTTTTTATTACAGCTTCTGATTTCTTTTTTTCCTATTATTTCCTTCAATTTTCCTATTATTTCTTTTCATTTTTCTATTTCCTTTCATTTTCCTAATGTTTTCTTTCATTTTCTTTTTATTTCCTTTCCTTTTCCTATTATTTCCTTTACTTTTCCTATTATTTCCTTTACTTTTCCTATTATTTCCATTTCTTTTCCTTCTATTTCCTTTCATTTTCCTATTATTTCCCTTTCTTTTCTTATTATTTCCTTTTCTTTTCCTATTATTTCCTTTCTTTTCCTTTTATTTTCTTTCATTTTCCTATTATTTCCTTTTCCTATTATTTCTTTTACTTTTCCTATTATTTTCATTTTTTTCCTTCTATTTCCTTTCATTTTCCTATTATTTCCCTTTCTTTTCCTATTATTTTCTTTACTTTTCCTATTATTTCCATTTCTTTTCCTTTTATTTCCTTTCCTTTTCCTATTATTTCCTCTCCTTTCCTTGTATTTCCTTTAATTTTCTTATTTCCTTTCCTTTTCCTAGTATTTCCCTTCATTTTCCTATTATTTCCCTTCCTTTTCTTATCATTTCCTTTACTTTTCCTATTATTTCCCTTCCTTTTCTTATCATTTCCTTTACTTTTCCTATTATTTCCTTTTCTTTTTCTTTTATTTCCTTTCATTTTCCTATTATTTCCTATTATTTCCCTTCCTTTTCCTATTATTTCCTTTACTTTTCCTATTATTTCCATTTCTTTTCCTTTTCCTATTATTTCCTATTATTTCCTTTCCTTGTATTTCCTTTCATTTTCCTATTTCCTTTCCTTGTATTTCCTTTCATTTTCTTATTTCCTTTCCTTTTCCTATTATTTCCCTTCCTTTTCCTATTATTTCCTTCACTTTTCCTATTATTTCCTTTTCTTTTCATATTATTTCCTTTTGAACAGTATTGATTTTGTTATAGAATATGATTTTTGCTATCTAATGTATATTTTTTATTTCATTTGATTTTTATGATTATTTCTATTCTTATTTATATTTTCATGAATATTTTTATGGCTATTTTTATCTAGCTTTATTTTATTTTTATTTTCATGAATATTTTTTATGATTATTTTTATATCCATTAATATTATAATGATTATTTTTTATTCTTATGGTTGTATTCTCTCTCTCTCTCTCTCTCTCTCTCTCTCTCTCTCTCTCTCTCTCTCTCTCTCTCTCTCTCTCTCTCTCTCTCCGTTCTTATATGTAAATTATCACCATTTTCTCACGAACTTATGTATTCATTTTCCCCACATTTCTATCTGCGTTCGTCTGCTTTTGTCTCCATTCATATACCAATTTTATCCTTCTTCTTCTTCTTCTTCTTTGTCTGCATCTTTTCCCGCCTTTATGTGGGGTCGATGTTTCTGGCCAGCGTTCTCCATCTACCTCTGTCCCACACTTCATCACCAGTCAATCCCTTTGATCGAAGGTCATCCTTGATACAGTCCACCCACCTTCGCTTTAGTCTCCTTCTCCTTCTCGTTCCCTGCACCCCATTTCCATCACTTTCCTCCCAATATACTGTTCATCTCTTCTTATAACATGACCATACCACCTCAGTCTACTCTCTTTCTTATACCAATTTCATTATTCAATTGAAACATGAAATAAAAATGTCATCTTGCATCGTTTATTAAATATGTCATTATCATACATTTTCTTTCCCCTTCTTTATCTTTGTCTTTCTTTTATAATCACTCACTAAAAACGTATCCTACCTTATCCCTTATCCTTCGAGACAAGGTTAACTCTATTCAGGGAAGGATATCCTTTTCTTCTCCTTTTATTTCCTTTCATTTTCCTATTATTTACCTTCCTTTTCCTAGTATTGCCTTTCATTTTCCTATTATTTCCTTTCCTTTTCCTATTATTTCCTTCCCTTTTCCTAATGTTTCCTTTATTATTCTTATTATTTCCTTTCCTTTCCCTATTATTTCACTTCCTTTTCCTATTATTTCCTTTACTTTTCCTATTATTTCCTTCCCTTTCTTAATGTTTCCTTTCATTTTCTTATTTCCTTTCCTTTTCTTATTATTTCCTTTCCTATTCCTATTATTTCACTTCCTTTTCCTATTATTTCCTTTACTTTTCCTCTTATTTCCTTCCCTTTCTTAATGTTTCCTTTCATTTTCCTATTATTTCCTTTCCTTTTCCTATTATTTCCTTCCCTTTTCCTAATGTTTCCTTTAATTTTCTTATTATTCCCTTACCTTTTCCTACTATTTCCTTTACTTTTCCTATTATTTCCTTCCCTTTCTTAATGTTTTCTTTCATTTTCCTATTATTTCCTTTCCTTTTCCTATTATTTCACTCCCTTTTCCTATTATTTCCTTTCTTTGCCTATTATTTCCTTCCCTTTCTTAATGTTTCCTTTAATTTTCTTATTATTTCTTTTCCTTTTCCTATTATTTCACTTCCTTTTCCTATTATTTCACTTCCTTTTCCTATTATTTCCATCCCTTTCCTAATGTTTCCTTTAATTTTCTTATTATTTCCTTTCCTTTTCCTATTATTTCACTCCCTTTACCTATTATTTCCTTCCCTTTTCCTATTATTTCCATCCCTTTCCTAATGTTTCCTTTCATTTTCTTATTATTTCCTTTCCTTTTCCTATTATTTCACTTCCTTTTCCTATTATTTCACTTCCTTTTCCTATTATTTCACTTCCTTTTCCTATTATTTCACTTTTCCTATTATTTCCTTCCCTTTCTTAATGTTTCCTTTCATTTTCTTATCATTTCCTTTCCTTTTCCTATAATTTCTTTTACTTTCCTATTATGTCCTTTCCTTTTCCTATTATTTCCTTTATTTTTCCTATTATGTCCTTTCCTTTTCCTATTATTTCCTATACTTTTCCTATTATGTCCTTTCCTTTTCCTATTATTTCCTATACTTTTCCTATTATGTCCTTTCCTTTTCCTATTATTTCCTTTACTTTTCCTATTATGTCCTTTCCTTTTCCTATTATTTCCTATACTTTTCCTATTATGTCCTTTCCTTTTCCTATTATTTCCTATACTTTTCCTATTATGTCCTTTCCTTTTCCTATTATTTCCTATACTTTTCCTATTATGTCCTTTCCTTTTTCCTATTATTTCCCATACTTTTCCTATTATGTCCTTTCCTTTTCCTATTATTTCCTATACTTTTCCTATTATGTCCTTTCCTTTTCCTATTATTTCCTATACTTTTCCTATTATGTCCTTTCACGTCCCTGATTTATAGACGATATCTTTCGGGATTTCCGCTCCGGAGGTTAGAACTCCGTGATGCCTCTACAGTATAAATTAACAACCGATTCTGCCTCTTTTTTTGTATTCTGTGATTAGGATATTCAAATTTGCTATCCACTTTTCTAAGGGATCAAAATACAGAAAAATATGAAATGCGGGGAAATATAATAGAACTCGATGATACAAAATATTGTGATTTCAAACAGGACAAACACACAAATCTCCCCTTTGTAATAAAAAGAAAATGTCTAGATATAATATATATATATATATATATATATATATATATATATATATATATATATATATATATATATATATATATATAAATATATATATATATATATATATATATATATACACATATATATATGTGTATATATATGTATATATATGTATATATACATATATATATATATATATATATATATATATATATATATATATATATATATATATATATATATATAATATATATATTATATATATATATATATATAACTCGTAGTAAATATCCCAAGTAGAGAGCTGGTTTTGAGGAACCTATGTCAAAATCCGTTTATTGGGTCAGTTTTTCTATCACTTTAAATTTAAAGATATTTTTACCATGTTTCATAATTAAAGAAAACAGTTTATCGTTATTTTTTCATTCAAAGAAAATCAATTTTATAAATAATTCCTTCATTAAAGGAAGCCAGTTTTATTAGTCATTATAAACTTAGAGTGTAAAAAGACTTAATTTATAATTTTTCCGTTTCAAGAAAACCTGTTTTATTCAAAGAGAATTAGCAATTATTTTACATTATTTTTACTACATATATATATGTATATATATATATATGTATATATATATATATATATATATATATATATATATATATATATATATATATATATATATATATACATATACATATATATGTAAGGAAAACATTTAACAATTAACGAATATTATCAGTAGAATTTTTCATCAAGTTATTTTTTGTTTTATATATATATATAATATATATTATATATATATATATATATATATATATATATATATGTATATATATATATATATATATATATATATATATATATATAATAAAATATATATATATATATATATATATATATATATATTTAAATATATAAATATATATATTTAAATATATATATATATATATATATATATATATATATATATATATATATATAATATATATGTATTTATAAATACACATAAGAAGCCAATAAAGGAACTATATAGAAGATATGTGTCAATACAAATATTTTGAAATACAATAAACAATATATCATGTACAATAAGCAAGTAAAACAATTAAAGATATATTGCAAAATAAACCATAGTATTAAAAGATGATTGGTTTTAAATTTAAACATGAGATGTTTCAATAAAGATAATAAAAGTATCTGAAATATTTATTTATTTACTTATTTATAGGAACAAAATGATAACGAGGGTCAGTCAGTAGAGCGCAGACCTCCGCCTAGGCACCTTGGGCCTTGACCTTAACATGTTTTAATTGGCGTGGCTTTTCATACAATCAAATATGAAGCGAGTTTGAAGTCTCTGTGACAACGATGTCCAACTTATGGCTGATTACGTGAATTGGACATTTTGCTTAACCGTAGCCTTGACCTTCGAAAATTTAATCATTTCCAGCATTTTACGTAAGAGTTAATCCCTGCAATTTTCATTACTCTACGGTTGAAATTGTAGCCAGGAAGCTGTTCACAAACAAACACTCACACACACGCAAGCACACAAACAGGAACGAAAACATAACTTCCTTCCAACTTCGTTGGCCGAGGTAATAAGAGAATCTAAAGAAAATGCTATAATAAAGAAAGTGCAGTTCTTAGCAGCGTCTCCAAGGGCCGTTGCGGGGCCTTCCTCCGTAAGAGTTAACCTAAAGATTTTCTCTTTCATTTCTCTCTCTCGGCCCGAGGATCTCGTTAACTCGAAATAGGTTATGTTAATTGTGTCTGATGAGCTTGCAATC
>NC_090736.1:144330545-144335822 GCF_036898095.1 Palaemon carinicauda | reverse complement strand
AGGTAGTTAGTGAAAGTACTAAGATAAGATATTTCCAAATCAATTGCTTTGACATTAAACTCAGTCGTGTTTGTATAAAAAAAACGAGAAAACGTAAATATTCGGGTTTTTTCCCCTCTTAAATATGAAAATAACTACTAATTCTGCAAAAATCTGCATTGTTATAGCAACATACTTTAAACTAGAGGGGCACTTGGTAGAGAGCATGCCTTCGCCAACCCAAGCAGTTTAATTTTGCTCTTAACTCCACTGCGTACTTGTACTTCGATGTATCTTATTCAAAATCTAATGGATTTGTCCTTGGGCCACATTCCACATGTCTACTAAGTTTCGTTGAAGTTAGTTAAGCAGTTTTTTTTTTTTTTTGCGTAATGTTGTTCACAAAAAAAATAAATAAAAAAAAAATATTTGGCCTTTAGAAACATTGTGATTATTTTCAAAGTACTGCGTACTTGTACATTGATGTAATTGATTCAAAATGTTAGAGATTGATCCTTAGTACATACCTAACATGACTACAAAATTTGGTCAAGATCGGTACACCAGTTTTTGTGTAAAGTTACACAGTATCTAACCAACAGACAAGGGTGAATACATACCCTTCGCAAGACCTTCGATTTTGGCGAAAGCAATAAATCTATATCAGAAGAGTTTTTGTTACCATTAAAAAAACATATTCATTACTGTAAGAATCAGCGAAAAACAACTACATGAATAGATTATTGTGTGGAAAGAAAGGAGTATTTATTCTAGTCCAGGAAAAAGATTGAATATCCCCAGACGTCGATGACAGGCGTCCACTGCTATCTCCATGGAAACCGCTGCTAAGGAGGGAATGGCTTTCATTCGGGAAGTTATTAACAATAAGCGATAAACATATCAGGGCCCGAACGTGAGTTCTATTCTCTTAACGATTCTCATTAATCTGGCGTAGTTAATTGAAGGATTCAACATTCATGTGCAATATTTGGTATACTCACATGTTTACCGCCTGCACAGTAACACACGCTCACAATAACAACAACAATAACAATGCAGCCGTTTCTAGTTCACTGCAGGACAAAGGCCCTCAAATTAATACGTATTCATGTCTGGGGTTTGGCCAGGTTTCATCACCACGCTGCTCAATGTGGATTGGTGATGGTGGGAGATTTTTATCTGATCGCTCACAACAAACTAACCTAGTGTGGATGGACCGCGTTAAGGTGTACCCACTCAGAGGAGAATATACTGTGCGTGTATATATATATATATATATATATATATGTATATATATATATATATATATATGCAATGTGATTACCCACGCCTAATGGGAATTATACATGTTGAGTGTATAAAAGTATTTTACGCTAGATATTTTTTATCAATATATAAAAAAAAATCTTTCAAGTTACTTTAAAATATTCTAAAAATAGTGAGAATAATCAGATTAGAAGATGTAGAGTATACGTTATCCTATGTGTATTATCGTCTTCTCGTATATAATACAATATAAAAAATATGATTAATTGCTATCGATTTACATTTAATATGTAATGAAAATTAACACATTTTATGGATACAAAATAAAAATAGTTCTATGTTAAAGACTTATATAATCAAGCTAACACAGAGACAAATATAAATATGGGTGTCTGTGTGAGAGAGAGAGAGAGAGAGAGAGAGAGAGAGGAGAGAGAGAGAGAGAGATTCATATGGTTACGAAATCAAAATGGTCCTATATTTTCAGTCTTTGGAGATAGAGAGATCGAGAGATAGGGAAAGAGAGAGATACATATCGTTAAGAAATCAAAATAGTCCCATATTTTCAGTCTTGTGCGAGAGAGAGAGAGAGAGAGAGAGAGAGGAGAGAGAGAGAGATTCATATGGTTACGAAAACAAAATGGTCCTATATTTTCAGTCTTGGGAGATAGAGAGATCGAGAGATAGGGAAAGAGAGAGATACATATTGTTATGAAATCAAAATAGTCCCATATTTTCAGTCTTGTGAGAGAGAGAGAGAGAGAGAGAGAGAGAGAGAGAGAGAGAGAGAGAGATTCATATGGTTACGAAATCAAAATGGTCCTATATTTTCAGTCTTGGGAGATAGAGAGATCGAGAGATAGGGAAAGAGAGAGATACATATCGTTATGAAATCAAATAGTCCCATATTTTCAGTCTTGTGCGAGAGAGAGAGAGAGAGAGAGAGAGAGAGAGAGAGAGAGAGATTCATATGGTTATGAAATCAAAATGGTCCTATATTTTCAGTCTTGGGAGATAGAGAGATCGAGAGATAGGGAAAGAGAGATATACATATCGTTATGAAATCAAAATAGTCCAATATTTTCAGTCTTGTGCGAGAGAGAGAGAGAGAGAGAGAGAGAGAGAGGAGAGAGAGAGAGAGAGAGATTCATATGGTTACGAAATCAAAATGGTCCTATATTTTCAGTCTTGGGAGATAGAGAGATCGAGAGATAGGGAAAGAGAGAGATACATATTGTTATGAAATCAAAATAGTCCCATATTTTCAGTCTTGTGAGAGAGAGAGAGAGAGAGAGGAGAGAGAGAGGAGGAGAGAGAGAGAGAGAGAGAGATTCATATGGTTACGAAATCAAAATGGTCCCTATATTTTCAGTCTTGGGAGATAGAGAGATCGAGAGATAGGGAAAGAGAGAGATACATATCGTTATGAAATAAAAAAGTACCATATTTTCAGTCTTGTGCGAGAGAGAGAGAGAGAGAGAGAGAGAGAGAGAGAGAGAGAGAGATTCATATGGTTACAAAATCAAAATGGTCCTATATTTTCAGTCTTGGGAGATAAAGAGATCGAGAGATAGGGAAAGAGAGAGATACATATCGTTATGAAATCAAAATAATCCCATATTTTCAGTCTTGTGCGAGAGAGAGAGAGAGAGAGAGAGAGAGAGAGATTCATATGGTTACAAAATCAAAATGTTCCTATATTTTCAGTCTTGGGAGATAAAGAGATCGAGAGATAGGGAAAGAGAGAGATACATATCGTTATGAAATCAAAATAGTCCCACATTTTCAGTCTTGTGCGAGAGGGAGAGAGAGAGAGAGAGAGAGAGAGAGAGAGAGATTCATATAGTTACGAAATCAAAATGCAATTATCCCCATATCTGCACCAACCCCTGGCATTATAGATGCATTCTTTATAGTTGGGCTCTATTTGTGGAGATTTGGGTTGAAAGACCTTTTTTGGTGCATAGTGCGGTATATACGCGGCCTGCTTTTTTGTTTCTTTTTTTGTTTCATTTTGGTTTTTCTTTTCAGTTTGCTGAGTTTTCTTACTCTCATTCATAGTTGCAGGATGCATATATCGACATTTTTTGTTGAAACTGCATCCTTTTCCTTCTTTTAGGGTTTTGTATATTTTTGGATGGAGATCTCTGCATTCGTCTCCATATCCGTCTAAATACGCACATTTACCATATATTTCATAATTATGGCATATCTTTGGATGCTTGTAGTAGCATCTTTCGCCAAATTTGCAATTCCCTCTTTTCAGCCTATTACAGACTATATCTTTCTTTTCTTTCTTTTTTCTTGTTCTTGCTCTTCCCTAAAAGTATGTAGGTCCGGGTAGAGTCTCTTGGGTCTATTATTTGTTTCCATCTGATAATTTATTTCATCATAGGTATGTTGTTGGATGGCATCATAAGTTATTTCAATGATTTCCTCTGCATCCTTACACATATCCTGTTCATTTTTCTCTTCTTCTTCTTCTTCTTCTTCAACTATTTGCAGCTTTAGTCTCGACTTACTTATATTTTCTATCCAGACTAAGCATGTTGAGCAGAATACCTTTGTGTCTCTATTTTTTATTTTTTGCTGTATTTCAGCACATGTGGGGTGTGTTGGAACATGAGAGGCATTACATTTTCTAATCAGTTGTTGAGGATTATTAATGGAATACCATATCTTACATGTATTACACCATTTTGGCATTCTTTTTCCCAATGCATCAATCAGCATATTCACCATATTGGACTTGTTATTGTTCTTTGATGGAATGTGTTGATTGATGTAGACTTTCTTTATAAGTCTCTTTATCACTTGGATCTTCTTTGGAATTTCTTCAATTATTTTACTGATGTTTTCCGCAGATTTGTTCCAGTCTATTGGATCATATTGTTTCAATATGTCTGCGAATATTTTTCCGTCACACTGGTTGGAGTTGCTAGTGACATCTGTTGTCAATCGGTCGAGCTCCTGTTTCGCCAACTCATGGAATTTGCTTTTGCTGACTCCAGCGATGTCTCTCCACGAGTTGCCTGTGTTATACAATGCCATCTTGATCAGATTTTTATTAATTCACAAGATAACTATCCTATGCCGACGTTTTATTCCACTTTTCTGCCCTCAAACTAATCACCGACTATTCACGAAAACTTGTAGCTATATTTCACCCGATAGCCTTTTTGTTATCCGCTTTAAATCAGGATATTTTTAGGGACGCACAAGTGTTCACTTCACCGGCACACAAATACAACTCAGAGAGAGAGAGAGAGAGAGAGAGAGAGAGAGAGATACATATCGTTATGAAATCAAAATGGTCCCATATTTTCAGTCTTGTGAGAGAGAGAGAGAGAGAGAGAGAGAGAGAGGAGAGAGAGAGAGAGAGATTCATATAGTTACGAAATCAAAATGGTCCAATATTTTCAGTCTTGGGTGATAGAGATATCGAGAGATAGAGAAAGAGAGAAATATATATCGTTAAAGAATCAAAATAGTCACATATTTTCAGTCTTGAGAGAGAGAGAGAGAGAGAGAGAGAGAGAGAGAGAGAGAGAGAGAGATTCATATGGTTAAGAAATCAAAATGGTCCTATATTTTCAGTCTTGGGAGATAAAGAGATCGAGAGATGGAGAAAGGGACAGAGATACATGTCGTTATGAAATCAAAATATTCCCATATTTTCAGTCTTGTGAGAGAGAGAGAGAGAGAGAGAGAGAGAGAGAGAGAGAGAGATAGAGAGAGAGAGAGATTCATATGGTTACAAAATCAAAATGGTCCTATATTTTCAGTCTTGGGAGATCGAGAGATAGAGAGAGATATACATATCGTTATGAAATCAAAATAGACCTATATTTTCAGTCGAGAGAGAGAGAGAGAGAGAGAGAGAGAGAGAGAGAGAGAGAGAGATTCATATGGTTACATCAAAATGGTCCTATATTTTCAGTCTTGTGTGAGAGAGAGAGAGAGAGAGAGAGAGAGAGAGAGAGAGAGATTAATATGGATATGAAATCAAAATGGTCCTATATTTTCAGTCTT
>NC_090736.1:144323045-144325545 GCF_036898095.1 Palaemon carinicauda | reverse complement strand
GATCAACTCAAAGATAAAAGCTTCTGGTAGGCCGGGGAATCGAACCCGAGTCCTAGAAACTGTGGACGACATGGACATAATATCTAGCCACATAATAAATAATATATATATATATATATATATATATATACATACATATATATAACATGCCGCATTCCATAAAATTTCAGAAAACATGAACACCCACACTTCCCGCCCCATTCCGGTTTCCTTGGACTCATCACCACCATCGACCCCAAAACGACGCAAAAGCAATTTTTTTCGCTAATAAATTCTCCCATCCTCCAGAGAATGCATCAGCAGTGAGATCGGAAGTTTCGAAATGCTATTTAAATGGTATTCATGCCATTCATGTTCCGTCGGATCTATTATGAAGTCGAGACAATGATGCCGGATTTTCTTTCGGTCTTCGGGAGGGTTTCTGGTTTCTGAATCGACTCAGAGAGTTGTTAGGATTTTTTCGATTCCTCAACGAGTGTCTCCGAGTGTCTCATGTCCTTCTTTGTGTTAGAATTAGTTTGGCTTTGATATTTTGTCTTGGTGACGTGTATGATGATCATTCTTCACCCAAGGTTTAACTCTTTGAGAATCACATAAAAGGACTGATATTTTACACTTTTGATAATTACATGAGGGATATGCTTATACTCGGTGAGAATCAATCAAAAAGACTGACTTTTTACGCTTTTTAGAATCAAATAAAAGGAATAGGTCTTAAATCGTTAAATATCTGTCAAAATTATTCTTCACCCATGGTGTTAACTACTGCACTGAAATTGTTCAGTTGCTACTTTCCTCTTGGTAAGGGTAGAAGAGACTCTTTAGCTATGGTAAGCAGCTCTTTCAGGAGGACACTACAAAATCAAACCATTGTTCTCTAGTCTTGGGTAGTGCCATAGCCTTTATACCATGGTCTTCCACTGTCTTGAGTTAGAGTTCTCTTGCTTGAGGGTACACTCGAACACACTATTCTGTCTTATTTCTCTTCTTATTTTGTTGAAGTTTTTAAAGTTTATATAGGAAATATGTATTCTAATTTTACTGTTCTTAAAATATAGTTTTCCTTGTTTTCTTTCCTCACTGGGCTATTTTCCCTGCTGTTGCCCTGGGCTTATAGCCTCCAGCTTTTTCAACTAAGGTTGAAGTTGAAGCTTAGCTAGTAGTAGTCATAATAATAATAATAATAATAATAATATAATAATAATAATAATGTCCTTGTTAATGATATGATTACGATTACAATCAGTTATTATTATAACCTGTTAAAATCCAAACTGATTGTAATATCTTGAAGTTAAATGGCAGGAGAGGATTAGAAATGAAACTATAAGAGAGATTACTCGAGTGCCATATGTGGATGGGATCATGGTAAGGGGTAGATGGAGATGGTTTGGGCATGCTCTTCCCACTCCCCGAGAGAGATTAGTTCACCAATCATTCAAATGGGCTCCACAAGGTACTGGAACAGTTGGAAGGCCCAGGCCAACATGGCTGAGGACTATGAAACGGGAAATTGGAGATGATGAATGGAGAGGTATTGAATTAAAAACTCTAGATAGAGACGACTGGTGAAATGTAATCGAGGCTCTTTGCGTCAATAGGCGTGGGAGGAGATGATGATGATGATGATGATGATGATGATGATAATAATAATAATAATATCAATAATACAAAAAGTATTAACAATATAAATAATAATTACATTAGTAATATTTAAATGAAATCGCAATTACTTACTAATCTTAAATTACTTAAAAAATCATGACTATTATACAATCTTCAGATACAAATATCATAGTAAACAACTAGGAAATGGCGAAAACATATGTATTTATATATACATACATACACACACGTGTGTATATATATATATATATATATAAATATATATATTTTTATATATATATATATATATATATATACATATATATATATATATATATATATACATATACTCGTACATATAGATCCTTTTTGGCTTGGGGATACCTTAATATAGTGAAATGGTTTATGCAACGCCATAATCAGCAAAACTCTACAAGCCAGGACCACCCATACTAGGTTGGTTTGCTCTGAGCGACGACCAGATTAAAACCTTCAGCGTAGTGATAAAAACTAGTCAAACCCCAGACATGAATTGAGATGTCTGAGGACTTTGTCCTGTAGTGGACTAGAAACGGCTGCATTTCTTGTTGTTGTAGCTGTTGTTGTCGTGTGTATATATATATATATATATATATATATATACACAGTTGTTAAGAGAATCCGGACATTAATGTATCAAAAATAAATTGCTTATTTGAATATGAAAAACAAGTCTAAATGTGCAAAGCTTATCATATATATATAAATATATATATATATATATATATATATATATATATATATATATATATATATACATATGAAGGACTGAATTTTGAAAAAGACATCTTCCTAGCCTCTCTCTCTCTCTCTCTCTCTCTCTCTCTCTCTCTCTCTCATACATCAAAATACCTAC
>NC_090736.1:144303045-144318045 GCF_036898095.1 Palaemon carinicauda | reverse complement strand
TAATCATTATAATATTAATGGATATAAAAATAATCATAAAAAATATTCACAAAAATAAAAATAAAATAAAGCTAGATAAAAATAGCCATAAAAATATTCATGAAAATATAAATAGGAATGGAAGTAATCATAAAAATCAAATGAAATAAAAAATATACAGTAGATAGCAAAAATCATATTCTATAACAAAATCAAAATTGTTCAAAAGGAAATAATAGGAAAAGGAAAGGAAATAAGAGGAAAAGGAAGGGAAATAATAGGAAAAGGAAGGGAAATACTAGGAAAAGGAAAGGAAATAATAAGAAAATGAAAGGAAATACAAGGAAAGGAAAGGAAATAATAGGAAAATGAAAGGAAATAATAATAAAATGAAGGGAAATAATAGGAAACGGAAAGGAAATAATATGAAAAGAAAAGGAAATAATAAGTAAAGGAAGGGAAATAATAAGAAAATGAAGGGAAATACTGGGAAAAGGAAAGGAAATAAGAGGAAAAGAAAATGAAATGATAGGAAAGGAAGGGAAATAATAAGAAAATGAAGGGAAATACTGGGAAAAGGAAAGGAAATGATTGGAAAAGTAAAGGAAATAATAGGAAAAGGAAGGGAAATAATAGGAAAAGGAAGGGAAATACTAGGAAAAGGAAAGGTAATAAGAAAATGAACGGAAATACAAGGAAAGGAAATAATAGGAAAAGGAAATAATAGGAAAAGGAAAGGAAATAAAAGGAAAAGAAATGGAAATAATAGGAGAAGTAAAGGAAATAATAGGAAAAGGAAGGAAAATGATAGGAAAATGAAAGGAAATAAAAGGAAAAGAAAAGGAAATAATAGGAAAAGTAAAGGAAATAATAGGAAAAGGAAGGGAAATAATAGGAAAATGAAGGGAAATACTAGGAAAAGGAAAGGTAATAAGAAAATGAAAGGAAATACAAGGAAAGGAAAGGAAATAATAGGAAAAGGAAAGGAAATAAAAGGAAAAGAAATGGAAATAATAGGAAAAGTTAAGGAAATAATAGGAAAAGAAAGGGAAATAATAGGAAAAATAAAGGAAATAATAGGAAAAGTAAAGGAAATAATAGGAAAAGGAAGGGAAACAATAAGAAAATGAAGGGAAATACTTGGAAAAGGAAAGGAAATGAGAGGAAAAGAAAATGAAAAAATAGAAAAAGTAAAGGAAATAATAGGAAAATGAAGGGAAATACAAGGAAAGGAAAGGAAATTATAGGAAAAGTAAAGGAAATAATAGGAAAATGAAAGGAAATAAAAGGAAAGAAAAGGAAATAATAGGAAAAGGAAAGGAAATAACAGGAAAAGAAAGGGAAATAATAGGAAAATGAAGGGAAATTCTAGGAAAAGGAAATGAAATAAGAAAATGAAAGGAAATACAAGGAAAGGAAAGGAAATAATAGGAAAAGGAAAGGAAATAAAAGGAAAAGAAATGGAAATAGGAAAAGTAAAGGAAATAATAGGAAAAGGAAGGGAAATAATAGGAAAATGAAAGTAAATAAAAGGAAAAGAAAAGGAAATAATAGGAAAAGTAAAGAAAATAATAGGAAAAGGAAGGGAAATAATAGGAAAATGAAAGGAAATAGAAGGAAAAGAAATGGAAATAATAGGAAAAGTAAAGGAAATAATAGGAAAAGGAAAGGAAATAATAAGAAAATGAAAGGAAACATTAGGAAAATTAAAGGGAATAATAGAAAAAGGAAAAGAAATAATAGGAAAATGAAAGGAAATAATAGGAAAAAAGAAATCAGAAACTGTAATAAAGGACAAAAGAGATTTGGAAATAGATAACTTAATCAATTAATTAAATTTCATTGATAATTACAAAAGAATTGCGTGTTTCTTTTCAATATACAAGAGTTACCTCCGCCAACGAAGTTGGAAGGAGGTTATGTTTTACCCCCTGTTTGTGTGTTTGTTTGTAAACAGCTTCCTGACTACAATTGTAATCGTAGAGTAATGAAACTTGCAGGGATTAACTGTTATGCAAAAAGCTGGAAATGATTAAATTTTGGAAGGTTAAGGTCATGGTCAAGCAAAATGTCCAATTCACGTAGTGCCACTCTACTTGTATGTTAAGGTGACTTAAGTTTTCGAACGACTTTATATACTCTCTCATTACCTTAAAATTCTTTCATAAAGTAATCATTATTTCATCATTACCATCTCCTCCCACGCCTGTTGACGCAAAGGGAACTTTTAAATCAATACTTCTCCATTCATCATCTCCAACTTCACGCTTCAAATTCTTCAGTCATGTAGGCCTGGGTCTTCCAACTCTTCTAGTGCCTTACGGAGCCCAACTGAAAGTTTGGTGAACTAATCTCTTCAGGGGAGTGCGAAGAGCATGCCCAAACCATCTCCATCTACCGCTCCCCATGATCTCATTCACGTATGACACTCGAGTAATTCTTTATTTCAGTTCTCTTTTTTTTTCAATCAAAATCGCGTTAATTCGCTCCAGAGGTTAATATCGAGCTATTAATAATACAACAACAATAACAACAACAACAACAACAACAGTAACAACAACATTAACAAATACAACTGTTTCTAGTCTACTGCAGGAGAAAGTCCTCAGACATGTCTTGGTCTTATCTTGTGTATGGCGATTTTCATCATCACGCTGGCCAGTTCGGATTCGTCATGATGGGAAACTTTTGTCTCATCACTCACAGCAAACCAACCTAGTATGGATGGCTATGACTGGTAGAGATTTGCTGATCATTGTGATACAGAAACCATTTCACCAGATTAGGTTATGCAAAATCAAAGAGGGAACATAATTACATGAAACCCACAAAATAGAGTTTTAACTTATATCAAAGACCACGATGTCATCAAATCTAAACAAAACTGAGAAAATCTATGTTTTAAACCAAATTCTGTGTTCTTTTATATTAACAAAGACCTTAAATATATATATATATATATATATATATATATATATATATATATATATATATATATATATGTGTGTGTGTGTGTGTGTGTGTGTGTGTGTGTGTGTGTGTATAAAGAAAACTATTTCATAAACCAAGATCTGCTTTGCTTTATATTAACAAAGACCTTACCTCTATACAAAAAAAAAATTAAAAAAATAATTCATAAGCCAAAATCTGCGTTGCTTTTTATAAACAGTGATTACCAAAATGCAAGAATAAAAAAAAAACCTAGAGAAATCGTATCAGTGTTGCTAGGATTGCAAAAAAATTTCCCAGGCAAGATCATATAAACTTTGCAGCATAATCAACTCAACTGCAATTGGAAAAAGTTAGTTCATTAACATAATACTCTTAGGAAAAATGAGGTATATACCTCGGGAGCTTCTGCAAACCTTTTTTTATATAAGAAATCTATTTGTTGATTGTTGATTAGCCCAAGAATGTACGTACTTCTGACATGCGTATAAACGCATTACCATAAATAAATATTTAAGGGTACTGTACCAACCGTGTTTCACACAATTGTACATAATTCCTTTTGTATATATTATGCTTGTATCTTCGCTCCTCCCTCGCACTAAAAAGAACCTGAATGATCATGTCTCCGGTTTTGCTCTGTATAATTGTCTGTCTCTCGAACATGTCACGTCCTGTTGCCTTGAGGTTTTGTATATAAAGCAGAGTGTTCCTTAATAAATAACTCAGTCGTTTCCAATCAGCCTTTGAGTTCACACCCTACTCGGCACCGTCACATTGGTGACCCCGGAAGTCGACTCGCTTCCACTGCTTTCCACCCCCACCTCCCTCGCCCCTCCATCGTTGGTACTATGACGGAGGCAGACTCTACTCCGGCGGTTGGCACTGCAGCCGCCCCATTGAAACTTTCACCGTTCGCCCGCGGAGAAGCATGTGCTTGGTTTCAACGCGCTGAAGTCCACTTTCGTATCAGGGGCGTGACTCGCTCAACCACCAAAGCGGATTATGTTCTCGCGGCGATACCCGAGGACACCTTCCCAGAAATATCCGACTGGCTTTGTGAACAAGGAGACACACCAATAGCGTATGACGCCCTCAAATCATACCTTCTGCAGCAGTACTCGCCGTCGCCAGCCGCCTGTATAGCAAAGCTTTTTCAGCTCTCGCAACAACCGTTGGGGGACCAAAATGCTTCGCTTGCCCTCAGGGAAATGACCAGTATCGCTCGTCTTTAACCTGCCGCAGACGGCTCTCCTCGTGAGGTGAACCTACTCCGTGCCCTTTGGATACGCCGTTTACCTGAACCTGTGCGCGCTGCCATACCCGATGTCGATAGTTTACCCATAAAGGACTTGATGACCAAAGCCGACGCCCTTATGGACAGCCACTTCAAGACCTCCATCAACGCCTCCACCCCTGACGACGAGGATGCCTATTCAACGACAACCGAAGCTGACATGAATGCTGTAGGACATACACGCCTACCCCGTGACGTGCCGAAGCGGCGACAAAGCCGCCCACCACCCACCAATCGCTCGCGCCCCAACGAACGACTTTTACAACCACTTACTACCTCCCATCCGCCGCAGTTTTGCTACTACCACTTCAGATTCGGGGCAACCGCGAAGAAATGTGCCAAAGATTGTCAGTGGCCAAAAAACGTGTAAGTAGGCCATCACTTGTGGCGGTGGCCTCCCATGTTTCTAATCTTTTCTTTTTACAGGATGCAGGAACGGGCGTGCGATTTTTGGTAGACACGGGTGCTTGTCGTTCTCTTTTGCCAAGGAAACTCTTAAGGCAGAGCGTAGTCTGTCTACATCTGCCGACGTCCGCTTGGTAGCTGCCAACGGATCTGCGATACCCACCTACGGTTACGAGAACCTCACATTATCGTTCGGAAACGGTAAATTCAATTGGAAGTTTCTCGTTGCTGACGTCACAATGCCAATCCTCGGTGCGGATTTCCTCTCTCATTTCCACCTTCTGGTCGATGTCGCCCACCGACGATTGGTCAACGCAGACTCGTACTTGTCGACACCTCTTCAACCCGCCCCCTCTAACCTCGCTCTTCACATCAGCGCACCCACGGATGCCTACGCCCACCTCCTCACGTCGTACCCGGAAGTTTTCCGTCCAGAACTTCGCCAAACGCCCACAATTCCTGCCAAGCACGGTATTTATCACCATATCAAGACGACGGGACCCCCAGTCTTCGCAAAATTTAGACGTCTGGCACCGGAACGATTGGCAGCCGCCAAACAGACGTTCGCCGAAATGGAGAAAATGGGCCTTTGCCAAAAGGCCTCCAGCCCATGGTCGTCACCCTTACACATCGTTCTGAAGAAAGACGGCTCCCTCCGTCCGTGCGGGGATTACAGGCGCCTGAACATGCAAACAGAACTGGATCACTACCCCCTCCCAAACATTGCCGAAGTAACCTCCTACCTGCACAAAGCGAAGGTTTTCTCTACGCTCGACCTCCTGAAGGGGTATTATCAGGTGCCTATGAACCCAGAAGACATCCCCAAGACCGCCATCACCACTCCGTTTGGCACATACACCTTTAATTACTCCTGTTTTGGCCTTCGTAATGCTGGGGCAACGTTTCAACGTCTCATGGATGGCATCTTAGGGGACCTCCCTTTCTGTGTATGTTATGTGGACGACATACTTGTGTTCTCCTCCTCAAAAGAGGAACACCTCCGTCACCTGCGCATCGTGCTCGACCGCCTGCAACAAAACGGCCTTGTAGTCCGGTACGACAAGTGTACCTTTGGCGCCAACGAAGTGTCGTTCTTAGGGCACCGTATCACTCCTGAAGGAGTCCATCCCCTCCCTGATAAGGTAGCAGCCGTTCAGAATTTCCCCACGCCCTCGACCGTCAAAGCTCTGCAGGAATTCTTGGGCATGATCAACTATTATCACCGTTTTCTGCCAGCCATTGCCGCCACTCTTGCTCCCCTCTACGCCTCCCTCAAGGGCAAGCCAAAGGACCTGAAGTGGGGTCCCCTTCAAGAAGCAGCCTTCTGCAATGCAAAGAAGGCCCTATCAACTGCTCTCACTTTTCCTATCCCACACGCCCCTCTCCTTCTCTCCACCGATGCCAGCGACGTCGCTATTGGTGCAGTACTCGAGCAAGTGGTCAAAGGCTCGCCCCGCCCATTGGCCTTCTTCAGCAGAAAACTGTCCAAGGCAGAATCGGGTTATCCTACCTTCGATCGAGAATTGCTGGCGGTGCACTTGGCTGTCCGTCACTTTCGCCATTTCTTACAAGGTACGCCCTTCGTCATTCGCACAGACCACATGCCTCTGGTGCACGCCTTCACTCGACAGTCTGACGCCTGGTACGCCCGCCAACGCCGACATCTCTCCGCCGTAGCTGAATACAATTGCACCCTCCAATACGTCCCTGGGAAAATGAATCCCGTTGCCGATGCCCTGTCAAGAAACACGTTGGCTGCCGTTCAACTGGGATTGGATTACAACGCCCTGGCTGAAGCCCAACGACAGGATCCAGAGTATCAAGCTTGTAGGACATCCTGCACGTCCCTCCGTTGGAAGGATTTTCCCCTCGAAGACTCCAACACCACCCTCCTCTGTGACGTCAGTACTGGTAGACCGCGACCTTGGATTCCTGCTCCTATGCGCCGACTGGTGTTTGATTTCATCCACGGCCTTTCACATCCCTCGTGCCGTTCTACTGCACAGCTGCTGAAGGCAAAGTTCATTTGGCACGGCATTTCTAAGGATGCTAAGGATTGGGTCCGCGCCTGTACTTCTTGCCAAACTTCCAAAGTACATCGACACACGGATTCAGGAGTGGGCACCTTTCCTCAACCTCAGCGTCGTTTCGCACACATTCACGTCGACGTTGTAGGCCCCCTACCCACATCACAAGGACATCGTTACCTGTTTACCGTCATCGACCGCTCCACTCGTTGGCCTGAAGCCATTCCCATGGAAACTGCAACGTCCGCCTCATGTACATCTGCCTTACTCTCTGGATGGATTTCAAGATTCGGTATCCCTGAGCATATTACTTCTGACAGGGGAACCACTTTCACCTCTCAATTGTGGACGTCATTAGCGAATCTCCTGGGCATCACCCTACATCAGACAACGGCCTACAACCCCGCTGCCAATGGAATGGTTGAACGTTTTCATCGCACCCTCAAAGCAGCCTTGATGTCCCGCTGCAAGGATTGCAACTGGTTTACTCAGCTTCCCTGGGTCCTCCTTGGACTAAGGACCACTCCTAAAGACGCCCTCGACGTCTCGGCAGCCGAAATGGTGTATGGCGACCAGTTGGTCGTCCCTGCCGAGTTTTTTCCTTCTACAACCTCCTCCGACGATCTCCAGCGCATACGTCACGTCGTGGGAAAATTTACTCCGTGCTGCCAGACTTACAAGCCCCCAGCGAAGCATCACATACCAACGGACTTGCACTCTGCAACGCACGTCTTCCTGCGCAACGACACCAGCAAGCCACCACTAGCGCCCCCTTACACGGGCCCTTTCCTTGTGATCCAACGCAGTCCGAAAGCATTCCTCCTAAACATTCGGGGCAAAGAAGACTGGGTCTCCGTTGATCGTCTAAAACCTGCTTATCTTCTGCCAGATGACCCACCTACAATTCGCCTCTCTAGATCAGGGCGCCCTATTTAACATGTACAGTATGTCATTTTTAGGGGGGGGGGAGCCATGTACCAACCGTGTTTCACACAATTGTACATAATTCCTTTTGTATATATTATGCTTGTATCTTCGCTCCTCCCTTGCACTAAAAAGAACCTGAATGATCATGTCTCCGGTTTTGCTCTGTATCATTGTCTGTCTCTCGAACATGTCACGTCCTGTTGCCTTGAGGTTTTGTATATAAAGCAGAGTGTTCCTTAATAAACAACTCAGTCGTTTCCAATCTGCCTTTGAGTTCACACCCTACTCGGCACCGTCACAGTACATATATATATATATACATATACATTTGAAAGAACTATTCTAATGTTATTGTTCCTAACATATTTTATATTAATTGTTCATTCCTTACTTCCTTTCCTCACGGGGTTGTTTTCCCCGTAGGAGTGCTTGTGATTATACCAACCTGCTTTTCCAAGTTGGGTTGTACCTTGGCTATTTATACCTTCCTTTGTTTTGCAGGTTACAAATTATGAAGAAGCTATTCTATAATTTTGAAATAATGTTAGCGTTGTTTGCTTTCAAGCAGACTGGAATGGGATTTTGTATGATCTTTTGTGCTTGAATTGGTCACACTTATATAGTAGTGTTGATCCTGTTGTCCCTTTGAATAAGAATCTAGTCAACATAATTGATAGGCGTATCCCTTCTCGTGTGCTAAGGTACCAAGTGAAGGACAAATCATGGATCAATGTTGATTGTAGACGCTACCATCTTTGGAAGGGTAACAGATCAGATTTGACCTGGAATAAATCTACTCAGCTAAGAGCTGTTGCTCAGAGAGTTTATACTTCAACTGAATAGGAATACAATTTAACCATAAAAGAAACCCTTTCTGGTACAACTCAGGAACATAAATGGTGGTCTACCCTTAAATCTGCACTCTTCGGTGTAGATGCAACAGTTCCTCCTTTACTTAAACCAGATGGCTCAGTCACTCACTGTCCAGAGAAAAAGGCAACCCTTTTGGCTGATGTTTTTGACAGTAAACAAAGTAATGAAAAACTTGAACTTCCTCATTCCTGTTTTCCTGAAGCTAAACTAACTAGTTTAGCTTTGTGATCTCGTGAAATTAAAGCTCTGTTGATGGACCTTGATGCTTATGGAGATGTAGACCCAAATGGTATTTTTCCTTTGTTTTTTATAAAGACTGCAGATTTCTTAGCTCCAAAGTTATCTCTTATTTTGCGCAAGTTAGCAAGAAGAGGAGCTTTTAGCACTAGTTGGAGAATTGGTAATGTTACTCCTCTATGTAAATGTGTTTGTGGTAGCTCAAGTCCCACTGATTACCGCCCAATTTCCATAACTCCCATATTATCTACAGTTTTTGAACGTCTTCTGGCAAAACGTCTTAATAGATTTGCTGAAGGTAATCATCTACTCCCTAGTTTGCAACTTGGTTTTCGTAAAGGCCTTGGAGCATGTGATGCCCTTCTTACAATCTCCAATGCTGTACAGAAATCCCTTGATTGTGGTGAGGAAGCTCGTATGATTGGCCTTGATTTTAGTGCTGTCTTTGACTGTGTTAATCATGAGGCACTTGTTTTCAAACTCAAACAGTTGGGAGTGGGTGGGTCGTTTCTTAGTATTATCATTAATTTTTTAAGTAATAGATCGCAAAAAGTTGTTGTTGGTGGGCACCATAGTGAGTATAGGAATGTGATATCTGGTGTTCCACAGGGTAGTGTTCTTGGCCCATTACTTTTCATACATTATACACATGACATGTGGTTTGGCCTAGAAAACAAGCTTGTTGCATATGCAGATGCTACTCTCTTTGCATCAATTTCATCCCCTGAATGTAGATCTGGGATTAGTGAATCCCTTAATAGAGATTTAGCTAAAATTAGCGCATGGTGCAAATTATGAAGTATGGAGTTGAATCCTAACAAAACTCAGAGTATGATTGTAAGTAGGTCAAGGACAGTGGCTCCTCAGCATCCGGATCTCAGTATTGATAATGTTTCTTTAACTTTGGATGACTCTTTTAAAATTTAGGTGTGATTCTTGTCAACAAATTTACTTTTGAGAAACACACTAGGTCTGTGTCTTCTTCCACTGCACAAAAAAAAACGGCTTATTGAGAAAGTCTTTCAAGATTTTCGGTGATCAATCTGTTCTGAAGAAGTGTTTTAACTCTTTCATTCTACCTTGTTTTGAGTATTGTTCTCCTGTCTGGTCTTCAACTGCTGATTCTCATCTTAATTTGTTGGACAGAAACTTACGATCTATTAAATTTCTTATTCCTGATCTAAATATTAATCTTTGGCACCGTCGTTCAATTAGTTCATTATGCATGTTGCTTAAGATTTTTCATAATTCTGACCATCCTTTACATTCAGATCTTCCTGGACAATTCCCTCCTGTTCGTAATACTAGGCATGCAGTTAATTTTCGTAGTCGGGCCTTTTCCATAATGAGGCTCAATACAACACAGTATTCTAGAAGTTTTATTCCAGCTGTAAACAAGTTGCGGAATGATCATCCTAATCAGGTAGTTGAATCAGTAGAACTTCAAAAGTTCAAAGTTGCAGCAAATGTTATGTTGAACAGGCTAGCATAAGTCTTTTTATAGTTTATACATGACATATCTGTTTTGACGTTGTTACTGTTTCTAGAACGATTTATTGTTAATTTGTTCTCATCATTTAATTATTTCCTTATTTCCTTTCCTCACTGGGCTATTTTTTCCTATTGGAGCCCTTGGTAGTATAGCATATTGCTTTTCCAACTAGGGTTGTAGCTTGGCTAGTAATAATAATAATAATAATGATTATATATATATATATATATATATATATAATATATATATATATATATATATATATATATATATATATATATATATGATAAATTTTGGACATTTAGACGTGTTTTTCATATTTAAATAAGCCATAGATTTTGGATATATTAATGTCTGGATTCTCTTAACGACCTCGGGATCGGAGCCCCAGGTGAAATCACACAAAGACAAGAGCTTCTGACCGTCCGGGAGTCGAACCCCGGTCCGGGGAACTTGTATAAACAGTAACTTACCACTTGGCCACGAAGGTCGTTAAGAGAATCCAGACATTAATGTATCAAAAACATATGGCTTATTTGAATATATATATATATATATATATATATATATATATATATATATATAATATATATATATATATATATATATAAAACAAATGGTGCCGTTTCTAGTCCACTGCTGGACAAAGGCCTCAGACATATCCTTAGTCATGTCTGGGGTATTGCCAGTTTTCATTACCGCTCTGGCCAGTGCGGACTGATGATGGTGGGAAATTTTTGTCTGACCGCTCACAAAAAAACCAACTCTGACTAGTATCGCCTTCCTGATCATTGGACTAACTAGGTCGAGAGAGGAGAGAGAGAGAGAGAGAGAGAGAGAGAGAGGAGAGAGAGAGAGAGAGAGAGAGAGAGAGAGAGAGAGAGTATGGAGTCCACCATCAAACAATATTTCCTTTTCAACCATTCGACGCTCGTCTGAAATCTCTTCCTTCTTTCCCTCGCTCGACCAAACCTTAAAAATGTCGGAGGAAACTTACGACAATAGGACAAATATAATACACTTTTCCTTCTCTTTCTTTTCATTCCTCCTCTTGGCCGTTAGGGCCAGCCAGCTTTTGCAAGAGAGAGAGAGAGGAGAGAGAGAGAGAGAGAGAGAGAGAGGAGAGAGAGAGAGAGAGAGAGAGAGAGAGAGTGGTATGGGGGGCGGGATGGTAAGAGGCCTGAGTATGGATGGAATAGAAT
Organism: Palaemon carinicauda; assembly: GCF_036898095.1. Taxonomy (NCBI): domain Eukaryota; kingdom Metazoa; phylum Arthropoda; class Malacostraca; order Decapoda; family Palaemonidae; genus Palaemon; species Palaemon carinicauda. Next base: position 144,306,657 of record NC_090736.1, on the reverse strand, counting down.
GAGAATTCTATCCTCTCCTATTCAGTAAAGTGTTGCCACCTATGATGAAATGATAAAAAATATTTCACTGCTTAATAAACACTAATTGGTAAGTACCCTCAGAATCTCTCATTACCTGACTATATCTCATTATAATAAAACAAATAAGCAAAAGGCACATTCAAATATAGTCTAATAATAAACATCAACCCATAAAACAAGGGTACAGACAACACGTTCTTCACGATTGCTATAACATTTGCAAAGATATGGTAAAAATAGGTTTTTTCAGTAATGGCGGCACTAATTTGCATATCTTACATGTCAGGAACACATGTGGTCACTATGAGACTGGTCTTATATTGATGCTAGACCCTCAAAACCTGGGTCTAGACACCTTATTTTTGCAGTTATCTGTTGTATTGGCGGAGTTATAGCGATTTTAGTATTTTCATGTAATGGCGGCTTAATTTGCATAGAAAAGGCACGTGGGACAATATTTCAAATTTTTAACATAGCAAACCGTTTTCTACACATTTTTCCCCATAGGAAGACCAATTAGAAATTGATTTCCGGGGGGTGCACGCAGACCCCCTCTACCAACTGTACTACTGTGGCAGATGTAAATGTCATTTCACACAATTATGATGTTGAAATTTAATAAAAATCTTCTTCCTCTTCACACAGTGGAGGGTTTTCACTTTTTAAGGCGAGCCAAAAAAATGAAGTCTTCATAAAGATATCTGGATTTTAGTTTTTTTGAGACTATCGTTGCATAATAGATCGATGAGCCTTTCTTTTTCATCCATGCTTAAATGTTTAATGTCATTTTTAAAGATTGCTATAAACGGAAGTATCATCATATTACCATGCCTGGGATCTTCTTCCTTCTTCCAGGCATTCTCCATCATGAGGCTCAAGTATTCTAGAAGTTTTATTCCAGCTGTTACCAGGTTGTGGAAGGATCTTCCTAATCGGGTAGTTGAATCAGTAGAATTTCAAAAGTTCAAAGTTGGAGCAAATGTTTTTATGTTGACCAGGCTGACATGAGTCTTTTTATAGTTTAAATATGAAATATCTGTTTTTGACGTTGTTAATAGTTTATATATGACATATCTATATTGACGTTCTTACTGTTTTTAGAATTATTCATTGTTAATTTGTTCTCATAATTTATTCATTTCCTTATTTTCTTTCCTCACTGGGCTAGTTTTCCATATTGGAGCCCTTGGTCATATAGCATCTTGCTTTTCCAACTAGAGTTGTAGCTTGGCTAATAATAATAATAATAATAATAATAATAATAATAATAATAATAATAATAATATAACCCAAAAATTCTGTCGATGACTGTAAGTGCTGTTGAAATGCTATCAGAGAAGAAGCCTTTAATAAAGATATATCCAAATTTCATCGTTTCCTTTCAACTCCAGTTCGAATTCTCTTTCGAAAGGTGCTTGCCGAGGATTCATTGGTCAGGTCACGGTTAAGTGAAGTATAAATATTATCAATAGGTAAATACTATATACCATCTGTTTACATATACACACTGTGTCTATTTATCGATCTACCTATCTATCTATCTATCTATCTATATATATATATATATATATATATATATATATATATATATATATATATATATATATATATATATATATATATATATATATACATTTACAGTATGTATATATACATATATATACATATACAGTATATATATATATATATATATATATATATATATATATATATATATATATATATATATACATACATACATACATACATACACTCAAACACACACACACACACACACACACACACACACACACATATATATATATATATATATTATATATATATATATATATATATATATATATATATATATATATACATATATATGGGTATATACAGTACATATGTATGAGTGTTTTTGTGGATTTGATTAATATCGACTCAAGGAGACATTCGAATCGAACCCACATAATAATAATAATAACAATAATAATAATAATAATAACAACAATAATAATAATAATAATAATAATAATAATAATAATAATAATAATAAGAGAGACGATTACCACTATTACTGTTAGCAGTTACTAGCAACAGTACTACTATCACTTCTATATTATCAATATCATCAATACAATTATCACAAAAGTTGATTTTATATAATCAAAATTAATCATAATAACATCAACAACAACCACAACCACAAAGAACATAACATCACAATAACAAAGACTCCACCAATAACAACTACGTAAGTGCGTAGCCTCTAATACTGTTTGGTGGCTTATGTCAACTAAACACCCGATGGTGTCTGCTTTTTGTTTCACTTAGTTGATATTATAATCTCTTGAGAGGGATTTATCTCCCCAGTAGTTCTCTCTCCTCTCTCTCTCTCTCTCTCTCTCTCTCTCTCTCTCTCTCTCTCTCTCTCTCTCTCTCTCTCTCCTTCGGATATGAGTAAGAAGGGAAATGCTGCCAATGTTTACTTATCAGAGTAAATGCATCTTCTTACCAAAGGATTTCACGTCTCGCTATTGAGAGAGAGAGAGAGAGAGAGAGAGAGAGAGAGAGAGAGAGAGAGAGAGAGAGAGAGAGAGAGAGTTATGACGGCAATTTGATTACGGTAGCGGTTTATGAGAAGCTGTAAGAACGTATAAATAAAGTACAATGGTGGTTTATATTTGCATATTTATGTATATATATATATATATATATATATATATATATATATATATATATATATATATATATATATATATATATATGCATATACAAACGCATATATATATATATATATATATATATATATATATATATATATATATATATATATATATATATATATATTATATATATATATAAATATACAGAGAGAGAGAGAGAGAGAGAGAGAGAGAGAGAGAGAGAGAGAGAGAGAGAGAGAGAGAGAGATTATACGTTCCAAACAATAGGAACTAATCAAATATAATCGGTTACACTCGACAACCACCTTACCAAAATACAATATAAAGAATATCTGGTGATATAATCTCTTGCAATACTTCTAAAATGATGATGATAGTTTTTCATTTGTCTCTGGGTTCAATGACATCACAAAGGCCTATGAATACTTTACCCTTTCTTGTGAAAATTATAATAACATAGGAGAGTAACTTGACCTACCATTTCCTCTTAACATTTATAAATAAAATTAGAAGACTGTCTTACCTTAAGAAGTCAATCCACAGCCAAATACTTCCATTTCATTTCTTCAATATAAAAGTGATTCGTAAACGATCGTAGCATTCTGAGGCCTTATGGGAGTTTGAGTGCTCGGTATTCAGGGCATTTGTTGGCTGTAAAGCAAAAAAAAAAAAAAAAAAAGAAAACTGTATTTAAAGGTTTTTTTTTTTTTTTTTTTTTTTTTTTTGCAAATATCCATAATACATTCTTGCTTGAGATGTCTTTCACAAGACGTGTACTCGTATTTAATAAGCAATGAGTGCAATGATGAATCAGTAGAACTTCAAAAGTTCAAACTTGCAGCAAATGTTTTCATGTTGAACAGGCTGACATAAGTGTTTTTATAGTTTATATATGAAATATGTTTTATTGTTGTTAATGTTTTTA